>NC_091442.1:118779533-119079533 GCF_964237555.1 Oryctolagus cuniculus | reverse complement strand
GCAGGTGGGGAGGGGGCCCCCGGGGCCCTGCAGGGAGGGTCACCACAGGTGTGGGCTGTGGGTGGCAGGTGGGGAGGGGGCCCCGGGGCCCTGCAGGGAGGGTCACCATAGGTGTGGGATGTGAGTGGGAGGTGGGGAGGGAGCCCCGGGGCCCTGCAGGGAGGGTCACCACAGGTGTGGGCTGTGGGTGGCAGGTGGGGAGGGGGCCCGGGGCCCTGCAGGGAGGGTACCACAGGTGTGGGATGTGAGTGGGAGGTGGGGAGGGAGCCCGGGGCCCTGCAGGGAGGGTACCACAGGTGTGGGCCGTGGGTGGCAGGTGGGGAGGGGGCCCCGGGCCCTTCAGGGAGGGTCACCACAGGTGTGGGATGTGAGTGGGAGGTGGGGAGGGGGCCCCGGGGCCCTGCAGGGAGGGTCACCACAGGTGTGGGATGTGAGTGGGAGGTGGGGAGGGAGCCCGGGGCCCTGCAGGGAGGGTACCACAGGTGTGGGATGTGAGTGGGAGGTGGGGAGGGAGCCCGGGGCCCTGCAGGGAGGGTACCACAGGTGTGGGCCGTGGGTGGCAGGTGGGGAGGGGGCCCCGGGCCCTTCAGGGAGGGTCACCACAGGTGTGGGATGTGAGTGGGAGGTGGGGAGGGGGCCCCGGGGCCCTGCAGGGAGGGTCACCACAGGTGTGGGATGTGAGTGGGAGGTGGGGAGGGAGCCCGGGGCCCTGCAGGGAGGGTACCACAGGTGTGGGCCGTGGGTGGCAGGTGGGGAGGGGGCCCCCGGGGCCCTGCAGGGAGGGTCACCACAGGTGTGGGCCGTGGGTGGCAGGTGGGGAGGGGGTCCCGGGGCCCTGCAGGGAGGGTCACCACAGGTGTGGGCCGTGGGTGGCAGGTGGGGAGGGGGCCCGGGGCCCTGCAGGGAGGGTCACCACAGGTGTGGGATGTGAGTGGCAGGTGGGGAGGGGGCCCGGGGCCCTGCAGGGAGGGTCACCACAGGTGTGGGCCGTGGGTGGGAGGTGGGGAGGGGCCCCAGGGCCCTGCAGGGAGGGTCACCACAGGTGTGGGATGTGAGTGGGAGGTGGGGAGGGGGCCCTGAGGCCCTGCAGGGAGGGTTACCACAGGTGTGGGATGTGAGTGGCAGGTGGGGAGGGGGCCCGGGGCCCTGCAGGGAGGGTACCACAGGTGTGGGCCGTGGGTGGCAGGTGGGGAGGGGGCCCCCGGGGCCCTGCAGGGAGGGTACCACAGGTGTGGGCTGTGGGTGGCAGGTGGGGAGGGAGCCCGGGGCCCTGCAGGGAGGGTACCACAGGTGTGGGCTGTGGGTGGCAGGTGGGGAGGGGGCCCCCGGGGCCCTGCAGGGAGGGTCACCACAGGTGTGGGCCGTGGGTGGCAGGTGGGGAGGGAGCCCGGGGCCCTGCAGGGAGGGTACCACAGGTGTGGGCTGTGGGTGGCAGGTGGGGAGGGGGCCCCCGGGACCCTGCAGGGAGGGTACCACAGGTGTGGGCCGTGGGTGGCAGGTGGGGAGGGGCCCCAGGGCCCTGCAGGGAGGGTCACCACAGGTGTGGGATGTGAGTGGCAGGTGGGGAGGGGGCCCTGAGGCCCTGCAGGGAGGGTCACCACAGGTGTGGGATGTGAGTGGCAGGTGGGGAGGGGGCCCTGAGGCCCTGCAGGGAGGGTCACCACAGGTGTGGGATGTGAGTGGCAGGTGGGGAGGGGGCCCCGGGGCCCTGCAGGGAGGGTCACCACAGGTGTGGGCCGTGGGTGGCAGGTGGGAAGGGGGCCCCGGGCCCTTCAGGGAGGGTCACCACAGGTGTGGGCCGTGGGTGGCAGGTGGGGAGGGGGCCCCGGGGCCCTGCAGGGAGGGTCACCACAGGTGTGGGCCGTGGGTGGCAGGTGGGGCGGGGCCCCTGTGCTCTGCTTACGTCAGTGCTGCTCAGGTCTTCTTGCTTGTTGCTGCTTTTCTGTCTTCTTGTTCCATCCCTGAGCCAGGGAGGGAGCATTGACGTCTCCCAGCAATGGTTCCGGGGCTGCGCATCTCCTCTTCTGTCGATGTTTGCTTCAGGTACCTGGAAACTCTGAGAAGGGGCGTGCCATAGCCACACGGGCGTTTACGGTCTGCCGCTGTCTCAGAAGTTCCGAGTTCTCTGCTGAAGTCCCCCGTCCCCTGCAGAACGCCCTCTCGTGTGTCTGGGAGCAGGTCTGCCGGGGCCGATCCTACTCTTCCCTCTTCAGAATCTTCCCCACTCCGCTCCTGAAAGGGGTTTGCCGAGTTGACGGCTCTGTTGTTTCACCACCTGACCAGCGGTGTTCCATCGTCCGGCAGCCTCCATAGTCTGCTGTGAGAAGTCTGTAGTCATCCAGAATTTGTTAAAAATCCAAAGTGCGTGGGAAGGTAGCCTTTTTCTTAGGTTACTTTCAAGTTGTTGTGTTTTTTTCTCTATCTTTGGTTCTCAGCACTTTGCCTATGCTGTGCCGAGCATGTTTGGCTGTTATTTTATCTCCTTTGGGGGGTTGCTGAACTAATTGAATCCATAAATTAACTGTCTTTCACCAGATTTGAGGCGTTTCCAGCTGTTATTTCTTAGACGTGTTTTCTGTGGCAGTATCAATCTCTTTTCCTTTTGGTGCCTCAAAGACATGAAGCTTAATCCTTCGGATTGTGTGGCAGCCTCTGAGGCCATGGGGTTTTCCTCCGTTCTTCCTCCGTTGCTCAGGTTGGACGATTTCTGTTCAGTTTGCAGGCTTTCTCCTCTGCCGTCTGCTCCGCCAGGAGCCGGCACAGCGACGTTTTTATTCCAGTTGTTGTATTTCCTTGGTTCTAAGGTTTCCACTGATTCTTTCCCTTCCTCCTCTCTTTTCTTCCTTTGACTCTTCCATTGTTTTTTGACTTTCTACTTCTTCAATGCTAATAGATACTTCAGAATCTGACCATTTTAATGTCCAGTTCACTTGGGAGTTGCTGTCCTTTACCTTGATGGTTACTGAGTGTTTCCTTTTAGCTTGTGGTTCTTTATAGAATTCGGATCATACCTTGGACATTTAAAATATTGTATGAGGATGCACTGGTCCTGGTAAACTCATCTGCGGTGTGTTGAATTTTTGTTTTAGCAGCAGGCAAAGCAGTCCCGTCAATTTCAGATTGCAAGTCCTGTCCTGCCTTCTGTGGGTTCAGTGTTAGCTTCCCAAGACATCGCAGCACTGTTTGGGGCAGCCCACGTGTGCCCCTCCACCCAGGGGCCAGTCCCAACTGCACAGTGGTCATGTCCCCAGAGTCACTGCACTGTTCTGGGTTAATTCCACACAGGAGCAGTCCCAGGGAGGACCTGCAACTTCCGGCACAGATGTGGGACAGCCGCCAGCTCTCCGCCATTTCCCCCACACTGTCCGGCCCCCAGGTTTCCTGGTGCTCTGGTGAGAAACTCCTAGATCTCAAAACACCTGTTTGCCCTGCTGTGCATTTCTTGTGACTGGGCCTACCCCCAGGACCACAGAATGAGGGAAAAAAGAGATTTGAAGAATAATGTGAATGTGCCCCACATCCCTTGAATCCCAGGGGCTTCTTTGCCCGTTTCCTCTAGGCAGACACAGTTCCAGAGTCCTACGTGTCTCCGTGGCACTGCTGAGCCTGGACCCCTGCAGAAGTGCCGTCTCATGTGGGGGATACAGAGCAGGAGGCCAAGAAGGGGCTCCCCTGTGGCTAGTGGGTGGTCTGGAGCCACTCTCTCCGTGTCTGCTGTCCCATCCCACAGTTAGCACTGTTCTTATCCAAGCTGGGCGTATAGGAGAAGCCTCCAGGAGTCCCACACTGGGCCATCTGGGAGTTCTGAGTCCCCTCGGCCTCGCGTCACCTACTTCCTTAGCGTCCTCGGAGCAGCAGCTCCGTGTCCTGGGCACGGTTTCAGGTTGGAGTCGGGGGTTCCGTCCTGGCTGGGGTGAGGAGCACAGCTCAGGGGTCTCACGCGGCCTGCAGGGCTCCCTCCCTCACCCTCAGAGAGCCGCTTGACCGCAGGCAGGGGCCGCCCTCAGCAGACTCCCTAGTCTTCCGCGTGCTGACCTCAGTCCCGTGGCCGTGGCCTCAGCGTCGTGGTCGTGGATCCTGCAGGGTCCACAGCAGTGCAGCGTGCGTTACCTGTGTCTCTGGCTGACAGGGAGGCGGGGTCTTACTATCAGAGAACAAATGAGGTGGGGGTCTTATTGTCAGAGATCAAAGGAGGCGGCCAATTCCCTAACAAGAGGAAGTGAGTAGCTATCGGAAGAGGCTGTGGAAGAACCTTCCAGACAAATGCATCAAGCCTCATGGCCTAGAGAGTGGACTGGGCTGCAGGGGCGGGGGCTGGATGAGGCGGCCAGTGGCAGTGCCCTGAGGTGGCACCGCCCCTCGGGGCTCCGTGCAGCGCTTTGGGGAGCTCCTGGTGCGTCCCCTGAGTTACAGGTAGGACTCAGGAGGGTCAAGGTGAGGCCAGGGACATACACGGCGTTAGGACCTGAAGTCCTTCTAAGAAAAAGCTGTGAAAAGGAAGCGTAGTCCGTCAGCCGCCCCTCCCTGGTGTGCAGTGGTGGTGGGGCCGGGCTGGTGCACTGGTCCCTTTCCTCTCTGGGAATTCCAGGGTTCTGTGGAGTCCGGTAGGCAGTTGGAGAGGATGGCACAGAAAAGCAGGTGAGGCCAGGGTGCCCGTGGTGCAGCAGAGGTTGTAGCTGGGGACACGCGGAGGGGTGGCGCCCGGGAAGGGGAAGGAGCCGGAGCCGACGGCGCCGAGTCGGGGCGGGCAGCCCAGTGAGCAGAGGCCGGGCCGGGGGTGGGGGATGTTCGAAGGGGCTTCACGCCGTTCTCACCCCCTGTTTGGTTTTCGGGGAGGAGAAATCTGGGGCACCACCAGTTCCTTCAGCCACAGGCCTCCTGTGGTCTCCCCGGGGGCTGTGAGCATGCAGCCTCCTTTAAGGTGTCCTTGGTGTCCAGCATCCTGTGAGGAGATAAAAAACAAATAGATGGACCCCACAGCCTCCCCTCGGAGAACGAGCTGAGATCTGCCATCCGCGTGGCCGCCTGCTGCCCGCGGCACCCTCACTCCGGCCCGCACGTTCAGAAATAAAAGTTTTGAGTCATTTTCTTCCAGAGATGTTTAAGGTTATATCGTGGGTTCACTTTTTTTTCTTTCCTCCACCAAGAATAATTGAGTTCTGATATTTCATGTGCTGCAGGAAAAAAAAAAAAACTGAATAGCGCTTATCTGAGAATAAACAAGGGCTTTCGGACTTTGCGAGGACTCCCCTGACACAGCTGGGAAGCAAGGCTGCGTTTCCAGAATTAAGCTGGGCCAGACGTGGGGGACCGGGCAGGGGTGCGGGAACCCCCGAGAGATTAATGAGCCCGTCAGATGCAAACGCCGTCATTCATTTCTTTCTTTAAAGACTCAAACAGAGGGTCGCGGACTCAGATCTCGCCTGCGAGCAGGCTCATCAGTACCTTGTGACCAAAGCAAAGAACAGATGGGCAGACTTGTCCAAGGTAAGAACGCGGCCGCTTCCCTGGGGGAGGGAAGATCCGCCTCCGGGTCATGGGCCGCAGGATGAGCCACCTCCGGGTCGCGGGCCGCAGGATGAGCCGGTTGCGGAAGTCGGCGGCCGCCCGTGCCCTTAAAGACTCTCTCAGCCTAACTTCGCACTCACTCTCACGGTCCACTGGCGTTCAGGGAGGGAGTGGCTGTAGGAGGTGCGCGGACAGGGATTCCTGGCGTCACTTCAGGCCTGATCTGAACGGACAATTCCAGTGAGAACCGCGAGACGCCGTGGTGCGTGGTTGTACAGAGCTAGGCAGGTGCGCCCGGGAGAGCCAGGCCTCCCTGTCTGGCCGGAGTTGGAGGCCGACGCCCTCCCGGGGCAGTGGTGTGTCCGTGACTGTAATCCCAGAGCCACGGCGGCCGCTCTGCCTGCTGGGACTGCGGCCATCCCGGGGTCTGGGCTCTCAGCTCACGTCCTGCGGCACAACAGGACCCCACGCCCTGTCAGCAGTGCTTTCCCACCCGCCTCCCGCGAGCCTTTCACTCCACCCCGTGAATTCCCCGGCCTGGCGCCTTTCCTTCCGCCATCCGCTCTCGCTCTCTGCCTGTTGCGGGCCCGTGTGTGTGTGTGTGTGTGTGTGGTGCGATGCCATCTCTCTCTCTCTCTCTCTCTCTCTCTCTCTCTCTCTCTCTCTCCTGAGAAGCCCCCGGGGCTGCCTCCATTCTGGCCACTGCCCTCCATGGAGTGACTGTGCTGGCCCAGGCCGGCCGATCCCATGGGCCGAAGCCCGCCTGCCCCACGGGTGAGGAGTGGGGGGCAGGAGGGCACCCCATGTGCCCGAGCCGGGGAAGCAGTGTGGGTGCCACCTTCCCTGCCTCACTGGCTGCTGAAAGAGCCCCCTGCTCTGCAGGCAGCCCCTCCTCTCACCTGCGCCCCCTCCTCCCGGGGGACTGCACCCCTCTGCCCGCTGCACTGCTCCTGGCCTCCTGGCCTTGGTCCTCCATGGAACCAGAGAGAGTTCCCGTGGCTCCACCTGCCGGCCAGCGTCCACTGCCGTCGGGGCCCGGGGTTTTGGCTCTAATAGGAGTGTGGTGAGAGCTCACTGTTGGATGAGTCTGCATCTCCCTGGTGACGTGATTTGCCACTTGCGTACCTTTGTAACGAGGTGTTCGCCGAGGCCTGTGGCCCGTATTTTTATTTTCAGGATCATGTATTTTCTTGCCGTGGCGTTGTGAATTCTTAGTGGCGTTTGGGCCACCATCCTGCCTCAGACAGGCCTTCCTCAAACACTTCCTCCCGTCTCATCTTCCCTTTTCTTGACAGCGGCTCCCACGCACAGACATTTTTAGCTTTGATGAAATCCAGATGGCCAGTTCTCAGGGACCGCATCTGAAAGGTCACCGCCAGGCGCAAGGCCAGGTGGGCATCCTGTTGTCCTCCACGAGTTTGTGTTTCACGTTTGGGTTGGGGCCCCGTTGAGTCAGCTTTTCTGGAAGGTGGGAGGTCTGTGCAGATTGAGTGGTTTTGTGTGTGGCCGTCCGGGGGTTCCAGGACAGTTGGTGGCAAAAGCTGCCTGTTCTCCACCGCTTCGCCTTTACCCCTTTTGTCAGGAAAGAGCGTCGATGGCGCCACTGGTGTGGCTCCCTCCCGTCCAGTGTCTTCCCCACCCCTATCACACGGTCCCGCCCCCCAGCCCCCCGCCTCTGCTCTCCCTTCAGTATCACACTGGTGTGGCTCCCTCCCGTCCAGTGTCTTCTCCACCCCTATCACACGGTCCCGCCCCCCAGCCCCCCGCCTCTGCTCTCCCTTCAGTATCACACTGGTGTGGCTCCCTCCCGTCCAGTGTCTTCTCCACCCCTATCACACGGTCCCGCCCATGGTCTCTGTAATAACCACCCCCCCAGCCCTCCGCCTCTGCTCTCCCTTCAGTATCACACTGGTGTGGCTCCCTCCTGTCCAGTGTCTTCTCCACCCCTATCACACGGTCCCGCCCACAGTCTCTGTAATAAAGGCCCCCCCCCAGCCCTCCACCTCTGCTCTCCCTTCAGTATCACACTGGTGCTCAGGGACCCTTTGCCTTTATAAACCGTAGCAGCAGTTTGTCGCTGTCCACAGAATAACTCGCTGAGGTCTCGGTTCCTTCGCATTGAACCTACACGGAGGTGGGAGGAGCGACGCCTCGAAGGTGCAGGTCTTCCTGTCCGTGACCGGGAACGTGGGACATCTCCTCACTCGGCTCCTTGGTTTCTTTCATGGGCGCGTGCTGGTGTCCTCATGGAGATCTTACGCACAGTTTGTTAGATTTGCTGCCACGTATGCCATCTTTGTGTGTGTGTGCTAATGAAAATGGCAGTGTTTTCATCTCAGATTCCACTTGGTCATCGCTATGTATAGGAAAGCGACCAACTTCCGTGTGTCGGGCACGTATCCTGCAACCTTGGCCGAACCGCTTATCAGCTTCAGCAAGGTGGGGTGGGTGTCGGTTCCCCTGTATTTTCTGCAGGGCGAGCATACATCGGAAAACATGTTTCTCCTTGCCTAACTGTGTGCTTTAATGCGTTGAGCAGGATTTCAGTGCAGCGTGGGAATGCAGTGGTGGGAGACAGGCTTGCCCTGTGCCCACTCTGGTGGGAAGCTTCCGGCGCCTCACAGTCAAGTCGGAGATGAGGTGTGGAGGTGGACAGATCTCCTGGACCAAGTCGCGGGATTTCTCTCCCATTCTCACCAACAGGGTGACCGTCGTGACTGGGAACTGGGTTTTGTCACACTTTTTTTCTGCATTTGTTGGTGTGATTATGAATTTTTTCTTATTTTCTCTGTTGATGCAATGGAATTCATGAACTGGTGTCCAGTCTTGGCGCCCGCCGGGCGGAGGTGTGTAATTCTGCACTTTGTTAGATTCAGTTGGCCGGTGTTGAGGACTTTTACGCCCTGGTCCCTGGGTTGCATCGTCTGCGTCTGCCGTTGGCAGTGGGTAGTGCTGCTCGCATTCTGTTCTCTCGGCTCCCGCCTCTGGAGGTTTCGTTTGCTCGGGGCTGTGTGCCCTGCTGAGCCGTGGTTCCTGTGTTCACTCGCCTGTGCCTGCAGCTGGGGGACCGAGGTTTTCCCTGCGACCCCACTTCCTTTGCTGATTTCCAGTTTTGTTTGATTTCTGCTTGTCGTCAAGACGGTGACGACTCCCAGGCTTCTTGCACGTCAGGCCTGCTGGACGTTTTTAACAGGACTTTGAAATCCTCTGCGAGGGTCCGTCACAGACCTGGCCCTGCCTTCGCGGTCCTAGGCCCACGGCCGACTCGTAATCCACGCTAGCGAGCGGGAGCGGGGTCTGGCGGCAGACTGGGCGCACCGCGTTGGCGGCTGCTGCACCGAGCGACTTTCCTCCCCCGGGCTTCATTGTTGTCACGTCTGCTGGGGCGTCCTGGAGCCCGCACGCCGAGTCGTCTCTTCCTTGGTGGCCACGGGAGCTCCGGCTGTGGCCTGGAAGCTGTTCCTGGTCTCGGAGGGGAGGGCGTTGCCAGAGCGAGTCTCGTGGGTTCTTTCCCTCAGCCTAGGGTAGGAACAAGAAGCCAGGAAACAGTTTGCAAACAGGCAGAGACCTCAGCACGGTGCCGGGCGGTAGCGAGACCCCGTCCCGCTCCTGATCTTGGGGCACGCGTTGCTGTCGCGCCAGGACGTGTGCTGACGCTTGCCAGGGATGCCGTAGCCATGGTATCCACCACAGCCTGAGCACCACGTGTGCTACTGCGAATGCCCAGACAGACGCTGTGTGCACGCCTTGGGGGCTTGGGGAATGGCCGTCCCCCGTCAGCCCACCAGCTGGCACCCAGCGCCCAGCACCTCCCCTCCCCGCCCAGGGCCAGCCCGGCCGCCGCCCTGGCTGTCAGGGTGCTCACCTCACCGCATTGCCGGGTCTGGCCGGGTTGGTGGCGAGGAGGACCCAGGTGGCCCCTGAAGGCTCTGTTTCCAGGACACCGTGCTGGCTCCTGGGGGCCCCGTCACCTGGCTGGCAGTGGAGGGCAGCCCCACAGGTGTCCCAGGGACTCCCCTGAAAGCCCTCGGCCCGGCCGTTGTCCGCGTCACTGAACGGTGCCCTGTGATACCCCAGAACTTCATCGAGACCGACAACGAGGGCAACGGCATCCTGCGGCGCCGGGACATCAAGAACGCCCTGTACGGCTTCGACATCCCGCTCACGCCGCGCGAATTCGAGAAGCTCTGGCAGAGGTGAGCAGCGTCTGGAGGCCGCGACTGCCTTCCCGTCTGGCAGTGGCGGGTCCCTTGGGGCAGCAAAGCCGGGGGACGCGGGGGCTCCGGGTGGGCTCCCGTCCCGGGTCCTGTGTCTCCTTCCTCGTTCCACCTTCCCCGGGGCAGGCAGCGTGGGGGACAGGCAGCCGTGGGGGACAGGCAATGTGGGGGGCAGGCAGCCGCAGGGGACAGGCAGCGTGGGGGACAGGCAGCATGGGGGGCAAGCAATGTGGGGGCAGGCAATGTGGGGGACAGGCAGCCGTGGGGGGCAGGCAGCGTGGGGGAAGGCAGCTGTGGGGGGCAGGCAGCTGTAGGGGACAGGCAATGTGGGGGACAGGCAGCGTGGGGGGCAGGCAGTGTGGGGGACAGGCAGCCGTGGGAGACAGGCAGCTGTGGGGGGCAGGCAGCTGTAGGGGACAGGCAATGTGGGGGACAGGCAGCGTGGGGGGCAGGCAGCGTGGGAGACAGGCTGCGTGGGGGACAGGCTGCGTGGGGGACAGGCAGTGTGGGGGACAGGCAGCGTGGGGGACAGGCAGCCGTAGGGGACAGGCAGCCGTGGGGGACAGGCAGCTGTGGGGGACAGGCAATGTGGGGGACAGGCAGCCGTAGGAGACAGGCAGCCGTAGGGGACGGGCAGCCGTAGGGGACGGGCAGGCAGCGTGGGGGGCAGGCAGCATGGGGGACAGGCAGCTGTGGGGGGCAGGCAATGTGGGGGGCAGGCAGCGTGGGGGGCAGGCAGCGTGGGGACAGGCTGGCCTCCAAGAACCTGGGAAGCGGCAGGTGTAACAGCACTTGTCGCCTGTCCTGAGGACCGAGGGGGCGGAGCCGTGCTTGCACTGTCTCTCTCCAGAGGCTGAGCCCTGGGCCCTCGGGCCCTCTGTGAGCAGGACAGGCTCCTCCCACAGCCCGAGGGCGGCAGTCAGCCGGGTCATTTGCCAAGAAGGAAACAGCCAGGCTCGGTAACGTGGAGGGTGACCAGGGTCTCTGAAGCTGAAACAGGGTGGGCGCTGGTTTCGGGTTCCGAGCTGTGCTTCACGCGGAGCTGGTTTGGGTCAGCCCCCGCGTGGACGTCCTGAGTTTCATGGCGCATGGCGGCTCCGTGCGGTTCCAGGTTCCAGGTCCTCCCCGGCCCTGCTTCCTTCTGCGTCACGTGTTGGGGGCCACGCGCGCTCCCCAGCACAGGAGCCAGCGTTGCCCGCCCACGCCAGATGCACGCTCACGGCGCCATTCCTGGCATTTCTTAGCTTTGCCTCCGCTGCAGTGTCGGCCGAGTTTAGTGTTCAGTGGCTGCCGTGCGTCTGACGTAGAAAAGCTCCTGGAAGTCTCACACTTCCCTTGTTTTCGAGGGTCCAGGCTGGACTCCCTGTCCAGTCTCCTCTGCAGATCGAACGTGGAGCTCCGTGCGGCCCTCCTGCCCTGTAGCCTCCCGGGCAAGGCTCCAGGCTCCGTGTCAGGGGCTGCCCGGGCACGGGCCGTGTTCTCAGGGACGCCCGGGGCTCGTGCTGCCCAGGTGCTCTGAGCACGTCCAGTGGCCTATGAGTTGAACATGTTAACCCTGGGGCCACAGGGTCACAAAGCTGTCGGGATGGGGTGATGATGAGCTGGGATTTGAGGGGGTCAGGGACCCAGCAGGGGTGCATGGTCCGCAGTGAGGCGGGGCAAGGCTGGCACGCTCTCCAAGCTCCTTGTCGGGGGTGTGGAGAGCCCGGCACTGGGAAGCCGTGGAAGGTGGGCGGTGCTGTGATGTGAACCGAGCCTGGTTTGGGAAGTGGGGTCCGGCCACAGGTCGGGCAGGGGTGTGGGTGTGGTTTGGGAGAGCGCCACCTCCGTCATGGTGCAGGCAGTCCCTGAGCCAGACGCTGGGGCTGTGGGTCCCCACGTGGAGGGGGAGGGTGGAACAGAACCCGTTCCCGTTTTGGCTGGAGGTGGACACCCTGTTGCCATGGTGAGAGTCTTCACACATCTGCGTCCATGGGGGTGGAACGCACAGATCTGGCCCTGTGCTGAAAACCACGTGCAGTCCGCGTCCGGTGGGCTGCGGTCGGGTTGACCTCACGCCCTACGGATGGCAGGGCAGCTCTGCAGCTGGAGGCGAGGGCCTGAGTCCTGCCCCACGCCTTACCCCACGCCCTGCCCCATGCCCTGCCGCGTGTCCTGAGCCACGCCCTGCTGCGTGGCTCATCTGCCATTGGGGCTGTCCCACTGGGGTGCCTGCAGGGGGCACCCAGGCCCCCGTGTGCAGAGAGCCTGGCTGTGCTCGGAATCCAAGGCCACGGGGGTGGGGTGGGGGGAGTCCGGCGCGGTGTGAGGGTTCCGCCCCCTCCCTGCACTCGGTCCCTCCCTGTCCAGTCCCAGGAACCCCCTGCTGGGGTCACCTCGGTGCCCTTTGGGTCCTTCTGTGACCGTGCTTTCCCTCGTCTCTGGGCGAAAGGACGCAGCTCCCCGTGAGTGCTGCGGGTCCATGCCTGCCGTCCTGGTGTTACCGCCTCGCACGGGCAACTTCCCTTAGGAGCGTTGCCCGCTGCACTGACACTTTGAAAACCAAATGGGTATTGATTTGGGATTTTCTTAGTCGCTTGTTTTTCAACTGTTCAGATTCTGCTAAAATACATAGTGTGTGAAATTCACCTGCATAGCACGCCGCTCAGTTGTGTTTTAAAAGGTTTGTTTTAAAAGGTTGTTTTAAAAGATTTGTTTGTTTAGGGCCGGCACTGTGGTGTAGTGGGTAAAACCACCACCTGTAGTGCCAGCATCCCATATGGGCGCCGGTTCAAGTCCTGGCGGCTCCTCTTCTGCTCCAGCTCTCTGCAATGGTCTGGGGAAGCAGTAGAAGATAGCCCAAGTGCTTGGGCCCCTGCACCCATGTGGGAGACCTGGAAGAAGCTCCTGGCTCCTGGCTTCAGACTGGCTCAGCTCCGGCCGTTGTGGCCATTTGGGGAGTGACCTAACAGATGGAAGACCTCTCTCTCTCTCTCTCTCTCTGCCTCACCTTCTCTGTCTGTGTAACTCTGACTTTCAAATAAAAAAAGATTTATTTGTTTAAAAGTCAGAATGGCAGAGAGAGAGATTCCACATGTTGGTCACTCCCCAGCATTTTTGGGCCAAAACAGCTAGGTCTGGGCCGGCCAAAGCCGGGAGCCCGGGACTCCCTCCGGGTCTCCTGCGTGGGTGGCAGAGGCCCGAGCACTTCCTGGGTGCTTTTAGCTGGGAGCTGGATCAGAACTGGAGCCACTGGGCCTGGAACCAGCACTCCAGCATGGGATGCTGCCACCTTAGCCCACACGCCGCAGTGCCGGCTGCTGCATCCATCACCATTACCACCAACCGTCACCACCATCCGTCTCCACGGCCCTTGCCATCTGTGACACCAACGCTTTACTGTGACTTTTACGCTGAGTTAATTGGGCGACGTGTTGGTCAGGGTAGGCCCATGGGGCTGGCGTCTCTGTGGCTCCCCACAAATGACAGCAGGATCTAGGGTGGGGTGGGGGCAGCTCCACCCCAGGACCATTCAGGAACCAGCCGTCCCACCACCCCCGGGCCTTTGGCTTGGCCTGTGGAGAGCGGTCAGGGCCAGGCCTGGAAACATGGCCGTCGCTGTGCTCAGGTTCTGTTAGGCAGAATCCATTCGGGTGCAAGGGGGCCTGGGAGAAGCGGTCTGCACACCAGGAAGGAAGAGAGCGCGGGGAGCTGGGTTTACCACAGGGGACTTCCCTGGGTGGGGGGAGGGGCAGGGTGTCAGCACCCAGGCCAGAAAACAGGAAGCAGGAAGGAGGTGGCGGCCGAGGCGTGGGAAGGGCCGAAAGTCTGGAAAGCCGCTGCTGTAGGGGCTGGCAGAGCCGGAGACGGGGGCGGGCCACCCCAGGGCTGGAAGCTGCGCCCCCACCCAGTGCTGGGGCCCACAGCCCGCCCGGCCAGGTGCCGCTGGTGCCGTGGTGGAAGCCGCCAGGGTTCCAGCCGATGCGCTGAGCAGAAGCCGTGACCACTG
This sequence comes from Oryctolagus cuniculus, assembly GCF_964237555.1. NCBI lineage: Eukaryota > Metazoa > Chordata > Mammalia > Lagomorpha > Leporidae > Oryctolagus > Oryctolagus cuniculus. The sequence goes on along the minus strand of NC_091442.1, from coordinate 119,065,820 downwards.
CCCCCACTGGAGATGCCCCAGGCAGCAGCGCAGCTCTGCCTGCTCCACCTTCCGGGGGGGGGGGGGGCCAGCATCCTGGGAGCAGCTCCCTGAACAGCAAGGGAGGGGCCGCAGTCCAAGACAGCTGCATGGGGGGGGAGGGAAGGCTGGCAGCGGGAGCAGCCAGGAGGAGGCAGCAGGGTGGCGGGAGGGGGCAGGACACGGGGGACCTCGTCACGAAGACCACAGGTTACTAGGGAAGCTGCCCACACAGGCCAGCATTCTAGAAGGTCGTCCTGGCACGGGCAGGCGGAGGCCTGAGGAGCTGGGCCACCGCGTGTTCCCAGCAGAGGAGCCGTGAGCGTCCTGGTGGTGCAGGACTGGAAGTGAGGGTGGGGACGGTTTGGGAGGTGCGGGGGGTGAGGATGAGCGGCCAGGCAGGCGAGGTGTGTGGGGGAGGGGACGGGTGCCTCCGGGGTCCGTGCCGGTGGCCCGGGCACAGAGGTGAGGGCAGCCTGAGTGGCCGAGCGGCCGCAGCTCAGGGCTCTGCCGGATCGGCGCCTGCACTCCAGCCAGGGCACCGTGACCGCGACAGGTTACAGTGCACACAGAGTGCTCGGCACACGGAGGCAGCGCACTGGAGCAGAGGGGGAGACGGATTTGGGGAGAAAATGTCTGATCACGTCAGTGCCCGCTCCTTCTGGAAGGCTCCGGCTGCATTTGTCAGCTCTGTCGCGTTGGCTGAAACTCTGCAGGGAGCTAGCTTAAGGAGGTTTATTTCAGCTCAAGTTCTAGGGTTCACAGTCCAGGGTGGGGCTCCCAGTGGCCTGGCGTCTACAGAGGGCTGCCGGCTGCAGAGTGCGTGTGCAGGGAGGAGGGCGTGGATTGGTCTGGAGGGTCTCATCGACCCGCCCCTCCCCCGCCAAGTCCCAGTGGCTCAGCCCGTCTGCGTCTGATTCCCTGTCACCCAGTCTGCTCCCATGCAGGCTCCTGCGGACAGGCCCCTCCACTCAGCGGCTAGAGGACCTAGTGGCCGCAGCATCTCAGGGCCCCAGGCAGCCGCACGGGGGCTCGCAGACTGGGGAGCGTGCGGGTGTTAAGTGGGCGCAGAAGGCACGGGCCGGCTCACAGAGGGTTAAGGAATGAGGCCCTCCAAGCCTGAGGGGAACCTGCTCACCGAAGCCAGGTTAGGAGATTTTGGGACCAGTGAGTTTTGCGGAGAGTAAGTGGCCAGATGGAATCCCTCATCCCATCAGCCATGGAGCAGTGAGTCTACGAAACCGTCCACCTGCCAGGCCCTGTGCTGGAGTCTGGGCGCCCGGAGACAAAGGAGTCCCTGGCCCAGTGTGCTCAGCGCGAGATGAACAGGTGACAACTGTGACAATGACAGCTGTGCCGGTGGGTGCTCAGGAGAGGCTCCCAGGAGGCACAGCACCTGAGTGCAGACTTGATCAGCAGTCGTCAGCCAGGGGAAGCAGCCGGAGGTGGGGGGAGGCCAGGATAGAAGCAGACGCAGATGCAGATGCACCCAGGACAGGGCCCTGCGTGTGTCATGGAGCCGGGCGCGGACAGGCTGTCCCAGCGCCGGGCCCTTCCAGGGGAGTGCCTGGCGTCCTAGGCACCCTCTGACCTCGACTCTGGATGTAAAGCACCCCTTGTTGAAAGGCTATGAAGGACATGCCGGAGAGCAGGCCAGACAGAGTGGGCACAGCAATCCAGGACATAGAGTGGGACACAGTGACCTGGACACGGACAGCAGACCAGACAGAGCAGGACACAGCGACCCCAGACACAGACGGCAGGCCAGACAGAGCAGACACAGTGACCCCGGACGCAGACAGAACAGGACACAGCGACCCCGGACACGGACGGCAGGCCAGACAGCAGGGCACAGAGACCCTGGACGCTGACAGCAGGCCAGACAGAGCAGGACACAGAGACCCTGGACGCTGACAGCAGGCCAGACAGAGCAGGGCACAGTGACCCTGGACGCCAACAGCAGGCCAGACAGAGCGGACACAGTGACCCTGGACGCCGACAGCAGGCCAGACAGAGCGGGCACAGCAATCCAGGACATAGAGTGGGACAGAGTGACCTGGACACAGACAGCAGACCAGACAGAGCAGGGCACAGAGACCCTGCATGCTGACAGCAGGCCAGACAGAGCAGACACAGCGACCCTGGACACAGACAGCAGGCCAGACAGAGCGGACACAGCGACCCTGGACACAGACAGCAGGCCAGACAGAGCAGGGCACAGAGACCCTGGACGCCGACAGCAGGCCAGACAGAGCGGATACAGCGACCCTGGACACAGACAGCAGGCCAGACAGAGCAGGACACAGAGACCCTGGATGCCGACAGCAGGCCAGACAGAGCAGGACACAGCGACCCTGGACACAGACGGCAGGCCAGACAGAGCAGGGCACAGAGACCCTGCATGCCGACAGCAGGCCAGACAGAGCAGACACAGTGACCCTGGACACAGACAGCAGGCCAGACAGAGCAGGACACCGTGATCCCAGACACAGACGGCAGGCCAGACAGCAGGGCACAGAGACCCTGCACGCCGACAGCAGGCCAGACAGAGCGGACACAGCGACCCTGGACACAGATGGCAGGCCAGACAGAGCAGGGCACAGAGACCCTGGACGCCGACAGCAGGCCAGACAGAGCAGGGCACAGCGACCCCAGACACAGACGGCAGGCCAGACAGAGCAGGGCACAGAGACCCTGGACACAGAGCAGGACACAGTGACCTGGACATGGACGGCAGGCCAGACAGAGTGGACACAGCGACCCCGGACACAGACGGCAGGCCAGACAGAGCAGGGCACAGCGACCCTGGACTCCGACAGCAGGCCAGCCAGAGCAGGACACAGAGACCCTGCATGCTGACAGCAGGCCAGACAGAGCAGGGCACAGAGACCCTGGACGCCGACAGCAGGCCAGACAGAGCGGACACAGTGACCCTGCATGCCGACAGCAGGCCAGACAGAGCAGACACAGTGACCCTGGACACAGACAGCAGGCCAGACAGAGCAGGACACAGAGACCCTGGACACAGACAGAGCGGACACAGCGACCCTGGACGCCGACGGCAGGCCAGACAGAACGGACACAGAGACCCTGGACGCCGACAGAGCAGGACACAGTGACCTGGACACAGATGGCAGGCCAGACAGAGCAGACACAGCGACCCCTGATGCCAACGGCTCGTGCAGCTGCTGCACATCTGTTGCATGTTTGTGCCACAGCGCCGCTCTGCAGGAGCACCTGTGTCAGCCCTCGGCTGTCCAGAGACCGAGCTGCACCTGTGTCGCCGTTGTCACTGACCAGGAAGCGAGGTCATTGCCGCCGGCTGCACCAGGGCAGGGGCCTCGGGACGCTCCTGGTGCCAGGCTTGCAGAGCGCTGGGTGGGGAGAGCTTGGAGGTGGAAAAGGTGGCTGAACGGGATCTCTGCTCAGGCAAGAGAAGATCGTGTGGGACGTGTCCGTGGGCGCTAAGAGGAAGCTCACCTCTGTCGGAGGTGAGCCAGCGAGGCAGGCAGGCGGCGCCATCCCATCCGGACTCGCGCAGGTGGACACTTCCCGTCCCAAGGAGCTGTCAGCCCGCCCGTCAGGATAGTGACTGCGAGAATTCCACACGTCCCCCACAGAACGCCCACACCCCAAGTCCGCGCCTGCTGCCCGGCCCGGGTCATCAGCAGGGCTCAGCCCACACCCCCTACCTTGTGCCCTGCAAGTCTGGGGCCAGTGGGCCGAAGCTGCCTGTGAAATGTGTCGGAGTTGAGAGCCTAAGCCGAGCACAGCCGCGGCGTTCGTGCGTGTGCGCGCTGAATGCACAGAGCAGTCTGACTGAGTCATACGGTAACGGCCGTGTCTTCGTGGCCCCTCTGTTTATGCGTGTGCCTAAACCGCTTTAAAGTCAACCTTACAGGGAAGCCGATTTTACTTTTAGTGCTACACAGAGGATCAAGTGTTGAAGGGTGAGTTGTGTGTGCGGCGTTAACTCGCATACTCTTCCCACTCATGACCATGTTCGCTGGCAGCTGTGCCGTCCGGTCCTCCGTTCCTTGGCGATGAGGATGGAAGCGAATTTCATTCAGTTCAGTGTCACGATGCCCAGGGTGCCGTCGTGAGCTGAGCGTGGCCTCCCAGGGAGCAGTCCTGACAGGCCCTCCCTGCACGCCCACGTGGGTGCGGCGCCATCGCCCGACGCAGGCACCGTGAGCTGCATTGAGTGAGCACAGTGGTTAGTGCATGCCTGGGACACCTGCCCCCCCCCCCCGTAGCGGAGTATGTGGGCTTGAGCCCCAGCTCCATCCCCAATTCCAGCTTCCTCCTGCTGCATGCCCTGGGAGGCAGCTCTGACGGCTCGAGGAGTTCAGTCCCTGCCACTCAGTGGAGACCCGGATGGAGTTCCCGGGTCCGGACGTCGGCCTGACCCAGCCTCAGCGGCTGCAGGCCTCTGGAAAGCACACAGCGGATGGAAGAGCTCTCTCTGTCTCTGTCTGTCTCTCTCTCTCTCTCTCGCTCTCTCGCTCGCTCTCTCTGGCTCTGTCTGCCTTGCAAACAAAATGAAAGTAGACAAATCAGTAGAAGAATGCACTGTCGAATGGGGGACAGGATGAGGACTTAGGAGCTATAATGCTGAGGCACAGTGAGTTAGGCCGCAGTTTCGATGTTGGCGTCCCACATGGGCGTGGGTTCAAGTCCCGGCTGCTCCTCTTCTGATCCAGCTCCCTGCTAATGTACCCAGGAAAGAGCAGAGCATGGCTCACGTGCCTGGGCTCCTGCAGCACACACAGGAGACGGGGATGACCCCTGGCTTCATTATAGCTATTAGCTATAGCTACCCCTAACCCTAACCCCTAACCCTAACCCAGCGGATGGAAGATTACCTACCTACCTACCTACCTACCTACCTATCTCTCCCTGTCTCTAACTTTGCCTTTCACATAAATCTGTTAAAATATTACCAAAAGAAGACTTCGCAGGAGAGGGAGGTTTCCCAGAGGGGTGCCCTGGACGTGGGGTGCTCTGTCAGAGCCCCCCTGTTGGAATGGGGAGGCCTCGGGGCTTCACCTGGGGCTGTCTCCACCAGACTTGCACTGTTGCGTCCCCGGGAGGCCTGAGGCAGGTTACGGTCCTGGTGCAGCTCCCGGAGAGAGGCGCAGCCCCGGGCTCAGCCTGGACTCGGGGAACCGGCAGCCCTTCTCCTCCTGGGTTCAATGTCCCCTCTGCGGGGTCTGCCCGCCTGCCCCGGGGAGCTCAGCCCTGCAGCAGCCGTGGACACCCCAGAAAGAGGAAGGCCTCCTTGTGTCCTCTGTGCTTGGTACTTTTTTTTTTAAAGATTTGTTTATTTATTTGAAAAGCAGAATTACAGAGAGAGGGAGAAAGAGTTAGATCTTCCATGTGCTGATTCACTCCCCAAGTGGCCACAATGGCCAGGGCTAGTCTAGGAGAAGCCCGGAGCCTAGAATTCCATCCAGGTCTCCCTTGTGGGTGCAGAGACCCAAGCACTGGGCTCATCCTCCACTGCTTTCCCAGGTGCATTAGCCGGGAGCTGGGTCAGAAGTGGAGCAGCCGGGACTCGAACCGGTGTGCAGGTGCTGCAGGCAGCAGCTTAACACGCTGCGCCACCGGGCCAGCCCCACCTTGCTGGTTTTTGGGGTTACAAGTGTTAAAGGTCATTTTAATAACAGAGACGGAGAAGGGCCTTCAGGGTTTCCGCAGAAGCCCATAACAACCTGGGTGGGGGCTGAGCAGAGGGCCCAGGGGGTCCCAGGGGCACCGAGCCCTGGAGCTGGTGGAGTTCTCCACCCTGCGCTGCCTTCCAGGGAGGGAAGCTGCCTCCCTTCGCAGGGTGCAGCCCGTGTTAGGAACAGCCAAGACGCTGACAGGGCGGGGTAGGAGGTCACCCAGCAGCGGGGCGCTGCAGATGGGCAGGGCAGGAGCAGGAGCTGGGAGGAGAGTCCTGTGGGCACCTGGGGGAGGCCCCCTCTGGGCAGGATGGCGGCCTCCAGTCCCGCGGTGCCCCGTGCGTTTTGGCACAAGTACAGGAAGCCTCTACCCGGCATTCTTGTGTGCACCACGCCACCCGGTAAATAAATCCGCCGCCTCCATGGTTCTCAGCCCGTCCTCACTGTCTGGTTGCTGCCCCACCTCACACCAGAAACCCTTTGTCCTCGGGTTCCCCCAGCCAACACCCAGGGCCACCGAGGGAGGGCTTACACCCCCAGATGGTCTCGCTCGCGTCTGAGCCCATGTCCACACGGGAACATCCGTAAATGCCATTTTATCGATTAGATAGGGACCAAGATCTTCCTGCAAAAATTACGCTATTTTTCTTTAGAGAAAATTGGCAATTTGCCTTAAAAATTTTTATTGAAGTAATTCCATTCTATTTGAATAATGTTGGGAGATAAAATCCCTCCATTATGCCTTTTTAAATGAATTATAATTCAGGAAAATCTCAATAATAGAAGATGACATAAAAGGCAGGCGCCTAATTCTTATCTTGTTTTCCGCGCCCGTCTCTCGCTGGTTGGATGTAATTGGCATCTCTTCAAAGAGGAAGTGGGGGATTGTGCCGTCCTTGAGTCAGCGGCCCTCCCAGAGGAGGCGGGGTCCTTTCCCCAGGGGGCGCCACTGTGGCTGTCAGGGAGGGCGAGATCGGCCCAGCTTCTCCCTCCGTCTCTGGGGCAGGCTGCACACGAGACATTCCATCAGAGCAGTGGTCTGCAGACCTGGGTGTGCCCGGAAACCCCCTGGGAGCTCGGGAAATGCACCTGCGGGACAGGCTGGGCGAGGCCCGAGACCCTGCATTTCTGCCTGGTCCGTGGCATGCAGAGGAGCCAGGGTCCGAGCCCCTCGTGCGTGGCGTGGGTGCCGCCCGACGCCGCGCCTCCGTGGCTGCTGATGGGAGTGTTGTGTTGTGTTTTGTCTCTAAGCTACGACACGGAGGGCCGAGGGCACATTACCTACCAGGAGTTCTTACAGAAACTGGGCATCGCCTATTCCCCGGGCGTCCACCGGCCCTACACGGAGGACTATTTCAACTTCATGGGCCATTTCACCAAACCCCAGCAGGTACAAGAAGAGATAAAAGTACTGCAGCAGCACCGAGACACGGCCAAGAAGCCCAGCGCAGCCAGGTGAGTGTGGCCGTCTCGGGCCACCGCCGGCTGCACCTGCTCCTCCCCAGGCAGCCTGTGACAACGCTGCCTCGGGACGCTGCGCCCCAGTGCCGGCGCAGCCACGGTGAAAGCCGTCAGACCCGCTCCCTGCTGTAGCGTCCAGGGGTTGGTCGTGTGTCAGAGAGCCTCGGAGTGGCGAAAACCCTGCCCCTCCTCGCCCAGGCGCGTCTCCCAGCCCCGCCCAGGATTTGTAGGCGACCCTTAAAAATGCTCGCCAGCCCTGGGCGGCCTCACCGGCTCCCTCCCTTGGCCCGGCCAGAATACAAGCCCCCTGGAGACGTCTGTCACTTGACACAAGCAGGCACCTCAGTGTGCCTGTTGAGTGAAGGAGCGGCTGGACGGCCTTTACACCACCGCTCCGACCTTGGGTCTTCATCCCGACGAGACAGCTGAGAAGAGGCCGAGGGCGCGGCGCTGGCAGGCCGGGGTGTGTCGTGTGCCTTTAATAACAGCACCGAGAGGAACGCCTCCCGACCCCCGGTTAAAATTCCCGCCCAGGAGCTCTCCCTGAGCTGTTGAGACCATCCTGGGGGAAGGGATGAATGCCTGTGACAAAGGGCCGGGTGGCCGTGGGAGTCCGAGCAGTGTGTGTGCCACCGTTGTGGACAGTGTCAGATGCCCGTGTGTGCCTGTGAGGACCAGGAGACCGGGGCCAAAGGTGAGCGTCGGTTTGGACGATGCAGTGCCCGGATCGGTCTGCGAGGCCCACAGCCAGTCCCTCACGCCGCGCTGGCCCACTCACGGCGTGGGAGGAGCTTGTGCTGCTCACGAGGTGGCCAGAAAGCCGGGGGACGGGTGCTCTCGTCTCTGTCCTCGACGGCCAGCAGTCCACACTGCCCGCACTTGGCCCTGTCTCCGCCCCAGGTCCATCTTGCCCTCGGCTCTGTCCCCGCCCATGGTTCTGAACGGCCCCGTGGGGCCCCGAGGTGGCGCGGTGGTTGGTGGGGCTGCAGAGGAGGGCAGTGGAACGCGCCCCTGGGTGCTGGGTGCTGGGTGCTGGGTGCTGAGGCACAGAGCCTGCGTGCAGGGGCTCGAGCTGGCACCACATTGGTCTACGTCAGACCCGCGGTGAAACTGGGAGAAGTGGGATTTACCTGCAGCAGACAGGGCTGGCCTTGTACCCAGCGGTGCCTTCGCTTCTCCTGTCTCCTGCCACTCGTGAGCAACGAGGCCCCGTGGGAGGGACCTGGCCTCCCTGCCGCCTGCCGTGCTCCCGCGGGCTTGGCCGGGAGAGCCCTGTGGAGGGCGTCGGGGACCCTGGTCCTCAGACGCCCGGTGCTGCCGCTCTGCTGCATCGGGCCTGTCGGCGGAGCCGTGGGGTCAGCGTTTCGGCACGTTTCCGTCTCTCGCTCAGAGGAGTGGGAGAGACGCAGCCCGTCCACCAAAGTGACCGGAACGTTCTGTTTGCCTCTGGAATCAAAGGAGATTAATGTCGTTTGGGGTGTCCTAAGTGCGTGGGAAAGATTAAGAAAGCTCCTGTGTTAAACTTCGGTTGTCTGCGTGCCTCGCCGTCGTGTTTGTAACCCAAGGCAGCGTGGAGGATTGGGCGTCACAGCAGGGGTGAAGGAGCCAGGAGGTGCGGGCTGGAGCGGCCGCCCCGTGGGCCCCGCAGAGCCCTGGGGCTCCCTGCTAGAGCCAGGCCTGGGCAGGCAGTGTGCGTGAGGGCAGGGGGCCCATGCAGGTACAGACCAGGAACCGGACACGGCCCGGGGCCGCCCCCCCCTCCCGCCCCCTCACTTGCTGTCCACGCAGATCCTCTGAACAGGAAATAACTGCCGCCCAGAAGCCGGCCCGCGCCTCTCCCGGAGCTGCCACGGAGCGTTTGCGCTTTCGCTGGCCCTCGCCGTGTGGGAGGCGGGGGACAGCCGTGGCGCCACGCGGCAGTCAGGAACACGGGGCTGGTCTGGCAAGACACCGGCAGGGGAGCAGGGCCTCGCTGCAGGCACTCACGCGGTTCCTGTGGCTCGTGCGTGCCGAGTGCCCCGGGCTCGTCGGAGCCGCTCCTGATGGGAGACTGGCAGGAGCAGGGCTGGCCCCTCCAGAGCGGCCGAGCGCCCCCACCCCACGCCCCGGACTCCGGCTTCGCTGATGCGGTGGCGAGTCGTCCCCAGGACGGCTAAACGGTAACCACCGCCACAGAGGCCTTTGTTTGGGAGGTGGAAGCGCCTTGTCTTCCCCGAGGAGCTCCCGCGCAGGCCCTGCACACGCGCATTGCTTGGTTTGCGTGGAGGAGGGACCGAGCAGGGGTCAGTGCAAGACGGGTCATTGTAGAGTCACAGAAAGGGAGACGGGAGAGGTAGAGTCAGACAGAGAGAGGGAGACAGAGAGGTCTTCCGCTGGTTCACTCTCCAAATGGCCGCAGTGGCTGGGGCTGGGCCAGACTGAAGCCAGGGTTCAGGAGCTTCCTCCAGGTCTCCCACGTGGGTGCGGGGGCCCAAGCATTTGAGTCATCTTCTACTGCTCTCCCAGGAGCATTAGCAGAGAGCCGGATCGGAAGAGCTGAAGCAGGGACTTGAACCGGCGCCCACGTGGGATGCCGGCACGGCGGGCAGAGGCTTAACCTACCACCATTGCACCGGCCCCAAGACAGATGGTTCTTGCCCTTTAACGATTTGTATTTAATTTTTAAGTCAGTAAGAATTTGCAGGAAGTGAAAAACTGGGTCACGGAGACTTTGGGTGCGTTCTGTAAGAAAGTCAACCTGGGAGCAGGAACCACCGGCCCGACGCTATCCTGACTGGCCACTGTGTCCAGCCCTGCCCTGTCCCGTGGCCACCAGATGGGGATGCCCACCCCGGCAGTGGAGAAGCTGGACGTGAGGGCGTGCTCGAGGCGGCTGACGGAGGAGGCACACCAGTGGCGGCCGTGTTCCCTAATGATCCAAGTGCCGGATACACAGACACAGAGTCCCGGGATACGCCCCCCAACACCGGCTGGATCTCGGCCGCCCCCGCCCCGCTCGCCACCTCCCTCCACTCCTGCCTTAGCGCCTTGGTGCTGGCTGCTCCCGGGGCCCCCAGGGACACTCTTCCCACTGCTGTGGGCTGTGCAGACCTATCACTGTCCCAGGGGAGGCCCACGCGTACCTGCCACTTGGGGTGTGTGTGTGCTCGGGCCCCTGCCTGGCTCTGACCCCTTCTGTGTATCGCTGGTTCCACGCCTGCTGGGACATGGACTCTCCCAGGGGTACCTGTCTGGTTCACCAGGTGTGCCCCCCGCCCAGGGCCCCGAGAGCAGCACCCGGCCTGTGGCGGGTGCTCAGGAATTCTGGGAGTGCACATGCGGTCGCCGCTCTGTGACGCGGCTGCGTGCCTGCCTGGGTCGCGTCTTTAAAGCGCCAGTTCTAGTAGAAAGGCAGGGCTGCCACTTCTCTACCGTGGTGCTGGTGACCACGATGAACAGATGTGAGAGAAACGTGTGGTTGGCTTCTCTGGGATACGCTTTCACGTAAATGCTAGCCCAAGGCCGGAAGGCGTCTCCAAGGTTTGTTCTCGTCTAAGCCACCAAATCCTGGCGATAGGGTGACCACACGGCCCTGCTGGTTAGCGTTTCTCTGCCTTCCTGACGTGGGGTGTGTCTGCAACGGTTCCTCCCAGGGATAAGCTGCTGGCTCACTGCGACGACATCAGCAAAGCGCTCGCCAAGGAGGGCAAGTCCAGGAGCGGCTCCGTGCCCGTGAGCAGGATGCAGGAGCTGCTGGGGGAGTGCGGCTGTCCCCTCCGGGAAGAGGAGCTGGCCGCTCTCCTGAGCAGGTTGGTTCTGACCAGGTTGAACACGCGTGTGCTTCCGAAAGCCCACCGGGAATGGGATGAGCAGACACGTTTGGGGTGGGGGTACCTGCCCTCGTGGCGGACACACCTGCGTCCCACCCAGGAGGGCCCGGGTTTGATTCCCGGCGCCAGCTCCTGCCCTCAGCGTCTGCGAGTGCCCGTGCCGGGAGGCAGTGGGGTGGTCCAGTAGGCGAGTGTCTGCTGCCGGCTGGGGGGCCTGCGGCCACTGCCCAGCTCCGGGCTCTGGCCTGGCCCAAGCCCGGCCATTGCAGGCCTTAGGGGAGTGAACCAGCAGGTGGACATGTGTCCTCCCTCCCTCCCACCTCTCAGATGTTTTTTTGGAAAAAAAGCCTTATTTTGGTATAAAAATTTTTGAAACCCAATGTCTAGTTTTTTTCATAATATACACCTTCCTTGAACGTTTTTGAAGACTGACCGCCCCCCCCCCCCCCGTGTCTCTCACAGAACTGAAAATCCGATTACCGAGCTGCCTTGGGTTCTCCCGGGTCAGTCTCAGCCAGCCAGCTGGCGGGAGGTGGCCCCCACGAGTCCCCGTTGGCTGGGCTGCACTGCGATGGGTTGATCAAAGAGAAAGCAGTTTGACAAATGCCCACGTTTGCCCAATGTGTCTCAGCATAATCGACATCTCCAGGTTTATTTGTTTTATTTGGAAGGCAGCATTACAGAGAGAGAGGGAGAGACGGAGAGAAAGGTCTTCTACCCACTGGTTCATCCCCAAATGGCCACGATGGCCCGAGCTGGGTTAGGCCAGAGCTAGGAACCAAGAACCTCCTCCGGTCTCCCACGTGGGTGCAGGGGCACAAGGACCTGGGTCGACTCACGCTGCTTTCCCAGGCGCGTTAGCAGGAAGCTGGATGAGAAGCGGAGCAGCCGGGACCTGAGCCGGCGCCCATAGCGGATGCTGGTGCTGCAGGCAGCGGCTTAACCCGCTGTGCCCCAGCGCCGGCCCCTAGGGGGAGCTTGTGAGTTCTTTGTTAGTGAGGTGAGCAGTTTGGAAGTGTGGGGGACCAGGAAGTGGGAGTGCCAGGAGGAGAAGGGGCTCAGAGCACCTGCAAGCCCCAAGGGCGCGAGGAGGAGGAGGGGTTCCACAGGTCGGAGTAGAGCACAGGGGCGTGAGCTGGCAGGCTGCAGGGCAGGGCGGGCTGGGACCGGAAGCGCAGCTTCACCCCTACCCCCCACTTTTTTAAGCATTTATTTATTTATTTATTTGAAAGAGTTACAGGAGAAAGGAAGAGGCAGAGAGAATCTGCTGTCCGCTGATTCACCCCCCAAATGCCCACAGTGACTCCGGCTGCGCCAGGCTGCGTGGACGCAGGGGTTTAAGGACTCGGACTGTCTTCCACCGCTTCCCCGGGCACACTGGCAGGGGGCGGGATAGGACGTGGAGCGGCTGGGACTCGATACACTGTGCCACAGCAGCGGCCCACGGTCGTCGTCTTTGCCGTTAGTTTTCTCTCTCACGTCACTCACGCATCTGGACGGCTCGGGTGGCTCTGCAGAGCTTCAAACAGCAGCCCCGCACTCGCCTCCTCCGAGGCTGCCGGCCCCTGCTCCTCGGGGCCCCGCTTCCAAGGGACGGACGTGCGTTGCCGAGTCTTGGTTTCTCGCCTGTAGGCAGCGTCCGTCGAGCTGTGGATTTAACTCCCTTCCAGCCATCCCTGGCAATAGCCACTCGCGCCCATCAGCCTCCAGCACCCCGTGGGAGAACCCGAGAACACCGCCGTGTGAGCTCGCCGCCCTGCTGCGTCCCACTCTGCCCAGATCTGCACCCAGGCTCCGAGCGCGCTGGCCCCAGCCCTTGTCCTTGTCACACGGCGCCTCTGGCCCGAAGCCGCCTTTTCTCTGAAATGGGTGAAACCCGCACCCCGCCCCGTGACGCCTCTCTCCAAGCTGTGGACGCCCGAGCCAGAGCCCAGGGCCTCGCCTTCTCGCACCCCGATTCTCACCTGAACTCGGTTGCCGGGTTCCCCTCCGCGGTTCTTTCTGAGGCTCTGGCTGTCCCCGGGTGCCCAGCGCCTGGCCGGCTGTGTTTTCAATCTCCCCGCATTAATCTGCGCTCTCACTCCTCCTCCTGTCCTCCACCGCAGTCCAGCCCTTTCTGCGAGGGTTTTCTTCCTGCTGTCTGCGTTTCTGACGACCAATGCGGCATCCTGTTCTTATTATTTAATTTCGTTTTGTTCTTTAAACAGTTCCTCACGTTCGATGCTTGCCTCGCTAAAAAGCAGGTTAGAAATTCTGCACAGCGAGGTGGAACTTTGGTCTAAACTCTGGAGTAATCTGTTAAGTGGTATCTTTGGGGGACTCCCCAGTATCAGTATCTTAAAAAAAAGAAAAGAAAAGAAAAAAAAACCTTTTCTTCGGGGCTGGTCAGGTTACCAGAGGTTAGAGTTACGAGCTGACACACAGGATCCCAGTGAAGTTCAAACTTTGGATAAACAACGATTTTTATTATAAGTATTTTTATTATACTTCCATTTTTTAAAGTGTTGCTTATCTGAAATTCTGGTCTGACTGTGTACCCTGGAGGACTTTGATGTGCGTTTACTGATCCTGGCGGCCCGGGCAGAGAAGCCCCTGGTCTCGGGACGCTGCCCTCGCGGCGGATGGCGCGCTCCGGCTGGCGCTGCGGGCCGGGCAGGTCGCAGCTGTCTCTCCAGGTTCCTGAGTGACCCCTGCCCTGGGGGGAGTTCTCTGACAGCCGCTGACGTCCCGCTGGTGCGGCGTTCTCCCTGCTGCAAGTCCGGGGGTGGCGCTTCCAGGTGCCGTGCTCGCCGCAGCCCCCGGCTCCCCCTCAGCCCTCCCCTGGCCCGTCTTCTGCAGCCGCACTTTGGTCTTTGCTTTGGAGAAGGCGCTTGGTCCTTTGTGGAGAGCAGCTGCTGCCCGCGCCTTGGGCGCCGTGACAGCTGCAGTGACGGCTTCCCTTGTGAGGGACAGGTGTTAATTTCTCAGGGCTCCAGGCCTTCCTAGTGGGATAGCAAGGCGCGAGCAGCCTCGGGACGGCCACGTCCCCTCCACAGACGTCCACCTTCCCACGGGTACCTCACAGGGCACCAAGCCCACCCAGTCACCCCCTCCCCGGCCCCACTTCCTACCTGGCGCCGTCTCGGTGGGGTTGGGATTCTGACCTACGCGTGGACGGCCCCAGCCATGTTTGATGATCGTGTCTCAGGCATTCCGTGATTGCCTTGGGAGCTGGTTTGTTCACACTGTCTCTCTCGCATTGTTGGCCCGTGTTCCACCCTGCCAAGTGAAGATAAACCTGTATTTAGGTGACAGACTTGCCTGGAAGAGACGCTTGTCACAGGCCGGCTTCGCGCAGCAGGGAGAGCGCTCTGTGAGCTCCCAGGGAGCCGTGGATGAGGCCAGCGGGGACGGGGACGGGCTCCGGGGAGCGCGGCGAGCGCGGCGTGTGGCCGGCAGGGAAACAGTGGCTGTCCCCGTGGCCAGTGTCGTGCGGGGCTGTCAGGAGGGGCAGCTGCCGCTGGGCCGGCCGGGGGCGGGAAAGCAGCCGGAGAGCTCTGCTGCGGTGGGCAGGTGCTTCCCGCAGACTGGTCAGGGCACGCGGCGGGTCAGCCAGTGGCTGGTGAGAACTGGGCACGGCGCTGGGAGCGCCTCGCCGCCCTGCCCTGGGAGAGCTTGTGCAAAAGTGACCCGTGCTGGTCGAGGGGAGCAGTGTGCGCCTTCAGGTGTCCCCACTGCCACTCCCTGTTCCCCTGGCGCCCCCTCCCCTTCCCGCTCCAGGTCCGTGGCCCGAGAGCACCCTGGACGAGCGGCCGCTCCCCTGGGCTGGGTCTCCTGCCGCCTCCGGGCCATGGCTTTCTGTCTCTTGCTTTGCTTTCTTCTCTTGCTGGAGTTCTTCCTGAAGTCATTCCCCTGGAGGAGCCGGGCAGGGGGTGGGCGTCCGAGTCCCTGTCGGAAGAGAGGGACCGGGGGCAGGGGCCGTGCCTGTGAGGGCCGCTCCCCTCTTCCCGCCACGAGAATCCCTAAGCAGGGCGAGCGGCAGCAGGGGAATAATCGGCCGGTGATCACGAGGGTCCTCATCAAGCCGTGGGCGAGGCGCAGCTCTGCCACAGGCAGCAACAAAAGGACTGCGGCTCTGCCTTCCCCCTTCAGTGGGGGCGATCCACTTTCCCTGCGCTGAAACCTTAATAAGGATCCATCGCGGGGCTCCTTGTCTCTCCTCAAAGGCATCTTGATGATAAACATCTCCATTATTTGTAATTACATGTAGATTCTTCCCCAGATCCGAAATAGACTTCTCTACCGCCGAGGAGATTAGCATATGCACCGGGTTCTGTTACTGCATGTGACTGCCGTGCCGGCAGCCTGGGTTGCACTGGACCACGCCGACGGTCTCTTCCCTCCGTGTCCCCGCGTGGGAGCCCACGCAGCCGCTCGGCCACTGTGGGCTGGCGAAGCTCAGGTCCTGGCTCCTCGTCGTGAGACGTGGACAGCCGAGCCCTGAAACCACCCGCCGCAGCCCGCCGGCCTTCCGGGCTGTTCCATGCTGGTGCTTGGCGCCGTAGCGTGGGGAAGCAGTCGAGAGTGGGAGGATCGGCAGCCCCAGGGCATTCGAGTTGCAGAAACGGGAGCTGTGGCTGCAGCTGACCCTGACCCAGCACTGCTCCACGTCTGGGATAAGTATGCAGCAGGTGCCCCCGCGAGTGTCTGGGCTCTTCTCACTGCGCCCTCGTGGCTGGAGAGGCAGAGTTGAGGGCGCGGGGGCCTGTGCTTCCCCTCGGATGTCCTTGTTGAGATGTACACGCAGGGAGTTTTACTGGAGAAGAGACAAGCCGGGTGGGGTTTGCAAACGTGCCCTCGGAGCGCTGTCGGCCCGACAGCTTGGTCCCGGCCCTTCTCGAATGAAAGTCTTGCGAGTCTTTTACTCGGTTCCCCTTCTCGTTTTCACCTGCACGTCTCCTCCCGTCGACTCCCACTGCCTTCCCTGGGCCCAGCCCTGGCTGGCTGAGGCCTTGGATGGCGGGCTCCTCGCCACCTGCCCCGCGCACCAGACCAAGCTCTCTTCCTGCCACACCGTGCCGGCTTGGGGTCCTGCTCTGCAGACGCGGCCCCTGCACAGGCTCTATCCCTGGGCCCAGAAACAGGGCCAGACTCCTTGGCCAGGCCTCCCCTCCCTGTTGGCTGTGAGCCCCGTTGTCCAGCTGTCCAGCCTGTGGGCGGGGTGGCCTGTGGCCCTGCCAGCCGACAGTGACCCTCGCTGCCACCTCTCGGAACCTGGCCTTGACCTCGGGCTCTGTGGTACTCACGTGGACACCTGATGTGGGAGCTCCTTGGTGCAGATACAGCAGCAGGTGGGACGCAGTTCCTTGAAGTCACTCATTAGCCTGTTCTGCTCTGTGCTCAGCAACCGTCTGTTGAATGAACAAGTCGGGTTTTTGGTTTGTTTTGTTGTAAGTTAGTGTTGTAGGAGCTGGCACTGTAGTAGAGCAGGTTAGCTCACTGCCTGCAACGCTGGCCTCACGTGTGAGCACCGGCTCTTGTCCCAGCCGCGCCACTGCAGCTCATCGCCTGGGAAAGCACTGGAAGACGCCCAAGAATGTGGGCCCCTGCACCCACGTAGGAGTCCTGGCTGGAGTTCCAGACTCCTGGCTTTGGCCTGGCCCAGCCTTGGCCGTTGCAGCCGTTTGGGGAGTGAACCAGCAGATGCAAGATCTCTCCCTCCCTCTCCCTCTGATTCTGACTTTCAAGTAAATAAATAATCAAAAAAAAATTAATGCTGGGGCAGACACTTGGCCTGACAGTCGCGATGCCTGCATGCCACATCGGAGGACTGGGTTCATACCCCCAGCTCCTGACTCCGGCAGGGTGTATCTGGTTGGGTTCCCCCCGGGTGGACACCTGGCTGGAGCTCCAGGCTCCTGGCTTCAGCCTGGCCCAGTCCCAGCCGCCGTGAGCGTTTGGCGAGTGAACCCCTGGATGGGAGCACTCGCTTTCGCTCTGTCTCTGCCTTTCCAATGAATTAAGTAAGAAACTCTTTCCTTTCTTCCGGGGCAAGCTGGGGAGTGAGCCTACACGACAATTCCATCAACCTGGCCGACTTCCTGAGAGCTCTGGAGAGCGGCCGTCCAGGGCCGGAGCCGCCGGACAAAGAGGAGGACGGCGGCGTGGTGGTGGACTTCTCCACGGTGACCCTCCCAGAGGTCGTGAGGAGCGTCCAGCAAGTGGTGGGCTCCTGCCAGCCGGCCCTGTCCCAGGTAAAGCAGGTGCCCAGGGCGTCTGCCCACTCATCGCCCGCCGGTCCTCCTTGGGGCTCCAGGCAGTGCACAGTGAACCACGTGTGTGTGGAGTGACAGAGGCGTGTGCCATGTGTGCATGGTGCTGTGTATGTAGCCACACTGTGAACCATGTGTGTGCAGTGCTATGTGTGGAGTGACAGTCATGAACCATGTGTGTGCAGTGCTGTGTGTGGAGTGACAGAGTCATGAACCACATGTGTGCAGTGCTGTGTGTGGAGCCACGCTGTGAACCACGTGTGTGCAGTGCTGTGTGTGGAGCCACGCCGTGAACCACGTGTGTGCAGTGCTGTGTGTGGAGCCACGCCGTGAACCACGTGTGTGCAGTGCTGTGTGTGGAGTGACAGAGTCATGAACCACGTGTGTGCAGTGCTGTGTGTGGAGTGACAGAGTCATGAACCACGTGTGTGCAGTGCTGTGTGTGGAGTGACAGAGTCATGAACCACGTGTGTGCAGTGCTGTGTGTGGAGTGACAGAGTCATGAACCACGTGTGTGCAGTGCTGTGTGTGGAGTGACAGAGTCATGAACCACGTGTGTTCAGTGCTGTGTGTGGAGTGACAGAGTCATGAACCACGTGTGTGCAGTGCTGTGTGTGGAGCCACGCCGTGAACCACATGTGTGCAGTGCTGTGTGTGTGTGGAGTGACACTGAACCACATGTGTGCAATGCTGTGTGTGTGTGTAGCCATGCTGTGAACCACATATGTGCAGTGCTCTGTGTGTGTGTGTAGCCATGCTGTGAACCACGTGTGTGCTGTGTGTGTGTGTGTAGCCATGCTGTGAACCATGTGTGTGCTGTGTGTGTGTGTGTGTGTAGCCATGCTGTGAACCACGTGTGTGCAGTGCTGTGTGTGTGTGGAGGGACGTGTACCACATGTGTGTGGCGCTGTGTGGAGCCCCACTGCAGACCACTGCGTGGTCCTTGGAGACAGCTTGGGAACCACGTCCCCTGCAGGGCTGGGGCAGCAGTGGGAGGCGCTGGCGCTGTGCACAGGGGGCAGAGCTCTACGCGTCCACAGCTCCGAGGAGGCTGGGCAGCGCGCCCGGGCAGCACAGTGGAGACGGGCTGGGATCTGCTCAGAAACCCAGGCCCTGCCCTCGAGAGCCCACTCAGGGGTGTGCTCTGGGTCCAGTGTTGCCCTGAGACGGGGCCTCCACAGCTTTGCAGGAACTTGGGGGAACACCCCTGCTGAGATCCGGGAGCCTTTGCAGGGCAGGGGAGGGGAGGGAAGTGAATGTGCCCAGGACCACAGGGGCCCTGTGGGGCAGAGCGGGGGGGGCGGGGCAGGAAGGCAGGGCGTGTACATGTCCTGGTCCTGGGGCAGAGCAGGGGGCAGGGCAGGAAGGGGGGGCATGTACGTGTCCTGGTCCTGGGGCAGAGCAGGGGGCAGGGGGCAGGAAGGCGGGCAGTGGATGTGTCCTGGTCCTGGGGCAGAGCAGGGGGCAGGGGGCAGGAAGGCGGGCAGTGGATGTGTCCTGGTCCTGGGGCAGAGCGGGGGGCAGGAGGGCAGGAAGGCGGGCAGTGGATGTGTCCTGGTCCTGGGGCAGAGCAGGGCGGGGGGGGCAGGAAGGCGGGGCATGGATGTGTCCTGGTCCTGGGGCAGAGCGGGGCGGGGGGGGCAGGAAGGCGGGGCATGTACGTGTCCTGGTCCTGGGGCAGAGCGGGGGGCAGGGGGCAGGAAGGCGGGCAGTGGATGTGTCCTGGTCCTGGGGCAGAGCGGGGGGCAGGGGGGCAGGAAGGCGGGGCGTGGATGTGTCCTGGTCCTGGCAGGGGGCAGGGGGGCAGGAAGGCGGGGCATGTACGTGTCCTGGTCCTGGGGCAGAGCGGGGGGCAGGGGGGCAGGAAGGCGGGCAGTGGATGTGTCCTGGTCCTGGCAGGGGGCAGGGGGGCAGGAAGGCGGGGCATGTACGTGTCCTGGTCCTGGGGCAGAGCGGGGCGGGGGGGCAGGAAGGCGGGGCATGTACGTGTCCTAGTCCTGGGGCAGAGCGGGGCGGGGGGGGGCAGGAAGGCGGGGTGTGGATGTGTCCCAGTCCTCCTGCAGACCCCGCTGCAGGTCTCTGTGGAGATGCGCTGTTTGCTCTCCACAGCTGGGTCTCAGGCTGGGGACCCCTCGACGCTGACACCCTTCACAGTGGCCCTGGGAAAGGCAGGGGCCACGAGAATAGCTCCCTCTCCGCTCCTGGCAAGTGCCCCGATCACCCAGGCCCCTGCTTGCTCAGCGCAGGAGCTGGGGCCCCGGAGTCCCCGTGGCAGGGAGGCACATGGGCACAGCACAGCCAGCTCGTGCACCTTCTGGGACGGCCGTGGCCGTGGCCTTGTCCTGGAGAGCAGAACTTCCCAGCACCCAGGAGGTTTCCTGAGTCTGACGCCAGTGCCCTAGAAACCACGGACAGTGAAGCGCCAGCAGGCCTCGCGCCCGACAGATGCCGGCGGCTCAGGGAGCCCACGGCAAGCTGGCGAGCCCGGCCCTGTCTCGGGACGCTTCGCCTCGCCCAGCCGCCCGCTCCGAGTGCTGCAGTCGCCGTGCGCGGCTGGATCTCGGCGTTCTCCGGCTGTCTGAGTCTGCGCACCATTCAGGTTTCTCAGAAGTGCTGTGGCAGCAGCCAAGTAAGGCCACCCATGGCCGCCATGTCCCCTCCTCACCATGCCGCGCCGCAGGGCACCCATCAGGGCACCCATCAGGACGCTTCTCCCACCAAGGCCCATGGAGACCTCAGGGCAACGCTGGCTCTCGCTTCCAAGAAACGCGCCCTAGGCCCTGAGGTTCTGAGCAGGAAATGGTCTCTGGCCCCAAGGAGGAGCGGGGGGGGGGGGGGGCGTCTGAGCCGGTGCACCTGCAGGTCATCCAGACGTCACGAGCACCTTCTGAACCCACCCGACGGCACCTCGCGCTTTGTCGACTGTTACGGGGGGGCGCCGGTCCTTCCTGTCCACCCCCGCCTGGCCGGGTGTGCACGCGGGCTCGGGAAAGCAGGTCCTGGGGCTGGAGGGAGCCGGGCCTGGGCTCGGGGTGCCCCTCCCCTCCGCCCGCCCGCACCACCTGCCTCCTCGTGCCCTCACAGCACACGCTCCTACGTGCTCCTCTCCATCTTTGTCCTGAGCGTGTGTGCCCACCCCCGACGCGCCAGCACTTGGAGAGGCACGTCTCCCCAGAGACCGTCCAACTCACTCACCCCGGGGCCATTCGTCTTTCCTTGAAGAGATTAATGCCCAGAGAGGGGCCCGCCTGCGGCGCAGAGGACGAAGCCCCCGCCTAACCCCGCATGGGTGCAGATTTGGGTCCAGCTGCTCCACTCTGACCCAGCTCCCTGCTAATGGCCTGGTGCTTGGGCCCCTGCGCTCACATGGGAGACCCAGAAGAAATTCCTGTCTCCTGTCTTTGGCCTGGCCCAGCCCTGGCTGTTGTAGCCATCTGGAGAGTGAACCAGTGGGTGGAAGACTCTCTCTCTCTCTCTCTCTCTCTCTCTGAAGTCTGCCTTTCAGATAAATAAAATTAATCTTTAAAAAATCAAGCCAGGAACCTCAAGTGGGCCACGGAGCCTAGGCTCAAAGACTAGGGCTGGGGGACTCCACACCCCCATGGCTGCCCCATGTTACTACGAGCTGCGCAAGTCGGCTTCAAGGCTGATCTGTTCCCCCACGGCCGTCACCCTGGTGGGCCCTCGGGGTGGGCCTGCTCAGCCCTGAATGAAAATTAGCCACGAGGGAATTGGGTTTGGAGTCTGCAGACACATTAAATTCTTACTTAAAAAAAGATCTTAATCTAGCGCTTGATACAGATTTCCTAGTGCGATAAAAATGAACGATTCTGCTTCAACAGATGGAAAAAAATGTGCTTTCCTTTTATAGCATGGTTTGCACTTTTTCAGTTTGGCTACACTGCTGATTCCGCAGTGTGGACCCTGGCCCCCAGCACGGCCACGGGCGGCGGGGGTCTTCCTGCGGGGTGAGGCCAGCAGGGCATGGCTCGGAGTCAGGCCCAGACAGCAGCCTGTGCATCCAGCCTACGTGGGGGGGGGGGGGGGGGTTCCCGCGGCCCAGCACTCCCAACGCCAGCTGCCTGCCTGGAGACCCCTGTCCCTAAGTGATGTGATCCCCAGGAGCGGGAATGCGGCCGAGAGAGCCGGCGCGAGTCACTGCGTCAGGCAGAGTTGTGGGAGTGGGGGAGGGGCCCGCCAGGTTCTGGGGACCTGGGCCGGCACCAGGCCTCACGCTCCTTCCTCTCGCCCCCACGGGAGCCCCCGCCACGTGCACAGAGGCCACGGCGCCCTGGGCTAACCCTCCCGTGGCGGGCGCCTTCGTTTGGAGATGTGCGTGTTGGTGCGCAGGTCTCGCGCACGTCGGCCGGCGCTTGCCATCTCCGTCCCTCTCCTTGTCGTCCAGGCCTTTTCTGCACTGGACAAAGAGGACGCCGGGTTTGTGAAGGCGGCAGAGTTCGGGGACGTCCTGAGGGCTTTCTGTCACGGGCTCGTGGACAGCCAGTACCACCACCTGCTGAGGAAGCTGAGGCTCCACCTGGCGCCCTACGTCCACTGGAAGTACTTCCTGGAGAACTTCGGCTCCTTCCGGGAGGAGGTGAGGGCGCGAGCGTCCCCTGTGGCCTTGAAGCCAAAACGGGCCCTGGGGTGAAACCACGCCAGACGCCCTGGTGATCACCTCCTGTGATCGGCTCACTCCAGGGTGAATTCTGTGTGGGGGTGGGGGAGCTAGGACGTGGGCACGTGCGCTTGACCTCGTTGAAAAAGTTTTGTGTGTGTTTTTTTTTAAAAGATTTATTCATTTATTTGAGTTACAGAGAGGTGGGGGAGGGTGTGTGTGTGAGAGAGAGAGAGAGGGGTCTTCCATCCAATAGTCCGCTCCCCAGATGGCTGCAACAGCCGGTGCTGCGCCTATCTGAAGCCAGAAGCCAGGTGCTTCTTCCTGGTCTCCCACACGGGTGCAGGGGCCCATGCTTTCCCAGGCCTTAGCAGGGAGCTGGATCAGAAGTGGAGCAGCCAGGACTCAAACCAGTGCCCCTGTGGGATGCCGGCACCGCAGGCAGCGGCTTCACCAGCTACACCACAGCACCAGCCTGTTTTGTTTTCTTTTCAAAGATACGTGCGAGCCTGTTCCCGTCTGCTTGTGTGGCGGGCTAAGCGGTGTTAGGTCCCAGAAGAGGATCTGGTACCCAGAGATGTGAGGCCCGCTGGCGGCAAGCCCTGGACTGAGGATGGGCAGAGCCTGGGGTCGAGGTTCATGTGGACACGGGGTTCCAACAGAAGCCAGCCTTCCCCAGGGAAGGCAGGGGGGCTTCCTGGAGGAGGGTGGCCGCTGACCCTGGGGCTGTGTCACCTCCCAGCACGGGCTTAGGCTGTTTCTCATCTCCGAACACAGACGGTGCAGGGTCGGTAGCAGCAGTCGCAGTCTCCTCGCGACAGTCACTGAGGTCTCCGGGCACCGCTCTGCACAGGGCGCTGTGCTCAGTGGGAGCGCGTGCAGGTGCCGCGGTCCCTGCCTTCTCAGAAGGGGCCACGGCCTGGCTACGCGCCTGGCCACTGGGTGCTCGTGTGCTGCGTCCCCAGAAGTGCGCCAGGGCGGCGTGTGGCGGGGGCTTCTGTGAGGTTTGAGGACGGCGGTCAGGGCCCAGCGCTCGGCGAGGCCCCGGCCTGAGTCCTCGTTGCGGTTCACCCCGTGTAGTCCTCAGCTCCCCGAGGGACTCGTCCGCGTCCCCGTTTCCTGGGTGAGGGCCCCGAACAGAGGGTGGGGGCTTCGTGTGCAGCTCCTGACTCTGGGCCTCTGAAGCCTGCAGGTTTTTTTTTTTTTTTTTTTTGACAGGCAGAGTGGACAGTGAGAGAGAGAGACAGAGAGAAAGGTCTTCCTTTTGCCGTTGGTTCACCCTCCAATGGCCGCCGCGGTCGGCGCGCTGCGGCCGGCGCACCGCGCTGATCCGATGGCAGGAGCCAGGAGCCAGGTGCTTTTCCTGGTCTCCCATGGGGTGCAGGGCCCAAGCACCTGGGCCATCCTCCACTGCACTCCCTGGCCACAGCAGAGAGCTGGCCTGGAAGAGGGGCAACCGGGACAGAATCCGGCGCCCCGACCGGGACTAGAACCCGGTGTGCCGGCGCCGCTAGGCGGAGGATTAGCCTAGTGAGCCGCGGCGCCGGCTGAAGCCTGCAGGTTTTGATTGCTTCCGGCCGTTGGGTTTAATGTTGCTAACGATGTATCCGATCGTGTTGCTTGGTGTGAAACTTTACGGACACTATCTTCCGCACTCTTTTTTTTTTTTCTTGCTTGATGCTGGCTCTAAGGTCTGTCCATGTCACCACCCTGTCTCCGGCGCGTTTGCAGGAGCTGCTGTGAGGTCGTCTGTTGAGGGAAGGCGTTCTGTGGGGTGGACACGCCCAGCATGGCCAGCAGCCTCCGTCTCCGTCGATGGCGTGGAGGTGGTTCTCGGTGTCCTCCCGCGCTGTGGCCTGTGCGCTCTCAGGAGCTGCCGGGTGCGGGGGGGACAGGCCCATGCTCAGCCCCGTACGGCCAGCGTTCTCCCAGGTGGTGGTACCAGGGTGCACTCCCAGCCACGGTGCCCAAGGGCTCCTGACACCCCTCCCCCAGTGCTATGCCCTGAGGTCCGCGGTTGTCCTGACCTCCACCGAGCTGACCGTTAGGATTGTGTGCTACCGGCCGTCCAGGTTCCATGTCTGTGCGTTGCCTGGGCAGTCCCAGGCCTCTGTCGGCTGCTGAGTTACAGACGCCGCCTCCCTGGGGCTGACTTGTCCCTCCCCTTGGTTGTGTGACCTCACTATTGTAAATAACGATACTTTTTGTGATTTCAAACAAAAACATATTCACTGCAGATGGAGTTAAAAAATAAGAAAGAGAAGACAGTAATCTTAAAGCCCAAAATAAGAGTACGATGGGGAGAAAAACCTCAGACACCATCAGTGAGCACCTGCGTGCTCTGGGCTTTACAAGTCGGCGTGGCCCGAGCCAACGTGTGCAGAAGTCCCTGCCGCCTGACGCAGCGTCTGGGACACAGCGGTGCTCGCGACACGAAGGGAGGGCTGACGTCCGCACGTCTGTGGGTTCACACCGGTACCCCGTGCGGACGGCCGGGAGCGAGCGGCGGTGCTGTTGAGCGGTGTTCTGGACCCCTGCAGGCCCCTCTCCTACCAGTTTTCATTGTGGTCTGTGCCCAGCAGAGGGGCAGTGGGCTGGGGTGGCAGGAGCCAGAGAGAGAGGTGAGGGGTGTGCCCGTTCAGCCCCACCCTGCTCCCCAGCACCGCCGCCGTGGTGCTTCTGTGGCCACAGCTTCGGCCACGTGCCTTCCTGGCCCGCGCCGCGTGCTGGCCCTGCCGTCCCCGGCGCTGGGGAGGTGGCGGTGAGGATCGGCTCCGCGACTCCGGCTCTACCGCCCGTCTCCTCTGCCTCTTCCCTGACTGACAGGCCTGGCACCCTGCAGAGCGCCCCTCCTCTGACACGTGGGTTTCATTCATGTGGATTGCATGGATGCCTTCACTCTGCCCATGCACACGCGTGTCCTGTGGGCCCACGTGAACCAGGCACCCCGCAGGTGCCTCCCTGCGGGGCAGACAGGAAGTAGGAACCGGATCATGGGTCCAGCTCCAGGCCTAGCTCCTGCTGTCTCCCTCAGCACCTGGCTCAGCCTCCCGTGAGAAGGTTGAGGGTGGATTGCACGGTGAGTGGGGAACGCACGTGAGCTTGGAGCAGCCATGGGGGGCGTGAAGGAGGCTTGACCCAGTTCCCGCAGCACCACGTGTGCCCACCTCACCCTGCTCTTCCAAGGGCAGCAGCCGAGGAGGACGCGGGCCCAGCTCCCAGGCCCGGGTGCAGGAGCACAGGTTGTACCAAGGAGCTGTGGCTGAAGGGACAGTGCGAGCATGGCCGTCAGCATTCCCGCTCACGTTGAACAACAGGGAACCGGAGGGCCTCTTTGGGGGCGGCGTGGCCGCAGGGACCGCCTGCCCGCGTCCCACCTCCTCCGCCGCGGAGTGTCTGACCTTGCTGATGGCAGGTGAACCAGGACCTGGCCTCGCTGTCTCGGGGGGCTGCGGGCGTGCAGAGGAGAGAGGGCCGCGTGGAGACTCTGTTCTCGTGTTAAAGGCTCATGTGTGTATGTATAAGGCAGAGTTACAGAGAGGGGAGGATTGCTGGCAGAGGAAAAGGGAGACAGAGAGGTCTTCCACTCACTGGTTCACTCGCCTGGGGCTGGGCCAGGCTGAAGCCAGGAACCTGGAGCTCTGTCTGGGTCTCCCACGTAGATGCAGGGGCCCAGGGACTTGGGCTGTGTTCCACTGTTCTCCCAGGTGCACTAGCAGGGAGCTGGACAGGAAGTGGAGCAGCCGGGACTTGAACCAGCGTCCAGATGGGACGTGCGTTGCACCACAGCGCCAGCCCCTCCTCATGAGGACTTGTACAGTTGACTCAGGTTGGGTTTTTAATAGAAAGAGAAAGAAGCAGCAAGCAGTCAGGATGTCCGTGCAGCACCCTTGAGCTCACCCCGTGTGACACTGGTCATCCTTTTCCTTGAGGAGGGGCACAGCTCATCAAAGAGAGATCACCAGGGCATTACTAAGGTGGTCACCGTGCCCCCGCTTGCGCCGGACACAATCCCTAGCCACAACCATGGTCTTGGGAAAAGGGAGAGCAGAGTTGTGGCTGAGACACCACAGAGCCTGCATGGCCTGAAAGGAGGCAGCGGGCAGAGGGGCACCCTTTCCAAGGTGACCCCACAGCCGTTGACCGCTCTTACGTCTTGCGTGGCCGTGCCCTGGACAAGTGGGGAGGGTGCCGCGTGCTCCCCCGTCCCTGCTGTGGGCCGGGCGCTGCGGCCCGACTCCTGCTTGCCCCTTCCAAGGCACAGGATCCGTCTCTGTGGGTGGGGCCCTGGTGCCTTCCCGAGCCTCAGGTGTGGTGGTTATTCGTGGGGTTGGAGAACCGGTCTCACGGGCACAGAGGCCGGTGGGCTGCTGGAAAGGTCAGAGTGGCTTTGACCTTCTCAGGGAGGAGCGAGGTATCTGTCCAAGGCGGATGGAATCCATGACACCGTGGTTCAAGCTGAGAAACACCTGTACAAGCTAAAAGGAGGAACAAGATTAAAACAGAAATGTTGCCAGCGCTTGCTGACCGAGCCAGACGGGCAGCGGAAGCACGGCTAACCGGGCGGAAGCAGCGTCCACCACCCTCTCCTGGGCGAATCTGCACTTCTGGAGAAAGACTTTGCATTCAGAGCGCTTTGTGCAAAATATAGAGTACCACCTTGTTTTTAGAAAATCGTTCCTGCTGAACGCTCCTTTTACATCTGAAAGTGCAATTCCAGTGTCTTCCCTGCATGTAAAAATAACATTCAGAGCAGAAGAATTTTTAGAAAACAGCAAAACCCATATAAAAACCTCGCTGCTATATTACCATGGAAATAATGGAATTTTTGTAAGGAAACGCAGCCTTATTGAATGCAGAGTAATTATTCTATCCCATTGTAGCAGGCAGAGAACCAGCGAGGCCTTCCCTTGCTTTGTGTGTGATACACACACGATCTATGAAGTCATTCAGTTCAGCGTTAAGTAACTTGGACAAGGTTTCTCTTCCCAGCGAATTTAAAAATGTGACCGTAAGGCGCAGCGCGTCTGCAGCCTCCCCGAGCGCCGTATCTGTCAGTTGCCGGCGCCGTTTCTGTTCCTTCCTTTCTCGCGGCTGTGATGGTGTCCGTGCAGCGGTGGAACCGGCAGGTTTCCCCCTCAGGAAGGGGCTCCAGCATCGTCGGAAGTCGCTAAGATGTCATCATTGCCGCCATGTGCTCTTTTTATTTTTTTTTTAAGATTTATTAATTTGTTTGAAAGTCAGAGTTATACAGAGAGAGGACGAGAGGCAGAGAGAGAGAGGTCTTCCATCTGCTGGTTCACTCCCCAATCGGCTGCAGCAGCCAGAGCTGTGCTGACCCGAAGCCAGGAGCCAGGAGCTTCCTCCGGGTCTCCCACACGGGTGCAGGGCCTGAGCACTTGGGCCTCCATCTCCCGCTTTCCCAGGCCGCAGCAGAGAGCTGGATCAGAAGTGGGGCAGCCGGGACTCGACCCAGCGCCCACATGGGGTGCCAGCACTGCAGACGGCGGCTTTACCTGCTGCGCCACAGCGTCAGCCCCTGCTACGTGCTCTCATTCCTGACATCCAGAGGCCAAGTCCTCCCCATGTGATCTCAGTGATTGTAAATGTTTGCCCCTGCTTGCCACCTGCTGTGCCATAGGCCGCTGGAGCCGGACGAGGCGTGAGGGGCAGCTCCAGGTGGCATGGGCGCTCCGGGTGGCCCTGGTGGCCAGTCAGAGCAAGGGGGCTGCAGGGCTCCCTGAGCTGTGGTGACACCAGCAGCCACCGAGCAGGGCCCTCAGGTGTCACACGGCACATCATGCACCTGGCTTCCTCAGGGCCCTGCCCCTCGGCACAGGAGGCTAGGCTGAGCCGCCTGCACCAGGGCAGACAGCCTACGCCAGGCCAGCCACAGGGTCTCGGTGTTGTCACCGGCAGGGTGGCATTTAGGCAGAGCACATGACAATGGCGCTGGCGCCCAGGCCAGGCTGATCACGGTGACACTGCAGCTCCTCTGCACACACGTGCTGAGCCCCGCTGGGATCTGAAGCCTCCTTTTGGGGAGCAGTGCATAAAGCCCCACCAGCCCCCGTTTCCCGCGGTGTGGACAGTGGGGGGGGCCTGGGGCGCGTCTGGTCTCAGTTGCAGGGGGAGGCTCAGCCGGGAGCGGCTGTGCCGGAAGCAGGACAGGGGTCACCGCCGGAGGGTGACCGGCTGGCTTTCTGCTAGATGGGCGGGGCCCCATCAGCTTTGGTGGCCTGCAGCCCCGCCCGCCCCGAGGGTGGCCACACTTCCTCCCTTGACTGTGGAAAGACCTACCGAGGCCGTGGATTTGAAGGCAGACAGACCCCCACCAACTCTGGGAAAGTCGTGGTTTTAGTCTGTGTGGTTGAATTTTCCTGAGCCCGGACATGCTGTGTTCCCAGAGGGCAGGGCCGGCAGTCTTCCTGTCCCTCTGTGCAGCCTCACTCGCTGGCTGTTGGCTGTCCTCAGCCCCAGCAGGACGGGTGAGCACACCCACGGCTCCCCTGGGGTGAGGAGTGCTCTGCCTAGCTGGCTGTGACCACTCGTGAGCGAAGCAGAGGGCCACCCCGGGCTAGCCCTGAACCCTGGACTAGGGGGGTCCAAGCCGAGAGACTGAACAGCGGGACAAGTGACCGCCTCTCCTCCCCTCCCTGGCAGTCAGACGTGGTCAGATGAGCCATGGGCACGGGCTGTGAGCTGCCACCACCCTGAGCACTTTAGGATAATCCTCATAGCAGCCGCTAAGGTGTGGCTGCCACCATCAGCTCTGTTGCCCAGAGGAGGAGACGTCCAGAGGAGGGCGTGCTCACGCGGGCGGAGGTGCCGAGAAGGGGTTAGGGCTCCCGCGGCCCCAGCACCCTGTACCGGGAGAGCGCCTGGGTGCCTCCCCAGAGGGCTGCTGCCCGGGTTCAGCCAGCGCTGTGCACGAGTTGTCTGCGTTCCTGACCTTTCTCCGCCCTCCTTCAGTGCGTGCCGGGTGCTGGCTGGTGACGTGACTCAGTGGTGCGGGATTCCTCCCTGGTGGTTTCATAAGTGACTTTACCCGTGAGTTTATTGAAGGGGGGGGGGGCTGGGTGTTGCCCTTTTCTTTCTCGGCGTTTCTTGGCGATGTCGTGCTCCCAGGGGATTTGGGAATTGGGTGTTTGCAGTGCCAAGCGGCGTGTCAGCGGTGAGTGGGTGGCATTGGCGGAGGGGCGGGAGCTTGCTCTGCCTGGCTGGGGTCAGAGACCAGCTTGTGCTGGTGTCTGGAGAGGTGGGGGGGGCAGCTCAGGCAGACGTCGGGAGAGGGGTCCCGGGGACGTTGGGCGTGGCACCCACCTTGGGCAGAGCATGTTGGGGGGAGGCCGGGGCACCCGGCAGGCCGCTGTGCTCATCCTTGCTTCCTTGGCCGGTGGGTGTCTCAGAACCCCGGATTCCCCGAGGAGAGGTCTGGGGCTCCGTCGCCCCTGCCTGGCACAGTGCCTGGCATACAGCGGCCCGTGGTCACGGGTGGGATCCCTCCATTCCTGCTTCCAGTAGGCACTAGCGGTGGGTAGCGAGAGGAGAACACAACCTTGGCGCTGTCCCCATCATCCTGCACGGCGTAGCCTGGGGACCACGGGAGGCCCGGCCTCCCCGAGCAGAGCCCTGCTTAGCCCACGGTCAGGGACGCCCCGGCTGCCGTGCAGGGGACGTGAGGGCAGAGGCGCGTCCTCGCGGCGCCAGTGCGGTGAGGGCAGCCCGAGCCTGGAGCTCCCGGCTCCTGCACACACAGCCTCTGCCCGTTTTCCTTGGGATTTTTAAATGTTGTATCTTTTTTTTTTTTTTTTGACAGGCAGCTTTGATACTGTTGTTATTTTTAGCATTCATTTATTCGCTATAAATACAAATGAAGATACAGTACAATTAATTTCTCGGCTAATCAAAATATTTGATCAAATGAAGCACTTTTTCAATTCGTAGCAGTAATTATGCGGCGCGGATCTTTGTGGAGCATCCGCTCGGGCGTCCTGCTACCTGCTGAGTGTCCCCCCCTGAGGTCAGCAATGCTCTTCCTCCTGCAAGGCATCCTGGGAGAACCCGTACCTGGGGGTGACGCATGCAGTGTGCCCAGCTGGCCGTAACCCTCACGAGAGCTAAGTTCACACGCAGCGAGGTATCTCTAATCCAGCAGGTGGACGGGGCCTTGCCAAGCCCAGGGCCACCAAGGCCCCTGGCTGTGCGTCCCCCGTGGCCTGAATCCAGCGATCCCCGCCCCTCTGCTGTGAGGCAGCCGTCGCTGTGTAACAAACAAGCCCAGCAACGCAGGGGCGACACAGCAGTTGTTCAGCTCCCACTCCCGCAGCTCTGGTGGCCTGACCGGCGCCTCGGTGCCCCTGCCTCGCTCGTCCTCGCCGGAGCCATCTCACGGCCAGCGCGTGTTCCTCTCCAGGCCGTGGCGCGGCTGCAGGCCGGCTTGCCCCGTTGGCGCAGGTGCCTTTTCGTTATTCGGTCACACCGTGCAGACGTATTCCAGCCTTGCGCTGGGGTGAAGGTTCCAAGGTTCGGGAGACCCCGTAGTCCCGATTGTGATTTTGGCTCCTCTCCGAGGCTGGCGGCACAAGGCGGGACTGTGTCTCGCGGCGCTGGGCGGTCACCAGGGCAGCTGTGCCACTCCCAGGAGGTCCAGCGGCCGAGCTGCTCCGTGCGTTTTCCGCTGGATGAGTTTCAGGATGTGACGGGCGGTGGCCCCACTGTATATTAATGCCCATCCGCACTTTCATTGCCGAAAGCAAAGCGTTTGGCCAAATCCAAGGTCGAGGGCAGGGAGATTGCTCGAGCCTCCTAAGTGGGAGAAGCTGCACAGGCGGAGAGAGCGGGGAGAGTGCAGAAGTGGGGCTGAGTGCCTCAGACCCCGGGGTCGACGTGTGTGCCTCTGACCACAGGACAGCTGTGCACCGACGCCTTAGACCGCAGGACAGCCGTGCACCGCCGCCTTAGACCGCAGGACGGACGTGCGCTTCCGCCTTAGACCGCAGGACAGACGCGCACCGCCGCCTTAGACCGCAGGACGGACATGTGCACCACCGCCTTAGACCGCAGGACGGACGTGCACAGCCGCCTTAGACCGCAGGTCGGACGTGCACCGCCGCCTCTGACCACAGGACAGCCGTGCACCGCCGCCTTAGACCGCAGGACGGATGCGGGCTTCCGCCTTAGACCGCAGGACGGACGTGCACCGCCGCCCTAGACTGCAGGACAGACGTGCACCGCCGCCTTAGACCGCAGGACAGCCGTGCACCGCCGCCTTAGGCCACAGGACGGACGTGCACCGCCGCCTTAGACCACAGGACGGACGCGCGCTTCCGCCTTAGACCGCAGGACGGACGTGTGCACTTCGCCCCCACCCCCACCCCCTCTCCCCTCTTGGCTACAGAAGTTGTCCAGGCTGTGACTTGGTGGCAGACCGACCTGACAGGATGCCCGCGGCCTCCCTGCTGGAGCCGCCCCGCGGGCAGAGGGGTTGAGGGGAGAGTGCGCTGGAGGAGGTGCGGTGTGCAGAAGGGCGGGGGCAGAGCACGCGCTGGCCGGGCCTGGCCTGGACGCTGCTTCCTGCACTTGGCTCACCGCTCGCCTTGCGTCCCGGCTGCCGCCTCGGTGTGGGCTGGTGCGAGAGCCTCTTGCCGCGAGCTTCTTCCTGTGTCGCGTGTGTTCCCAGCAGCAGGGCCGTGTCCCACAGCCCCTCTCAGAGGCCTGAGCACAGCCGCTTCCTGGAGTGGACGGGGGGTCCCTGAGTCCCTCTTTTATCCCTGGAACGATCCTCACGGGAGTGCGGTCACCCCACTTCACAGACAGAGCACGAGAGGGAACCGAAGCTGGCAGGGCGGGCCCCAGCCCAAGTAGGAGCTCAGGAGGGCTGCTTGCTGGCTGGGCGTCCCAGCTCGGTGCCTGCCGGAAGACTCCACCAGGGCGTGCACAGGCAGCCATGTGAGCCGAGCCGCTCTCGATCAACACCCGCAAGTCAGGCTGCACGAGGGAGAGGAGCCGCGGGCCCAGGGCACGAGGCAGGGGCCAACGAGGAATTCCGGTTCTGCCCGGGCCCTCCCGCCTCCTTCCGAGCCCTGGCCGGGGCCTGCTGCACTGCGGCAGCCCCTTGGGAGATGTGGCATCGTGGGGGATCAGAGCCCAGGCTCAGCCACAAAGCCGCGGCTCGCGTCCCCTGAGCAGGTGCAGGTGCGCTGAGCAGGGACGCAGTCCCCCAACGCACGGCGTCGTGTGTTCACGGATGGGAGCTGCTCTGTGCTGTGTCTTGGTCGATTTCCCCTCCCGCGCCCACACCGGTGCAGCCTCAGGGGGGCCCGAGCATTCCCTTTTGGTGTCGGTGGCGTCTCTCTCTCTGCCACGTGCATCCACGACCCTTGTTCGGGGAAACCTGGCCCCGTGGGCACCGCTGAATAAATAAGCGTGCATCCTTCCGAGACATGGAGGTCGCTGTCTGCTCAGGCCAGCCTGGAGGGCGCAGGTTCCGCCGCTGGCTCTCTCTGCATTCGCAAGGTCCCTGGAAGCAGCCGGGGGAGGCGGGCGGTGCTGGGGCGCAGCTCTCTCGGACGACAGTGTAGACGAAGGCAGGTGCCCGGCGCCTCGTTCCTTCCCCACGGCGTCCCCTCATCCCGTGCCGCAGCTGGCGTCTGTCCTGAGAGGGCCTTTGGAGCGAAGCGCAGTTAACGTTGGAAAGCAGCGTTTGCATCTGAAGATAGCGGCGTCCTCCCTGATTAGGAGGAAGGCTCCTTCTAGTTACAGAAAAGGCGTCATTTCTCCCATTCAGATGTAGCGCTCACGTGAGCCACGCCGGGAAGTGCCACCCAGGAGCCATCTGTTCCTCCGCGGCACCTCCCGTCGCCCAGGTGAGGCCAGTGGAGGCCGCGCAGCCCTGCTGAGCCGCGGGCTGGGACCCAGGACTCTGAGCACAGCGCCCGGGCCGGCACGGGAGCCCCGGGGTGCTGCCCTCCAGCGGTCGGGCTCTCCCTGGGCAGGGAGGGGTAGGGGCGCAGCCACACCCACCAGGCCCCGGGGTCCTCGGGTCAGTGGTTTGTCCCCTGTGCACGGGGGTGATGACCATGGCGCCCGATGGAGGTGGGGCTTTTCGGCGCCTTCCTTGAGGTGCCCGGTGCCCGCCGTGAGCAGGCGGCGGGGACTCCGGCGTGTCACAGAAGCACACCTCCGGTTGTGTGCCATGTAGTTGATCCATCGCCGTCACCGTACTCTTCTGCCCTCCCTCACAGCGCTGGGCTTCTCCTCTGGACGCCCGCAGGGTCCCTGTGCCTCTCCTCCCCGTCCTGGCCGGGGGAGGGGGGGGGTGCCTGTCCCAGGGCGCGGCCACTCTGCTGCTTCTGTGACTTTGCGGGATCCTTGGCCTCCTTGACCTCACGTCTGTTGGCTGTTGAGGAAGCTCAAGGTCACCCGCTGCTGAATCTATTCATGTGGCACTTCCTGTGGCTCCCATCAGAGCCACGTTCCTCTCCCCTGCGCGGAGACGGGAGGGCCGGTCCCAGTCCCAGGACCTAGCAGAGGTGCAGCAGGAGTGTGATGACTCGCTGTGACGATCTGAGTGTCCCCTGCGTGTTCACCTCAGCGAGGGCAGCACAGGCACGAGAGCCACCCCCCACGGTCACTGTGACTCCTGCTGTGCCCACAAAGCCGTGCAGGGGGAGCGTCCCGGGCCGCGCTGTCCCCGTGTCAGGGCCGCAGGAGTCCTGCCCGGCGGGGGCGAGTGGTGAGATCTGTGTGTGCACGCGTGCACGTGCAGGTGCATGGGAGACCCCGCCCCGCGGCTCTCCACTTGTTTGTCCACCTCATTCTCCCGTTGTTAAGTCATTCGCTGAGCCCCTGCGTCGCTGCCTTGTGCCCCATCTTACGCACCCTCCATCCCCGGCACGAGGCATCCGGGGTGTGGCCAGCTTCTCGTTGTTGCGGACTTTGTGATGGCCCGTCACGGCCGCAGCTCCCTCTGTGGCTCCAGGGAGAACCTGAGAGGCCGCACCACCACGTCTCCGCGCAGGAGCCGCCGGCCCCCGAGCCTTGCTCCGCCCCTGTGGCATCGGCATCGGCAGTCAGAGGCTTTGCTAGTTTGTTGGATGAAACAGCAGAGTCTTGCTTCAGTTCCCGCTTCTTTGCATCGTGACAGAGTCAGAGCTTGTTTGCAAATGGAATTATTTGAGAGGCAGCGACACAGAGAGCCCCCGGGCATTGGCTGACTCCCCAGACGTCTGCAGCAGCTGGGCCAAGCCTGGGGGCTGGGACACGATTGTTGGCTCCCATGGGGGTGGGGGGACGGCGGGAGTCGATGGCTTGAGCCCTCACAGGGTACACATGAGCCAGGTGCGTCCTCTTAACCACCAGGCAAAACACCTGCCCCGAGGTCAGAGCTGACAGAGGCCAGACACTGCGAATAGAAGGCCAGAGCGCTTCCCTCGTGAATGCGTGTCCTGCTAGGCTGAGGAGGATCGGCGATAGATGGGCTGTGGACCTGAGGGCAGTGAGTGAGGCAGACAAGGACTATGGAACCCCCGAAGGGAGCACAAGGACAGCACGTGCCAAGGGCCTGAGGCAGAACCGTGCTGCCATGTTTGAAGCGAAGCCAAGAGGCCTTGTGGCTCTGAGCAGGGCGAGCCAGGAAGTCGTAGAGCTGAGGCCAGAGAGGCCCGGGGAGGCCTGGGGGTGTTAGGGAAACCTGCAGATGAGTCCAGGTTCCTTCCTGATGTCGGTGACGATTGACCAGACCAGACACAGAGTAGAAGGAGAGAATTTGTATTTAAGTAAGAGAGGCTCTGAGCGGTGCGCTCGGAGGGGCTGGTGGGGAGAGACCAAGCACTGAGGTCTCGGGGTCTCAGGGAGGGGCTGGCGGGGAGAGACCAAGCACTGAGGTTTCGGGGGGGTTCAGGGAGGGGCTGGCGGGGAGACCAAGCCGCTGAGGTCTCTGGGTGTTCGTACGTCTTTAGGGCGTTATCTCCGAAGAACAGCGCCGTGGTCGCACCTCCGCTGCCGGGAGGGCAGGGGCAGATGTAACGGGGCCTTTGTTTCTAACTTGTCTCTGCCGAACCGAAATCTCGCTGTGTGTTGGCAGATGTGTGTTAAGATGGACATTTCGCTTGGTATGTAGATGCTGGGAAGGGAAGCCGGTCCCAGGGCTGACGGCGAGCTTGGCTGCTCTCCAGGGGGAAGCGGGGACAGCGCACGGTGAAGGGAGAACCAAGGCAAGGGGCCGGGTTGGGAGGAGCCCTCTTCAGCTTGCTCTGCCGTCTGTCGTCTGCCGGGTGTCCTTGCTGACCCCAGACCAGGTCACGGTTGAGCTAGAGACAGCGTTTGCTGCTGTGTGGGGTCCCCGCAGACCCCCAGAGCGAGAGGGGCAGACAGGTTCTCCGGGAACAGCGTCCCTGCAGGCGAAAGGACTCTGCCCGGCTGCTGCCTCTCCAAGCCGCAGCCCCTAGGTCGGGCTGCTCCCGGCTGCCCCGGCCCCTCCCACTGACCCCTCACAGGGCACCTGCTCTCCGGCAGCGGTGGGGTGACCAGCAGGGCAGCTTGCCTGTGTTTGCTGCCACGGAGCTGGGCGTCGCGAGGCCACTGACCCAGGAGGGCCGGCTTCCGTGACGCTGCAACAAAGGCCGGGTGATGTCACGGCCTGGCCACAGTGGAGGCCACGCGGCCGCCCCTCCCCCACCCCGGGACGCATCTCTGTTTCTGCACCCGGCTCCCCGCCTTCCAGCACGTCTCGGTTCTGGCAAGTTCTAATATCCAGTGGGTCAGGACTTCATCGCTAGCCTTTTCCCAGCGCTCCATGGGAATTCTCGCGTATTTTTCAATATCAGTGTTAATATCAATACGTCTAATGAAGACCCTCCAATATCCATTGAGATTTTATTGGAGTTTTATTATAACCTGAGAAAGGTTTAATCTTTGGAAATTGAGCCTTTGTATCCAAGAGCATAGCCTGTCTCCAGTCACTGCAGTCTTGTTTTAATAACCGTAATAAGATATATATAGATTTCTCTGTATAGATCTGGTGTTTTTCATATGGGTTTCTCCCGTGGTGTTTGGCAGCTTTGTCATCAGTGTGAGTGTGGATTTTTTGTCCACAGCTCAGTTTCTAGTTGGGGTGGAAACGTTGGTGTTGCTTTTCTGCTTTTTTTTGTTTGTTTTTGTTTTTGTTTTTGTTTTTGTTTTTGACAGGCAGAGTGGACAGTGAGAGAGACAGAGAGAAAGGTCTTCCTTTGCCGTTGGTTCACCCTCCAATGGCCGCCACGGCTGGCGCACCGCGCTGATCCGATGGCAGGAGCCAGGAGCCAGGTGCTTCTCCTGGTCTCCCATGGGGTGCAGGGCCCAAGCACCTGGGCCATCCTCCACTGCACTCCCTGGCCACAGCAGAGAGCTGGCCTGGAAGAGGAGCAACCGGGACAGAATCCGGCGCCCCGACCGGGACTAGAACCCGGTGTGCCGGCGCCGCTAGGCGGAGGATTAGCCTAGTGAGCCGCCGCGCCGGCCGCTTTTCTGCATTTTGAGCTTGAACCTGAGCACTTTGCTAAGTTGTCTTCCTGAGGTTTTCTGATCACACAGTCATATCCTCAAATAATGACAAACACTGTTTTTCGGTGTTTGCATTGTTTACCCCAATTTCTTGCCTTATTTTAAAAATGAGATTCTCTGAAAATCTGACGAGTAGAGGTGACAGTGAGCCCATCTTGTACCTGGTTTAAATGCTTTAATAGTTCACCCATTTAACAGGAGGTTTGCAGAGTTTCCGGCTAATGCTCATGCTGAGGGTGTTTATTTCCATAGAGCGTATCCACTCCATTCTATTCTATTGTCGCCAAGAATGGCTGCTCAGTTTTGTCAAATGCCTTTCTGCCATCTGTTGATATGTGGCTTTTGCTTATGTGAGGAATTAAAAGATTTGTTCATTCTGGAAGCATTACTATACACTTTTTTTAAAAAAAGATTTATTTATTTTACTTGGAAGAGAGAGAGATGTGTCTTCCATCCACTGGTTAACTCCTCAAATGGATGTAGCAGCTTGGGCTGGCCCAGACCAAAGTCAGGAGCCAGGAGCTTCTTCCAGGTCTCCCATGTGGGTGCAGGCGCCCAAGCACTTGGGCCATCCTCCACTGCTTTCCCAGGTGCATCAGCAGGGAGCTGGATGGGAAGTGGAGCAGCCGGGACCTGAACTGGCACCATATGGGACACTGGCATCGCAAGTAGCAGCTTAACCTGCTACACCACAATACCAGCCCCTGTTTCTACTTTAGTATGTTTTTTTTTTTTTTTGACAGGCAGAGTGGACAGTGAGAGAGAGACAGAGAGAAAGGTCTTCCTTTTGCTGTTGGTTCACCCTCCAATGGCCACCGCGGCTGGCGCACCGCGCTGATCCGAAGGCAGGAGCCAGGTGCTTCTCCTGGTCTCCCATGGGGTGCAGGGCCCAAGCACTTGGGCCATCCTCCACTGCCTTCCCGGGCCATAGCAGAGAGCTGGCCTGGAGGAGGGGCAACCGGGACAGAATCCGGTGCCCCGACCGGGACTAGAACCCGGTGTGCCAGCAGTACAAGGCGGAGGATTAGCCTAGTGAGCCGCAGCGCCGGCCTAGTATGTTTTCTTTATCATAATACGCGCTGGAATTGGGACAGCCTGTCTCTCTGTGTTCTGGAATATTCCATGAGGGTGCTTTAGGCTTGACGCCCTCTGGAGTGACCGGTGGTGAGACTTCTCACTGCCTTCCCCACTCCTAGTGTGCGCGTCTGGCTGTTCAGCCTCCTCTAACAGCTCAGTTAGATTTCGCCAGTCTTATTTTACCAGGAAACACATACCCATTACCTGTGAAGTCTAAAGCAGATTATCCTAAGGTCGCATACAGCCCTTTGTTCCAAGTCTTTTGTGTCTGCTCAGGACAGTAGTGTTTCGTGTTGTGTGTGCTGTGACACCTTCACCAAGCGAGCATCCACTGTGGGCCCCGGAGGTGTGGCATGCACTTGGGAGCAAGGCTGGACACCCAGAGCTGTGGCAGGTTTAGAGGGACTTGGGAGCAAGGCTGGACACCCAGAGCTGTGGCAGGTTTAGAGGGACTTGGGAGCAAGGCTGGACACCCAGAGCTGTGACAGGTGCAGAGGGACTTGGGAGCAAGGCTGGGCACCCAGAACTGTGACAGGTGCAGAGGGACTTGGGAGCAAGGCTGGACACCCAGAGGCGTGGCAGGTGTGGGAGGGACTTGGGAGCAAGGCTGGACACCCAGAGCTGTGGCAGGTGCGGGAGGGGCTTAGGAGCAAGGCTGGACACCCAGAGGTGTGGCAGGTGAAGGAGGGGCTTGAGAGCAAGGCTGGACACCCTGAGGTGTGGCAGGTGCAGAGGGACTTGGGAGCAAGGCTGGATACCCAGAGGCGTGGCAGGTGTGGGAGGGGCTTGGGAGCAAGGCTGGACACCCTGAGGTGTGGCAGGTGTGGGAGGGACTTGGGAGCAAGGCTGGACACCCAGAGGCGTGGCAGGTGTGGGAGGGGCTTGGGAGCAAGGCTGGACACCCAGAGCTGTGGCAGGTGCGGGAGAGGCTTGGGAGCAAGGCTGGACACCCAGAGGTGTGGCAGGTGCAGAGGGACTTGGGAGCAAGGCTGGACACCCAGAGCTGTGGCAGGTGCGGGAGGGGCTTGGAAGCAAGGCTGGATACCCAGAGGTGTGGCAGGTGCAGAGGGACTTGGAAGCAAGGCTGGACACCCAGAGCTGTGGCAGGTGCGGGAGGGGCTTGGGAGCAAGGCTGGACACCCAGAGGCATGGCAGGTGCGGGAGGGATTTGGGAGCAAGGCTGGACTCCAGAAGAGCTCCCGCTGCCCTCAGGCCCACACCCCTGGGAGGTTTAGGGCAGTGCCAGGTACTTAGCTCTGGGGAGTGCATTTTCAGCTGTTTGGATTCTAGAGGTGCATAAAGCCTATCAGTAACATCACTTTCATTTCCTTAAAAAGAAAGAAGAAAGGGGGCCCTGCACCTTGCAAACGGCTCCTGCTAACCTCGGCGTGGCTGACGCCGTGGCCGGCTGAGGTCCGGGTGTGGGTGTGGGTGTGGGTGTGGGTGTTCCCATTCCCCAGGATATCCCCAGCAGCTTCCTGTGGTGGATGCGGTCCCATAGTGTGCAGACTTCTCTGTCCCAACAGCTCATAGCATCTGATGCACGCCCTGCTGTGGGATTGCTGGCCTTCCTCTCTGCTGGGGGTGAGACGAGGCAGACAGGAAGAGCTGTTACCAGAGCCAGAGTCCCGAGGGTTTGGAGCGTGTCATCAGCACATCCCAGAAGCCACCCAGGCAGAGGACAGCCTCGTGCATCGTCACCCCTGGACTCTCAGAGCCTGCGCCCTCCCCCATCCTCCATGCCTTACACGTCAGGAGCTGACCTGGCTTTGG
Organism: Oryctolagus cuniculus; assembly: GCF_964237555.1. Classification (NCBI taxonomy): domain Eukaryota; kingdom Metazoa; phylum Chordata; class Mammalia; order Lagomorpha; family Leporidae; genus Oryctolagus; species Oryctolagus cuniculus. The sequence continues at coordinate 119,026,603 of NC_091442.1, read as the reverse complement.
GCGCTCTTCTTAGTGCAGGAAGCAGGTGTGGGGGGGGCTGCTTGCCCGGCCCCACCCACTCCCCCAACACTGCAGGAGGCCCAGGACGCAGCTGCCCCCACTGACTGCATCCCTGGAGCCTGGTCTCCCCAGTGCGCCCTCCTGACTGGCCCAGGATAAACCAGGAGACCCTCACCATTTCCACCGTGGCTGGCCCTTACCTGCTATCCCTGTGGTATTGTCTGTCCTCCAGCAGACACGGAAGGTGGGGTCAGTTCCTCGCCCCCACCCCCAGCTCCACTTCCCACAAGGAAAGGACCCTGCGCTACCCCCTTCTGCAGCCGCTTCCTCCTCACCGCAGGAAGTGCCTGAGCCTGACTCTCAGAACCATGGACAGCGCCCTGGGGACAGAAACTGCGCTAGACACCCAAACTCCTGCTGCCCCAAGAGTGACAGAACCAACCCAGGCCGGTGTGGGGGAGGGCTGTGCTGCCCGGCACACCACCCCAAACGCTCCCGAATCAGCCCTGTGGGTCTCCGGACGGCTTGGGCTCCGGGATGCGGAGCCAGCGGCACAGTCAGGACCGTCACCAGAAACTACCTTTCCCGTTCCAGCTGCCGCAGGCAGACTGGCTGCACAGGTGGCGGGACGCAGGCCAGGGGCCCAGATCCCCCGGGCCACTCCCAGCAGGCGCAGGCGCTGTGTGACTGGAGGGGTGGGCGGGGGCAGTCCAGGGCCAGGCCCACCTCTTGGGGGCACTGGGACCAGACCCAGGCTTTGCTTAGCCAAGTCTGACCTGCCGGCAGGCCTTGTGATATTTGTCTGCTGTTTGGGATCCTGGTTTAAACTTGGCTGTGTTTTCTTCCCCCACTAAGCTGGGACTCTCTGGGATTTACCCTGTGTGATAACAGGACCCAGAGCCCAAAGGTGTTTCTGTTCATCAATAGATCAGTTCAGCGGATCAATTCCATTCTGTTCCCCGCAGATGGCCGACGAGTGGGTGGAGGAAATGCCGAAAGGCCCCCCGCCCCCCTCCCCCAGGGACGGGGCCGGCAGAGACGTCCTGGCCCGGCTGCACAGAGCGGTGGCTTCCCACTACCACGCCATCGCCCAGGAGTTTGAGAACTTCGACACCATGAAAAGCAACACCGTGTCCAGGGACGAGTTCAGGGCCGTGTGTACACGTCACGTCCAGATCCTGACGGACGAGCAGGTGAGGCCTGGGGGGTCTCCCGGGGACGTCCCCCCCGCTGCTCCCCGGAGTGCGGTCCCTACCTGCAACATTCCTGAAGTTTTATTTATTCTGTTTTCTGTTTCCAAGTCTCACTGTTGAGCTGACAACTGGCATCGCCCACCTGTCAGTCCGGGTGCAAATAACGGCACTTTTACTCTGAAAGTCCCATTCCACTCGGCTCCGACCCCTCCCCTGGATCACCCTGGGGCTCCTGTGACCCAAAGACGGCGGCCGGTCTCTCCCGACGAGGGCGGGGGACGAGGCCTCGGGGAGAAGCTGTGCTGTGCTGCTTCCCCCACCCTCATCCCCTGCTCCCTGTGCGTCCCAGGGCTGCTGGGGGCACCTTCGTGTGCTCTGGGACCACTTCTCCAAGCTGGGGGCATCCCTGGGCCTCTTTACAGCCCCCCTGAGACCCTCCCCCACCACAGAGCCCTCCCCAAGGCCACCCCATCCCAGAGCCCCCCTCCTGAGACCCCCCTACCACAGAGCCCCCCAGAGACCTCCCCCACCACAGAGCCCCCCCTCCTGAGGCCCTCCCCACCACAGAGCCCCCCTGAGACCCTCCCCATCACAGAGCCCCCCTCCTGAGACCCTCCCCCATCACAGAGCCCCCCTCCTGAGATCCTCCCCCACCACAGAGCCCCCCTCCTGAGACCCTCCCCCACCACAGAGCCCCCTCCTGAGGCCCTCCCCATCACAGAGCCCCCCCAAGATCTCCCCCACCACAGAGCCCCCCTGAGACCCTCCCCCATCACAGAGCCCCCCTCCTGAGACCCTCCCCCACCACAGAGCCCCCCCTCCTGAGACCCTCCCCCATCACAGAGCCCTCCCGAGACCTCCCCCATCCCAGAGCCCCCCTCCTGAGACCCTCCCCCATCACAGAGCCCCCCTGAAACCTCCCCTATTCCGGAGCCCCCCTCCTAAGGCCCTTTTCCCATCCAAGAGCCCCCCTCCTGGGGCCTCCCCCACAACAGAGCCCCCCCAAGACCTCCCCCATCACAGAGCCCTGCTCAGTGGGCTCCCTGCAGACTCCTCCCCTGGGACCGAGTTGGGCTCTTTCTTAGCTGAAGGCTAAGGCAGTGGCCGCCCTGGGCCTCTTTGGCCCCGACGGCCTTCCACGGCCAAGGGCGCCTCCCTGCAGGGTCCCGTCGTGGGTGTCCACGTTTCCCTGCCCCCACCCCAGCTGCACCACGGGCGCGGTTATGGAAGTGACCCTAGGTGCACGGTCAGGGCCCTCTTCTCAAATCCACGCCCCGTTCTGAGGAATGTGAGTTCAGATAAAAGAATAATTGATAATCATAGTAACAGCAAGCACCCGCATCCCAACGAAGCAGCACCGTCCCCTTCCTCTGCTCTGGGCAGGCTCCGGCCCAGGCGCTCCCTGCACACCCTTCCACCTGCAAGCAGAGCCTGAGGGTGCGAGTCCACTGGCTTCCTCGGCCCCCAGCTCCCGGCCCCTGGCCCCCGGCCCTGTGGGTGCACCCGCCGAAGGCTTTCAGAGCACCGAGCGTCCAGTTCCACTTCCCTAAGAGAGCACCTTCGTAAGGCTCAGCTTTGCTGAGGGAAATGCAGGGTTGTTTCCAAACAGCTCCGCCGCGGGCAGCACCAAAGCCAGGTGCAGATGTGCCCCCTCTGCCTGCCCCGGGGAGGGGGCACAGAGCCTGGACACGGACGCGGGCACCTGTCTGAGGCTGGGGGACTCAGTTGCGTGTCACGGACAGAGGTTCTAACAGAGATTCCCGCTTCCTCCATGTGGACGACAGACATCTCCCTCTGAATGTTGACACGGACGGATGACGTGCCGGCTGCCTGCTCTGCCTATCAGAGACGCCGCGCGTCCACCAAGGAAGCTTCCCGACCCACACGTCAGGGCCCATGCACCTCTAAGTGCTGCTCTCTGGACGCTAAGCCGACCGAGTGCAGCGAGCCCGGGCGTGTCGCCGTCTGTGTTGGGTGAGGTTGGCAGAGGCTGCAGGCTCTGGTGACGGCTCGCGCCCGCAGCGTGCGGGAGTAGTGGCAGGAGAGGCTGCGCTCTGGGCCTCCGGTGCTGAAAGATAGGGAGAGGAGGGGAAATGGAGCCTCCCAGGAAGTGGGGGAGACCCGGGAGGAGCTGCCATGCAGAGCCTGAGCCAGCGTGCGTGCACCTGCGGCTGTCCTTAGACAAACGTGTCCACCTGTGCCCTGGGTTGGACACTCTTACCTGTTCCGAGGTGGTTAGGGTGTGACCACACTCTCAGGTTTTTCCGTCTGCACCTCACGCTTCTCCGCCCCGGGAACACAGCGCTGTCATCCTCCGCTTCCCTGTACTGGTGGTGGTTTTCCCAGCACCGCGTTTGAATCGCGAGATTTCCCCGCCACTGGCGACGCCAGCTCCGGCGTTTACCGGGTCCCCTCTGTGGACCCTGCTCACTGGGATTTTTTCCATCCTTGAGTTAATACACGGTACTAGTCAGTCAGCATCCTCACGACTGGCTTCGTAAGTCTCACTGCTGCGTGTGCCTTAGCCACGGCCACGCAGGGGTCAGAGTCCACTGGTCACTTCCCACGAAGGGCTGGTCTCTGGGTGGTGGTGGGGGTATTGGAATTGCACGCGCGAATTTCATTTCTTTGGTAAGAAACAGCGTCTTTCCGATCCCTGCCTGTCCCCGGCAGGTTGTCTGTCTGTCTGGGTTTCCCTTACTGTCTCATCGAGTTCTGGTTTTCTGGCCTGGAGGCCCTGAGCATCCTCAGATTCTTTGTGTTTTTACTGTAACAAAATACTTCCAACACTGCTGCCTTGCCAAGTTCTCTCGCTGGTCCCAGCAGTTTGTCAGCAGATTTTGAGTGTGGATCGTGTCCCCAGGTCACCCCTGGGAGCAGTGGCACTTGGACTTGGTCTTCCAGCCTGCATGTCCTGCACATCCTGTCCTTGCTCCGGGCAGCACCTGGACCCCGGGTGCAGCGTGCAGTAGGAGCTGTGCTAACGGACTCCCCGGGTCTCCGCGGGAGAGCCCCTGCTGCAGGAGAGAGCCGTGTTCCTTGGCTAGGCTTTGTCTGGGTGAGCGGTTCCTGTTCATCGCTCGTGCTAAGGCCTGTCAACCCCTGTCTCCGTGGATATCGAGTCCACCACATTCTTTACCTGTATCTGTTGCGATATTATTAATACGGGAAGTTACATTCGTGGACTTCTTCATGTGAAATGCAGTCTGCGTTCCTGGTGGGAACCCCGTTTGGTTGCAGTCGTTGAAAGCCTTCCGGCAGCGCTGAGCTCCGCTGGCAGAAGTTTGGTGTGGGGGTCGCATGCGTGTTTGTCATTCCTCGGGACTTCTCGTTGGCCACCGTCCGTGGCTGGCTTTGGAGGCAGGGCTGCCCTGGCCCTGGAGGTGGGACCCGGGTTACTCCCTTTTTTCTATCTTTCTGGAAGAATCTGGGTAGGTGTGGAGCGACCGCCTCGCACCGCCCCAGGGCCTGTCGCTGTCCTGTGGATGCCTCTGGGCTGTGGTGCCCCTCTCTGGGCTGCGGTGCTGCCCGGCCTCCTGCTGCTCCGCTCTCTGGGTCACTTGTAAATGAGATTTTTCCCCACCTTTCTCGAAACGTTCAAATGGATTGGCACAAAGCCACTGATCATTCCATCTCATCTTTCTGGCTCTGCTGAATCGAATTAGACCACCTTTCTCCTTCCTTGTGTCTTTCTCCCAGTCTAATCTTGCCAAACCTTTCCTGTTTCATGCATGTGTTCAAAGAGTCAACTTAGGGGGCCGGCGTTGTGGTGCAGCAGGTCAAGCTGCAACCGGCCATGCCGGCATCCCGTATGGGCACCAGCTCAAATCCCAGCTGCTCCACTTCTGATCCAGCTCCCCGCTGAGGGCCTAGAAAAGCAGCAGAGGGTGGCCTGAGTGCGTGGGCCCCTGCCACCCGACGTGGGAGACCAGGATGGAGCTCCTGGCTCGCGGCTCCAGCCTGGCTCAGCCCTGGCCATCACAGCCATCTCGGGGGTGAACCAGCAGATGGAAGTCCTCTCTGTGTGTGTCTCTCCCCTTCTCGCTGTAACCCTGACATTCAAATAAATATGTAAATCTGCACTTAAAAGAGGACTCTCCTGTGGCTCACTGACGCAGCATCCCTGCTTTCCGTCACGTTCATTCCTGCTCTATCCGGGCCCCGTTTTGGTGTCGGATGGGCACAGCCTTTGATGTCAGTTCTTCTTCATTTCCCAATGAGCGTCTGGAACGATGTTTTCCCATCTAGCGTCCGTGTTAGCTGCATCAGGGTTTTGACATGTAGTCTAAGATCGTAATTCAGTTCTCTATAATTTTATGTCCACCTGATTCCTTCTTTAACCCATAAAATCTTTAGAAATGTACTGGGTTTTCCAGGTGAATGAGTTTCTAAAAAGGTGTTAACTCACAAATTAACTCTGCTGTCACCAGAGAATGTCATGAGTGACATCAGCACTTGGAGATGGCTGAGGTCTGACGTGTTGTCATGTTTCACACGTGTTTCTCCGTGGTGTGTGACAGTGCACAGCCTGCGGCTGTCAGAGGGAGAGTTCCACAGGCTCCGGTCAGAATCCACGCGACAGTGCTGCCTCCAGAGAGTCTTTATCTTTCCAGTCTGCTTGGTGCGCCAGTCGCTGAGGGGGAGGCTGAGATTTCCCACCGCGGTGGTGATTCATCCATTTTTGAAAATTCTGTCCATTTTCATTACACATTTTTCCAGTTTTTACAGTTGAACGCATGCATACTTGGCATTATTGCATCCTCCTAGTAAGTGCGATTCCTGCTTTGTGCCTGGAGTATAGTGTTTGGCTCAAAGTCTGTTTTATCTCTTGTTCCTGTAACCACTCTGGGTTTCTTTGGCTTAGTGTTTGGTGTATCTAGTTCTCCTTCGTTGTTAATCTTTGGCCCTCCTGCACTTGTAGTTTGTGTGTGTTGTTATAAACTGCCTAGAACTGGGTTTTTTTCCAAATTTGATCAGATGATCTCTGTCATTTACGTAGGTTTTTGGTTCATTTATACTTATTGTGATAACTGATATGTAGGCTCATTCCTGTTGTATAGCTTTGTGCTTTTTAAGAATTGCCTTTATGTTATTTTTTTTTTTCTGACAGAGTGGACAGTGAGAGAGACAGAGAGAAAGGTCTTCCTTTGTGGTTGGTTCACCCTCCAATGGCCACTGTGGCCGGTGCACTGCGCTGATCTGAAGGCAGGAGCCAGGTACTTCTCCTGGTCTCCCATGTGGGTGCAGGGCCCAAGCACTTGGGCCATCCTCCACTGCACTCCCTGGCCACAGCAAAGAGCTGGCCTGGAAGAGGGGCAACTGGGACAGAATCCGGCGCCCCGACCGGGACTAGAACCTTGGTGTGCCGGTGGCACCACAGGGAGAGGATTAGCCTAGTGAGCCGTGGCGCCAGCCCCTTTATATCATTTTAAAATCTCCTTTTCTGGATGGAGCTCTTTGAGGTTCTTTCCCCCAGGAAGTGCCCACTCAGCACTGCAGTCGGCACCTCAGCCTCATAGCAGGCTCCTCCCCTCCTCCCGGGTCGTTCTGTCCTTAGCAGCAGCATGCCTTCACCTTGACGTCTGTCACAAGACCAAGCCCAGGCTTCGCAGTGTTCCCAAGGACACAAGGGTGTTAACTTTCCGCTCAGGTTCTCCATCCTCACTCAGCATTTTGCCTGTGTCTTTTTTTTTCTGCACAAGTTAGACCTTGGGCTGCTGCTCCGTGCACTGGGCTGGCTTTCTACTCCAGGATCATTTTCTTTCCTTACCCCCTAGGCATAGCCTGTTGAGGCTAAACTAAGTTTTTGTCTTAGAAAATCTCTACTTTGTCATAGCTGTAGAAGGGTTTTGGGGGTGGGGGGGCGGAGTGTGAGTTGGCAGTCACTTCCAGTGCTTTACAGAGGCCGCTCCAGCGTCTTGGGGCTTCCCTCGATACTGCTTCTCAGACCGTGTCCACTGGGTGCCCCGCAGCTGTGGCCGTGCCCCGGGAACTCTGTCCAGTCTCCCAGGGCCGTCTGACCGGCCGCAGCCTGGGATCCGTCTTCGGCCTCATCGTCGTCTCTCACAGCCGTGCCGTCTGACCGGCCGCAGCCTGGGATCCGTCTTCGGCCTCATCGTCGTCTCTCACAGCCGTGCGCGGTTTGTTGTTTGCTCCACGCATCGATTGTTTTCATCTTTTCAGTGATGGTATTTTTTATTTCAAGGATTCTGAGTCTGATCTCCTTTTATTGTTCATTTTAATATTAATATCCAATACTCTGTTTATACATTACTTTTTGTTTGTTATTTTTAAAAGATTTATGGATTTATTTGAAAGGCAGAGTTGCAGACAGAGACAGAGAGAAATCTTGCATCCATTGGTTCACTCCTCGGAAGGCTGCAGTGGCTGGGGCGGGGCCGGGCCAGAGCCAGGAGCTGAGGTCTCCGTCTGGTCTCCCCCGCGTGTGGCAGGGACCCAAGCAGGGAGCTGGACCAGAAGGGGAGCAACCGGGACTCGCTGCCAGCGCAGCCGCAGCTTCACCCTCTCGCGCTTTAACGCCAGCCTTTGATTCTTGATTTCACACGTAGTCATCCTGTGTCCTCTACTGGGTCTAAAACCTCAGCGTGCTTTTTGCCCGTTTGTGTTTCTGGTAGCTCGATTGTCTGTGGAGAGCGTGTGTTTGGCTGGACTGAGCCCAGGGGAGTGCTGAGAGCTCTGGGCTCAGGGCGGCTTCCTGGTTCTCTCAGGGCCCAGGAGCGCCCTCGGTCACTTGGGGTCTGTGATGGAGAGAGAGGCTGAACAGGAGCCCGGGGCCCTGCCGATGCCAGCCGGGCCGCACGGAGCCGGGTCTGTGATGGAGAGAGAGGCTGAACAGGAGCCCAGGGCCCTGCCGATGCCAGCCGGGCCTCACGGAGCCAGGTCTGTGATGGAGAGAGAGGCTGAACCGGAGCCCGGGGCCCTGCCGATGCCAGCCGGGCCGCACGGAGCCGGGTCTGTGATGGAGAGAGAGGCTGAACCGGAGCCCGGGGCCCTGCCGATGCCAGCCGGGCCTCACGGAGCCAGGTCTGTGATGGAGAGAGAGGCTGAACCGGAGCCCGGGGCCCTGCCGATGCCAGCCGGGCCGCACGGAGCCGGGTCTGTGATGGAGAGAGAGGCTGAACCGGAGCCCGGGGCCCCGCCGATGCCAGCCGGGCCGCACGGAGCCAGGTCTGTGATGGAGAGAGAGGCTGAACCGGAGCCCGGGGCCCTGCCGATGCCAGCCGGGCCGCACGGAGCCGGGTCTGTGATGGAGAGAGAGGCTGAACCGGAGCCCGGGGCCCCGCCGATGCCAGCCGGGCCGCACGGAGCCAGGTCTGTGATGGAGGGAGAGGCTGACCAGGAGCCCGGGGCCCCGCCGATGCCAGCTGGGCCACACGGAGCCAGGTCTGTGATGGAGGGAGAGGCTGACCAGGAGCCCGGGGCCCCGCCGATGCCAGCCGGGCCGCACGGAGCCCGTGTTCAGCATCACCAGCCCTGCGCTGAGCTGGGGACCTGACTGTTGAGGGAGGGTCTCCAGGGCAGCTCCTCAGCTGGGCGTCACCCCAGGCCTTGTCTCCCATCCCAAGAGGGCTTTGAACCCCAACATGGAGGGCCTTAGGGTGGAATTTATTTATTTATTTATTTATTTATTTATTTATAGAAGTGGAGGGAGAGAGCGCTCCAGCTACTGGTTCACTCCAGATGCGCACAGTGACAGGGACTAGGCCAGGCCAGAACCAGGGACCAGGACCTTAACCCAGACAGGGCCCCAGCTAGCAAACACCACTGCTGCCTCCCGGGGTCTGTATCAGCAGGAAGCTGGAGCCGGGGATCGAACCAGGCACCCTGAGGTGGGACACAGGCGTCTCTGCTGGTGTCCTTGCCGCCAGGCCCAGCCCCCGCCCCCCAGGTCGACTTCCAAGTTCTCATCTGCCCGCCTTCGGGGTCAGCGGCTCTTCAACGCCCGGTGCTTTCCTGCGCCTCATTTGTACTCCACAGTGCGGAGTCTCTGTTGGGGCTGGTGTCAGGTGCAGCAGTTAAGACACCAGCACGTGGGGCACCCGTGTCCCGCATTGGAGTGCGTGGGTCAAGTCCTGGCTCCACTTCCCTCCCATCCAGCTTCCTGCAATTCACCGGGGAGACAGCCATGCTGGCTCCGTACGTGGGTCCTTGCCACACGTGTGGGAGACCCACAGCAGCTCAACTTCAGCCTGGCCCAGCCTCAGCGGTTGTGGGTGCTTGGGGAGTGACCCAGAGGATGGGAGAGCCCCGCCCTTCAAGTAAAATGAAAATAATGAAAAGCATTTGCCCACCAGCCGGACGTTTTATGGAGGAGGGCGTATCAGGAGGTCAGGACCGAGAGGTGTTTGCCCCACCGCTCCCCGGGAGTGAGTCTGTGCCTGCAGACAGAGCCCTTCCCGGGAACCAGCCGGTGTGTGCGGCGCCACGGGGTGAGGGCTGCTCCACAGAGGCCCGAGTTGGCTGTGGCTTTTACCGTTTCGGTAGGATCTCACACTGTCGCCATGCGTGCTGGTTCAGCGAGTTCTGAAGTTGAAAGCGTTCTCTCTCCTCCCCCGAAGGAAGCCTTGAGAGTGATCCCCTCCCACCACGTCCTCACTGCGTTGCACGCCCACAGGGGGACGGTGTGCACAGTGTTGGCACACGGAGGGCAGGAGCTCCCACCTGAGGCACACGGAGTGCACGCACGCGCGCTCTCCCAGGGCCCCGGGGGAGGGCTGGCGCGGCAGCTCCAGGAGAATCCAGGCCTCCAGGTGGAGCCGGGACTTGGCCTTTCCGTGGTCTTTGGGGAACAGCAGCAGAGGCCCAGGCGCCCAGGGTGGGGGGTGGGGAGCAGAGGGCAGAGTCTGTGCCTCCCGCGTCCCCCGACAGCCAGGCCGAGGGCTGGGCTCCGTGCAAGCAAGGCACCGTTCTCCTCGGCTCGCTGAAGGCCCTCGAATGGGCCAGAGTGGCTCCCCGGGAACCGGTCCCGCACGCGGTTCTGAGCCAGTCGGCAGCAGCGCAGCCACAGCAGAGCCGTAAACTTCTCCCTGGTTTGCCGCCGCCTCCCTTTTCATCTTGCCAGAAGACATTTTTTGGCCCTGAGGGAGAAATACATTGCGGCTGCAAAGCCAGTGGCTGACGGCTGCGGCCCCGGGCGGGCTGTTAGCAGAGCCCAGGTGTCCCTGGGAGGAGGAGAAACCAGGACCTGGGCTCTCTGGGGTGGAGGCGGGGCCTGGGGTGGATTGACGTTTCCTCCTCAAGTGCTCTCCGTCACTGTGGCTAATCACAAGATTTACTGTCCCCAGACTGCTCGCTGAGGGCCCAGTTCAGTTAAAACACGCCCCGCGGAAGCCGCGAGCGATCCTCATCTCGGCTTCTCGGGGCTTCTGGCGGCCTCACGCGTGGAGCCCACGTGGGTTTCCTGTGTTTTTATTTCTCGCTGCTGTGGGCCTCAGCATCCCCAGCCGTGGGCCCCGCTCCCCGCGGTGACGTCTGTCTCCCCTCCAGTTTGACAGGCTCTGGAGCGAGATGCCGGTCAGCGCCAAGGGCAGGCTCAAGTACCTGGACTTCCTGAGCCGGTTCAGCTCAGAGCACACGGCCACCCCAGCGGCCTCGGGCGACTCGGCCGGCGCCCAGAGAGGCAGCAGCGTCCCTGAGCTCTCAGAATCGACCAGATCTGCCGTGGCTCTGCCTTCCTGTGAGCTGAGCGCAGGGTTAAAACCGCGGAGTCACTCCCGCGTGAGTCCTCGCCCCGCCTCCCACCAGACCCACAAACCACGGGCCCGGGGAGCCTTGGTGGCCCTGGGGTCCCCAGGCTGCAGGCAGGGGGTGAACCTGGGTGGGAGCACGGGGGAGGGGCTCACTGTGGGTCCGTGGTGTCTGCTGCCTTGTAGAGTCGGGGGAGAAGAGAGGGGCTACGGGCAGGAGCAGGACATGGCAGGCGCGGGCAGCGGGCAGCGGGCAGGTCTTTGGCAGGAAGTGCAGGCCAGGGTAGACAGCCGCGGGTGAGAGGTGACGCGCCCGTCCTGAAGCTGAAACCAGCGAGGCTCCCGGTGGCGCCTCGTGTATGCCGGGTCCCCCAGGTAGGCAGAGACCTGACTTTAGGCCCAGGCCGGTCTGAGCGGTCTGAGCGCCGGCCCCGGCCCTGAGCGGGCACGGGGGGCTCCCGTGGCTGAGAAGGTGCCATGCGGAGCACGCGGGGGAGCCGTGGACACCCCGTGCTCACTGTGCTTCCTCGGGCCGCACGTGCTAATCCCACACCTCCTCCGTGCCGGGGGCTTCTGCAGCTGGCCACACGCCCAGGCCCCTGCCTCTGGGCTGCTGTGGGCCTCGTACCTCATACCTCCAGGTCCTGGCTCTAAGTAGAGGCGCAGATTTGTTTAACAGAGAACAGACATTCCCGTGTGGGCCTGGGCCATGCCACGTGGAGACAGACCATGTGAGTGAGGACAGACATTCCCATGTGAGTGTGGGCCACGCCACATGGAGGCAGACCATGTGAGTGAGAACAGACATTCCCATGTGAGCGTGGGCCACGCCACGTGGAGGCAGACCACATGAGTGAGGACAGACATTCCCATGTGAGCGTGGGCTGTGCCACATGGAGGCAGACCACGTGAGTGAGGACAGACATTCCCGTGTGGGCCTGGGCTGTGCCACGTGGAGACAGACCACGTGAGTGAGGACAGACGTTCCCGTGTGGGCCTGGGCCATGCCACGTGGAGGCAGACCACGTGAATGAGGACAGACATTCCCGTGTGGGCCTGGGCTGTGCCACGTGGAGACAGACCACGTGAGTGAGGACAGACATTCCCGTGTGTGCCTGGGCCATGCCACGTGGAGACAGACCACGTGAGTGAGGACAGACGTTCCCATGTGAGTGTGGGCCACACCATGTGGAGGCAGACCACGTGAGTGAGGACAGACATTCCCATGTGAGCGTGGGCTGTGCCACATGGAGGCAGACCACGTGAGTGAGAACAGACATTCCTGTGTGGGCCTGGGCCACACTACGTGGAGGCAGACCACGTGAGTGAGAATAGACATTCCCGTGTGGGCCTGGGCCACACTACGTGGAGGCAGACCACGTGAGTGAGAACAGACATTGCCGTGTGGGCCTGGGCCATGCCACGTGGAGACAGACCACATGAGTGAGAACAGACATTCCCGTGTGGGCCTGGGCTGCACCACGTGGAGGCAGACCACATGAGTGAGAGGAGAAGTCTGCGTGGCACTCCCAGCCGTGGCCCAGGGCAAGAAGGGGGCTCTCCCCCTGCTCAGCCCCCTTTATGGGGTGAGGGTGCTGCTGTAGCACAAGTGAGGCCATCGGGGTTTTAGGGTACCTCATGGAGTTTGCTGTCCCTGTGTTGTCTCTGGTCCCAGGTGAGACACAGGGGCATCCTGGGAAGGTGGCGGTTTAGACTGACAGGTAAAGAGATAACAGGGCTGCAGGCTGCAGGGTTCCAGCTCACCCAGGCCTAACTAGCTGCCTGCCTATTCACACCTCATGGGGGGACGGCAGGCAAGCACAGCAGACAAGTGCCAGTGCAGTGCTTTCAAAGGTGGGAGGCGGAGCAGACCTGGGGGGTCGGGAGCACCCCAAGATGGCCGCAGCCCAGCCCCGTCCCCTGTCGCTGCAAGGGTGCAGATGGACCAGGCTCCAGGAGCGTCTGGGTGGGCTCACGGGGGATGGGAGGCAGGGGGCAGCGTGAGCTGTGGCCCGAGAGAGCCCCCTGCGTGTTGCCAGCGGTGGAGAGGGGAGGGGCCTCTAGAAGCTGGAAGAGGTGAGAGTGGGCTCTGCCCTGGGGCCCAGGGCACCTCGTCTGTAGAACTGCTGGGTGGGAGACCTGGGTCATCCGTCAGGAGCTCCTAGGAACCTGCGTGGGCCCACACGGGATGGAGGAGACAGACCTTCACTCCTCGGGGGCTGGAGGGACCCCGAAAGACCTCCGGGTGCAGCTGGAGGGGCTGGTAGTCAGGTCAGAGGCCACGGCGGCCTGGAGCCAGGTGGGTGTGGGGGCAGTGGTCAGACAAGGTGGAGTGGGCAGGTCTGAGGAGAGGCGGAGGCTTCCGGGGGGCTGGCCTGGTGACCAGCGGTAGTGGGAAAGGCACAGGGTTCGGGAGGAAGACACATGCGTGCACACTCACACGCACACACACGTGCACACACACGCACACGGCTGCGTGCCGCTTCCCGCACCAGTTTGGCTGGCAGCCTTTGCCGCAAGGACAGCCCCCAGGTAAATGACAGCTAGCCTCTCTGGCCGTTCCTGCCCACGTGACGGCCAGGCCGGTGTCCCGACTGCCCAGGACGCCCTGCGGGGTCCCCGGCTCAGAGGCCCTCCCTTCCCCGTCTCCCGCAGACTCCGCCGAGCGCGGCCGCGGACGCCCCCTTGCAGAACTGTGAGCCCATAGAGAGCAGGCTCAGGAAGAAGCTGCAGGGCTGCTGGCGCGAGCTGCTGCGCGAGTGCAAGGCCATGGACACGGACAGGCGCGGGGAGGTCACCGCCGCCCAGTTCCTCGGTTCGTGGGGGCGCAGGCCCAGACCCCAGGGTGCGAGGGAGGGAGCGGGGAAGCAGGAAGCCAGCCGGGGGCTCGCAGGATCCCCGCCTGCCGGGGGTGAGGTCAGCCCTCCCCCAGGGCTCGCCATCAGAAATCAGCCGTGGCCGTGGCCGCGGGCCCGTGGGACCGTCCACAGACTCTGAGGGGTGGGAGAGGTGGAGGAGGGGGGACGGGCACTCCTGCGCCCTCTGCTGTTTGCGCTGGGTTCTGTTTGCCCCTTGTGTCGCTTGCCCTGCCTGGTTTAGACTCCGCTCACTGTGGCAGATTGCTCCCTTGGCACTTTATGGGGGGTGGGGGGCAGTGACGCCACGCCACCGCCCTGCCCCCTCTGTAAGGGAGGGCAGGGGCTGGCCCGAGAGCCTCCACTGCTGACATCAGTCACGAGGGCTCGGCTCCTGACAGCTCCCGGGAAGAACACCTAGAAGTTAAATACAACACCACGAGGCCGGCTCACTGAGGCTTCTCCGCTGAGCACGGGAAGCCCTCGCGTGCGCCCTGGGCCTTGTCACTGCTCTTTCTCGTCCCCCGCGAGCTCCCGCCAGCCGGCTCCTGCCAGGCTTCCACGCTCCCGTAGCTCAGCACAGCACGAATGACGCCGACGCACTCACGAGCTGCGCTGTGCCTCCCGCCCCGTCTGACGGTCCCTTTGGGCTCCTCAGACGCTGGCTGTGCCTGGATGGCCACAGGTGCCCGACGCAGAGCCCCCGCTGGCCTGCACGCAGCAGCCTCCGCCTGCACGTGGTCTGCGGCACCATCTGTGTGCAGTCTGCTGCCCCGGTTCTCCTGGTCGGCCTCGGCGAGCGACACAGCACTCATGCCGGGCCCCGGCGCTTGGCTCCATGCGGGCAAACCGGAGGCTGCGCTAAGATCGCACCCAGCGAGCCTCGGTCGTGAGCTATTGCTCCGAGAGCAGTGTTGTCGAGGACTGGAGCGGGTGTTTGGGCGTAGAGGTGCCGGCCTCGTGGCAGCCAGGAGACCCACCCCCCGAGAGGTCTTGGAGAGCACCCCACAGCGGGGCTTGTCACCGGCTGAAAACTCGGGGTGCAAATGGGCAAGAGTGGGTCTTGGAGCCAGCTGGCCGCTGGTTGACTGCAGGGCCCAATGGGAGCCCCTTGCAGCTCACCCGAGCTCGGTGCACCTGCCCTGCCTCACCTGCGGGAGCACCCCACCTCCCCCTCTGGTCGTGGCTCCTGAGGTTCTCTGTCCACTGTCGGGATATGTGACCCCCAGCGGCAGCAGGGGCAGTCCCTGGGGCACTTGGAGCTCTGCATGCCTGTTTCTGTCCGTCTGTCTGTCTGCCATCCGTGAGTCCCTCTGAGGCAGGGACCCAGGGCCCACGGCAGAGAGGGTCTGGGATGAACCGACAGGTGCACCAGCGAGGACAGGTGCGTGAGCGAGCAGGCGCCGCCCGCTGAGCCACCCCTCCGTCTCTAGGGCTCGTGGAGAAGTTCAGCCTGGACGTCAGCCCGGAGGAGAGCCGGCGGCTGCTGGCCAAGTACGACCTGCGGAACACCGGCCGCTTCGCCTACTGCGCCTTCCTGCAGAGCTGCGTCCTGCTGCTGCAGGCCAAGGAGACCTCGCTGCTGCACCGGCTGAAGATCCAGAACGCCCACAAGATGGTGAGCGGCTCGCCCGGCCGCGCCCGCGCCCGCGCCCGCTCCCCAGTGCACGGCGAGGCCGGCTCACAGACGCCCTGGCCACCGCCCGGCCCGCTCCTGCTCCCGCACCCCGCTTCCCGCTCCCGCTCCCGCTCCCGCACCCCGCTTCCCGCTCCCACTCCCCGCTCCCGCTCCCCCCTCCTGCTCCCCCTCCCCGCACCCCGCTTCCCGCTCCCGCTCCCGCACCCCGCTTCCCGCTCCCGCTCCCGCTCCCCCTCCCGCTCCCCCTCCCGCTCCCCCTCCCCGCTCCCCGCTCCCGCTCCTGCTCCCCCCTCCCCGCTCCCCCTACCCCTCCCGCTCCCCCTACCCCTCCCCCTCCCCCTCCCGCTCCCCCTCCCGCTCCCCCTCCCGCTCCCGCTCCCCCTCCCGCTCCCCCTCCTGCTCCCCCTCCCCGCTCCCCGCTCCCGCTCCTGCTCCCCCTCCCGCTCCCCCTACCCCTCCCGCTCCCCCTACCCCTACCCCTCCCGCTCCCCCTCCCGCTCCCCGCTCCCCGCTCCCGCCCCCGCTCCCCCCTCCCCGCTCCCACTCCCCGTTCCCCCCTCCCCGCTCCCACTCCCCGCTCCCCCTCCAGCTCCCCCCTCCCGCTCCCCCTCCCCGCTCCCCCTCCTGCTCCCGCTCCCGCTCCCCCTCCCCGCTCCCGCTCCCCGCCCCCGCTCCCCCTACCCCTACCCCTCCCGCTCCCCCTACCCCTACCCCTCCCGCTCCCCTACCCCTACCCCTCCCGCTCCCTCTCCCGCTCCCCGCGCCCGCGCCTGCTCCCACTCCCCAGCCCACGGCAAGGCCGGCTCGGGACACAGGCAGTGCAGACGCCCTGGCCGCCCCCGGCCCGCTCTGCCGCTGGTCAGGCCTACACAGACCAGTGCCTCCGGCTCAGGGCCACCTGCCGTGGGCCCGGTCCTCTCTGGCAGGGAGCAGGTCCGTGTCCCTGCTTCCTTCTGCGGCCAAACCGGCTCTGGCTCTCGGAAGCCTTGGTGCAGAGACCTCGGGGGAGGGGGCGGAGCGAGCTGGAGGCCAGGGCTGGGTGGCCGTGGGTGCTGCGGCAGAAGCTGGGCATGGTGAGAGCAAGCCAGTCCAGGCCCCGGCTCCTCCGGCAGCGCGTGGGCATCTGGCGCTGACCAGTAGGACAAGTGTGAGCACTCGAACCCTGCGCCCATCGCGGTCCTGAAACGCGGCTCGTGCTGCCGTCTGCGGCTGGCCTGGGTCAGCGACTGCTGGCGCGGCCTGCTCACACAGCAGCTAGTGCAGGACTGGGACGGAATCTCTGTTCCTCCTCAAACTGGACCTCAGCCTGGGGTGGGCGTGGCCCTCTCCCGGAGGGGGTGTGGCCTGCCACTGACTCCACCTCCCAGCTCCTGTGCTGGAGGCGGGGGCATGTAGGAGCGAGGCCCTGTTTGCAGGCAGCGCCCCCAGAGGCAGGCGGACCTCGTGGTCCCCAGCCCCCCTGCAGCAGGGCCAGGCCAGGGGGCGGCCAGTGTCCCGAAGCCCCGCCCTCACCCTCCCCTCCCCTCCCCGGCGACGGGTTCCAGGAGGAGGCGGGCGCGGAGACGGCCTCCTTCTACGCGGCTCTGCTGCGCATCCAGCCGAAGATCGTGCACTGCTGGCGGCCCATGCGGCGCACCTTCAAGACCTACGACGCCAGCGGCTCAGGGCTGCTCAGCGTGGCCGACTTCAGGAAGGTGAGCGCGGCCGGGCCGGAAACCGCAAGGACCCCCTCCCTGCCCCCGCCCCCGCCGGGGGCCCTCGGGTCCACTTGGTTCTCCTCCCGCACAGTCCCTCTGGGCGCTCCCCAGCCTGGGCTCAGCCTCCCTGCTCGTCCCCAGGGCACCTGCTCCTCGGAGGCCTGGCCAGGTCGGGGGCTTCCCCAGTCCCACCACCGACGGGGAGCAGGCTCTGCCGCCTGCACCACAGTGAGCCGTGGCCCTGCCTTGCATGGCAGGCCTGTGCCCCGGGGCCCCGCATAGCCTCACGGGCACAGCGGCTCTCCCGGGCCCCAGCCAGGGTTCTCTGCTCCTCTCTGGACAGCTTCCCAGACACCGGGGCAGCGGCAGCCGGGAGTGGGCGGGGAAATGCAGCTTCCATGGAGCCCTGGGGGTCAGATGGGCTCTGCTGGGACCTCTCGGACCCGCAGCCTCAGCGTCCACTGCTGCTTTCGACCCAGCCAGGCCGGCGGCCCCAGGGCTCCTCCACCCGCCTTCCTGGGCTCCCCTTAGCACAACACAGAGATGGAAAGTTACTCTGTTAGTGATTGTTTCAGCTGCAAATAACCAGGAACTAACGGCAGCTCACTCAGGTCTGCTGCTCGCTGGCACCAGGCAGCAAGTCCAGAGCTGGCCAGGGTCTACCTGTGCTCCACTGTCCTCCACACCTGGCTTCCTCCGCAGGGCCCCCTCATGGTACAAGCTGGCTGCTGGAGTCCCAGCATCATATCAACATTCCAGACACAGAGGGAAAAGGGACATGGCCCACTCCTGGAATGGAGACAGAAAACTGCACACAGCATTCACACTTGGGTTCCACTGGCCCGAGAGCCTGGGGGACGGTCCCCGTGAGCCAGACCCGCAGCAGCCATGTCACCGAGGGTCAAGGGCAGTCGGCTCTGCTGGGCGGCCAGGCTGTGGCACTGTCCTGTGCCTGCTCCCGGGCTGGCCCCCACCAGCCTCAGGCCCTGTGGCCAGGTCCCCCCAGCCCTCTCTCTACCCTCAGCTCTGCTGGG
The DNA here is from genome assembly GCF_964237555.1 of Oryctolagus cuniculus. Taxonomy (NCBI): domain Eukaryota; kingdom Metazoa; phylum Chordata; class Mammalia; order Lagomorpha; family Leporidae; genus Oryctolagus; species Oryctolagus cuniculus. Next base: position 119,008,478 of record NC_091442.1, on the reverse strand, counting down.
GCACGGGGCGGTCATTAACCTCCCATCGGGAAAGGCAGGGAGGGGTCTCCTTGCCCGGCAGAGGGTGGGGCGACGCTGAGCGGGCCCGCGCCAGGCCCACGCCCGCACGTCTCGGCCGCAGGTGCTGCGGCTGTACAGCATCAACCTGTCGGAGGAGGAGTTCTTCCACATCCTGGAGTACTACGACAAGACGCTGTCCTCCAGAATCTCCTACAATGACTTTCTGCGCGCCTTCCTGCAGTAGCCCCGCGCCAGCCCCCCTGACGCCGCTCCGAGGCCGGCCCGGAGCCGGGCGCAGCCTGCACCTGCCCGCCGCTGGGCTCTGCCGCCGGCCCTGGCCTGCCCGCCGTGCCGCAGGCGCCGCCCTCTGTCCGAGCAAATAAAATACGTCTGCAGGAATCAGGAATGTTCCGCGAGGCTCTGAAAGGACTGCGGCCCCGAGGGTCTGGGTGCCCCTGCCAGGTCCCGGAGCTGACCCGACCCCACCCCCACCCTGCTTCCTCGTCCTGGGCAGGACCATGCCGGCTCCCCACTGCGCGGGTCCCCCAGGCCGGGCCCCGTCCCCACCTCGTCACAGGGCAGCCCACCTCCACTGACTGGACCAGGTGACAGTGGCCCTTCTTGGGGATGGCCTCTCTGTTGGCTCAGAGCGGTCGGCAATGGCTGCCTCCCGGGAGGTTCCCAGGGGAGCCGGTCTGGCCGGAGGCGTGGTGAGGGGGGCTCTGAGGCGAGCCCGGGGAAGCGAGGACTGAGGGGCTGGCAACGGTGCCCACCGGGGACGGGAGCCCTCGGCTGTGACAGGGCCCGCCTGGCGCTCCCAGGGGAGGGGCCGAGGGGCAGGTGCGTGGCATGGGCCCCTTGGCAGCACCGGCTGGAGCCCGTCCGGTGGCACCAAGACAGGAAGGACCTGAGATGGCAGCTTTCCCGGGCACGCGGCCGGCCACCTCGGAGCCACGCTCTGACACGCGGCCAGGTATGCACTCGCCCCTCCCGGGGCTCAGCGGTGCCACCGTGCTGGGCTCGGAGCGCAGGCGGCCCCCACGTGCACTGCCCGCGACCCGTGCAGAGGGCCAAGGTGCCCGCCATGCGGTAGGACATGCGGATGGGTGGGCTCCCCCACCTGCAGCCCCAGCCCGGGCAGGAGGGGCTGCTGAAGTGACTCCCGCGAGGAAGGGGCTTGGCCCCGTCATGCCACCCAGACCCTGCGCGAGTGCCAGCACCTCACGGGCGTAGGAGACAAGGGGGCGGAGGACAAGGGGCCTCATCACCCCCTCCCCGAAGCGCCTCTGCAAGTCTGGAGGGCTGGGTCCCAGGGCCGGTCAGAGGCCACCAGCACGAAGCAGGAGTCCCCCCAACCTCTGCTGGCCTGCCTGAGCGCCTCCCACAGTCCCCCCGCGTCAGGCGCGCTTTGCACTGCACCTGGAGGAGCTGCCGCGGTGGCTCCCCCTCCCGCTGGGGTCCAACACAGAAGTCCACCGGGACTCCAGACGGCAGGAGCCAGACTGTGCTCCCTGGAACGAGGGCAGCACCCCGGCAGGGGAAGCCCTGGCTGGCCGAGGGGCGCCTGGAACCGGCGAAGCCGCAGGTAGGTGAGGCCTGTCGGTCATGGCTCAGGCCGGCTGCTGCACAGGTGTGCGTCCTCCTGGGAGAGACGGCCCCGAGAAGCTGTGCATGGAGGGAAGGGGGGGGTGGGCAGGGCAGCACTGCTCTCTCCCTGTCTGGGTGGGAGCTCCCTAGTGCATCACACACCCCCAGTCCGTGTCTTAGGATCTGCTTCTGGGGGCGACCACAGGAACCTTCCAAAGTTCTCCTGAAGTTTGCAGAGGACAGGGCCGGCGCCCCAGGTCCTGGAGACCCCCGTGGTCCACGCCTCCCCGGGGAGGCAGCCCCTGAGTGCCTAAGACTGTGTGTGTGCAGACCCCAGTGGCCAGGCAGGCGTGGGCGGTGTTCGGCGAGAGTCGGGGCGCCTCCACCGCGGACTTCGCCCCTTCCACACGTTCATCACGGATCTCCAGGAAGCAGAAGGCCTGGCAGCTTGGTCACCACCGTGCCTCAGGGGTCAGCTCCATGGGGGCTGCAAGAGTGAGCCCTGGGGGCTGGGGCCTCGGGGGCAGCCGGCAGGTGCCAGCCTTGACTGCGGGACGTCCACGGGCCCCTGTCACGGACTCGTGCCCAGGCGTCACCTGGGGACACACTGGGCACGGGAACCCCGAGTGCCAAGCCCTCGGCACTCACCCTGGGAGGCTCCCACAGGCCACCAGGTGCTCCTCTGCGTCCCAAGGTCTCCCCCAGCTCACGGGTCCCAAACAGGGTCCCTTTCCTCCTGTCCCCCTCCGTGACTGGCACCCAGCGTCCGCCATCACCCTCGGCTTACCCTTGCTCTGGTCCCCACACCCCCCCCACCTGCCGCCTCGGCCTATCACAGCTGCTGAGGGCATTCCCCGAATGTGCAGTGGACACAGGTATACACGGAGGGTTCACGGGTGAGTGGGTGGACGGAAAGATGGACAGTGGCTGGCTGGAGAGCTGGATGGACAGGCAGATGGAGACATGGGTGGGCAGGCAGGCGGGCATGTGGCTGGCTGAGGACAGCAGACCTTCTGCAGCTCGGGGGTCTGTGGGGCGGGGCCGCTACCTGGCCGATGCTTGTCCTGGGCCCTCTGACAAGGGCTGGGTTCAGCCAGAGCCGAGTTCGGGGAGATGGGGCAGTCAGGGCCTGGGCCACACAGGGCTGTCCAGGCCACTGCCCCGAGGCCGCCCTGCCCAGGGGAGCTGCAGCAAACAGGGACGCCAGGCGCTGCCCCCGCCACCCCCAGACACGGGAGCAGGCACCCCGCAGGCTGCTGCTTTTTACAAAGACTTTATTGTCTGACATGCTTGACAAAAAAACCACAGCCACAACCGAGCTACGCCACAGGCCGCGGAGCCCGCCGCCCTCCCCCGCGCACGGCTTCCACAGCTGCCACCATAGCTTCTCTCCTCCACATAAAAATACACCGCACTCTGGAGCTACCTTAAGAAAACAGTTCTTAGAGTCCGCAGTTCTGGGTCCACGTGGCAACCGAGCAGAGCCGGAGCCACCAAAGCCACCCCGGAGACCTCGCCACCGCCACAGCCCTGGGGTGCGCCCAGCTCTGGACTCGGACTTCAGGGCCCCCGAGCGCAAATGAACCGGAGCTGCTCCTGCACAGGCCACGCCGGGAACAGCGCCTGGGCCATGCAGTGCTGGGGAGGGAGCCGGAGCCGGAGCCGGAGCCAGAGCCGAGCCGAGCCGAGCCGCCTCGCTCGGGTGGGACAACAGTGCCTGCTTTGCAGGGCCCTCTGAGGATGGGAGGAGACTGTGTGTCTGCAAATGGGGTCCCCGGCCTGGCGCGGGAGAGGGGCCTCTCAGGGGCACAGTGTACAGCAGGTGCAGAAATACCGGTGGGGGGCCAGGAACAGGACTGAGGTGTCACATCATTAAAAACTAAGCCGCAGGGTGCGCGCAAGGCTGACGCTTCAAATACAGAGGGCGACCCCCACCTCACCCCAACCCTAGCTCTGCACGGCCCTGCAGGGGGTGCACACGTGACCACGTGGCCTCAGCCTGCAGAGCAGCACAGTCCCCGTGACCAGGCAGTGCGTGCTGTAGCCCCGGGCCACTGTAGCCAGTGCCGCTCGGGCCCAGGGCTCGGCCAGGGCCAGTCCTGGTTCCTAAGGTGCCCTAAACGTGCTCCGGCCTGGGGGGGCGGGGTAGGGGGGGAAGGAGGCTACCACCCTCCTGCCCCCCCACCCGAGAGTCTGTGCGGGAGCCTCCTGAGGCTCCCAGGAGTAGCAGCCCTCCCACAGACGGGTGAAGATTCAGTCACTCCCCGAGCAGACAGGTCCCTCAGCAAGGTGCGCAGGCCAGGACACACAGGACGGCGTAAGGAGCGCGGGGTCCCGACAGCCAACCCGGATTTTCTCCATCCGAGGCCTCGTCTGAGCACCGGCAGCCAGCCGGGCGGGGGCGGCGCTCGCGCAGTCAGGAGCTCCGTGGCGTGGGCAGGTCGATGACGATGGGCGGGTTCACGGGCTGGTAGTTCACAGTGCACACGGACGCGTTCACATAGGTGGTGGTCCCGTCCGCCATGACACCGTACCCTGCAACGGAGCAGCACGCCCATCAGGCCAGCTCCCGGGCGGTGCCTGTGTTGGGGGCTAGTCGCCCCAAACCCTGGGGCTTGGTCTCCCATGAAACAGAGGTGACGCCGCGTGGTGCTCGGCCCAGCACCTGGCACGCAGGAAGCACACGGCTGTCATCTCCCTCCCCACCAACGCCATCGTCATCGTCGCCACCACGGCCATACCGCCACCACGGCCATACCACCATCACCATCACTCTTATCACCGCCAGCCTTGCAGCCTCTGCCCACCTGTCGTCTCCTCCTCCTTCCGGAAGGGACACCCATCCCCCACGCAGGCCTCATCCCTCTCCGGGGGTCCCAGGCCACAGCACGCAGCTGTCTGCCCCTCCCCCCCACCTCGTTGGCTCTGCCCAGATGCCTGGGGGTGCCGGGGCTGGGCTCAGCTGACGGCCCCGCCCCCGGATGCTCTGCAGCCCACCCCCACCATGCGCCTCCCAGCAGGGCTGGGCCTGGAGGCCTCGGGGGAAGGGAAAGCAGGCTCCGGGGAGGGGCCTGAGGTCTCCCAGGGGAAGCCATCGCCGTGGCACCCGCAGGCAGGACCGGCCGCCCGCCCACCAGATGAAGGGGGCAGCCCCAGCCCCGGAGGGGGATCATCTACGCCACCAAGGCTTCTCAGGCAGGCCTGCCCTCTGCATTTAATAAGCACCTACTGTATGCCAGACCCTGAGGCTGAAGCAACAAGGTGTTCTCACCACACGGCCCCAGTGTCACCCGCCCCCCACCCCGACTCCCTAGACCAGAGGCACCGCAGTTAGGGGGCTGCAGGGAGCACACCCTGAGCCCGAGGCCTGGAGGAGTTGCCTCCCTCCTCCTCCCCTCCTGACTGACAGTGAATTGGGCTCTTTCCCCCGGCCCGCCCAGGCCCCTCCCCGACACCGACCTTCGTGGATGTGGCCGAAGACGTGCAGCCGCGGCTGGACGCGCCTCTGCACCGTGTTCAGCAGCTCCACGCAGCCCACACGCTGCATCTTCTTGGGGACCCAGTCCAGGAAGCCTGTGTGGGAGAGAGCAGGGGCCGGGGACAGTCCCCCGAGGGCCCAGCCTCAGGACCCGGCCAGGGCACAGCTCTCCCCCGCCCCCGACAAACTACAAACCCTGCCCTGCCTCTCCCTCCTCCGGAGGCTGCACTGAGGGGGGTGGGCCAGGCACCCACCCGTTGCAGAGACCAGCAAACTGAGGCTGGAGAGGGCCAGGGGAGGCCCGAGGGCGCCCCAGTGGCCGAGAGCAGAGCCTCCGACACAGCCTCACACACGTGGCCTGCACCTGTCTACCGCCAGGCTCCCGCAGCCGCTATGATCCCCCACGTGGCCGCCCAAGGGGAGAGGGACGCAGATGAGCCGAGGGGTTTAAGTGCCAGCGTCTGCCGTGTGACCTCACACCAGTCACCCAGACTCTCTGGTTCCTCTGCACCCAGCAGGGTCCCCAGTCAGTTCCTGGGGGGCTCCTGGGCCTTGCAGACCAGAAGCGAGGGCGCGAGGGGCTCCCCCAGCTCTGGGCTGTGTGTGGGGGAGGGACCTGGGCCGGGCCCTGGGCCAGGGGCTGGGGTGGAGGCGACAGCCCCGCTTCCCCGCTGTGCCACCTGGTCCCAGGCTCTCATTCCTGTTAACTCTGTTACAGCAAGAGCGTGCGCGCCCATCCGCCGGCTCCCTCCTCAAATGCCTGCCACAGCAGGCCGGGGCAGCCTGAGCCGGGAGCTCCATCCGGGCTCCTGTGGGGTGGCAGGGCCCCAGCTATTGTTGAGTGTGCCGGGACTGGAAGCTTCCCGGCCCGGCTTGGGGCGTCAACCTCCAGGCCGAGCTCCCCACGCCCTGCCCTCTTGCGGGGGGTCGAGGACCCTCTCCTGGAAGCCCCCCGGGCAGCACCCCCTCCCTCACCCATTCCTGCGAGGCCGGGGCAGGCATGGCGTGGGTCTGGGTCAAGCCCCGGTGCAGAGGCTGCTCTGGGCTACACTGCTGGGGTTTGCCCTTCTCCCACGGGGGGAGGCGTGGCCTCACCACTGCCCCCAGGACTTCCTCCTACAGCTGAGAGTGGAGGAGAAGGGGCAAGACTTGGGGCTGGGGTGGCCACGGGGGTCCTCGCAGGGAGAAGACACTGCCCGGGCCAAAGCAGGGTTCGGGGTGGTGAAGTCGAGCGAGCTGGGAGCTGCTGCTGTGGAAAGCGGGGGATGGAGCCGGGGAAGCCCCCAGGCCGCGGGCATGGCCGGGGGGGGGGGCGGTGGGGCCAGGGACCCCCACCCACCCACGCGCCCAGGACAGGAGGGGCGAGGGCCCTTCTTACCCAGCGGCGGGCCGTGCGTGACCAGGACGTCCACGCCCTCAGGGATGAGGTTCCACTTCTCCAGCAGGGCCTGTCCCCGCGGGAGGTTGAAGCCCCAGCCATAGAACCAGGGCTGCCTGGGGGAGAAGTGCAGGCGGTCAGGGAGCGGCCCGGCGGCCGCAGGAGTGCCCTTGGCCGGGAAGGGGCCAGCAGGAACCCTCCTTCCCGGCGCCTCGGCCCAGAGCTAACCGATCAGCACCGCCGGTTCCGCGGTGAGGGCAGGGGAGAGGACGTCCAGAGGGCCCCCCGTGTGTGGATCAGCGACGTCTGGCCTTGAGAGCCACTCACGGGGAGACGGCTGGACCGAGCTGCGCCAGACACCACCGCACCTCCGCGGCTCTCAGCCGTGCCGGCCTGGAGAAGCCACGTGGCCGGGGTCTCTGTCACGTGCCACGAAAAGCATCAGAACCCTCTCTGTGGTCCCAGGTGCCACGCTTGTGTGACCTCATAGCCCCACCCCCACCACAGCTGCCATCTAGCGCCCACGAGGTGGGCGGTGCCTTCCAGAGAAGCCTAGCACCTTGATAAAACAGGCCCTTCCTCACGCGGGGACACAGGGAAGGGCTGTCTGAGCGGGAAGAGGGACCCCGCTAGGCTGTCGACACCCAGGACTTCCTCCTACTGGGAGGTCTGGCCCCCACATGGACGGAGACCAGCGCCATTACCGTCCCGAGTCATGAGTTCCCCTAGCGCCAGCGACTCCGACCTCACTCACAAATAGGGTCTTGGCAGAAGGAATCGGGTTAAAGCGAGGCCACATTCGATGGGGGGGGGGGGGGGGGGCACATGCAGAGAGAGGGCCCTGTGGGACCTGGAGGCAGCGGCTGCAGGGACACGGCCCCGACCAGGGAACCCCGGAGCTGGGAGGTGACACCATGCCGATGGCCCCTCGGGAGCCCACGCCAGAGGAACCCCCGGCCCTGACTCCCATCAACTTCTGGCCTCCAGGGCTGCGAGAGTGAACCCCGCGCCCTAACGCAGCCGCCACCCCAGGGAAAGGTGTCCCCTCCAGCCTGCAGCTGGGGACACTGAGGACCTGGGGGGAAACGAGGGAGGGCGGAGCCACGACCCTGGCTGCCCTCACTCCCCCTCCCCACCAGGGCCCCTCCCGAGACTGCCACCTGGGGAAGGGTCTTCCAGGGTGGTTCAGGGACCCCAGCACGAGGCCTGCCTGCAGCTGGTGACAGCCCCCGCCGGCTCAGCTCTAGCTCTTGGTCCCAGCATGCTCAGAGCCCCGGGCTGAGCGGAGTGGGTTCGGCCCATCAGCGGTTCCGGTGCCGCCTTCCCCACGCAACTCCATTTCTCAATCTAATCAAACACTGACAAGGCGGGGCGTACCCTCCCCGGTGTTGGGAGGAGGCGTCTGCTCGTTCCCGTGAGCCGCTGGGAGAGAGACCACGTGTGTGGATGTAAGGGCACATCCCACAGGCTATGGGAGACCCCACGGACCCCCAGCTCCAGCCCCAGGGCATCTCTGCCCATCCCAGCTCCCACTTCTGGGGGTGGTGGTCTCCAGCCTGCTTCCAGGACACACAGGACCTTGACCCCCGACCCCACCAGCCCTGGGCGTCCCACTTCCCAGAGTCCCCCACAGCCTGACCTCACCACTGTGGCCGTCGGGCGCAGCTCCCCCTGCCGACCCCACCTCCATTCCCCCCCACACCTGTGGGGCCATGAGAACAGCGAGCCCGCCTGCCCGCAGGCTGGGAAGGGGGTGAAGGCGGAGGTTCATGTCTCCCAGCCTCAGCCTCCTGCCCTGTAGAATGGGTTGATGAGGCCCCCAGTGCTTAGCCCACAAGGGCAGGGAGAGCCTGGGGTACCCCACGGCCTGACCCAGGGCGGGTGGGGGGCGTAGAGGCAAGAGGAGCAGCCCACAGCTCCCGGGGAATGTGCCTTGTGAACGCCCAGGGCCCCGGCCACCCTGGGCAGTGCTCGCACGAGGACCAGGGGGTCGGGCAGAGGTGCATCAGGGGACAGGAGTCTTGGGGCTGGGGCCCTCCTCACGGGTGGGTGGCCTCGCAGGCGGCCCCCAGCCCTGTTCTGTGTCCGTGGGAACAGCCAGCAGGCATGGATCAAGTAGAGGGTCCCTCCTTCGGGAGAGCCCAGCCAGCCCAGGGCTGGTGGTGAGGTGACCCCACCCATCCAGTGAGACCCTCCATCCTGCTCCCGATGGGATCAGCCCTGACTCAGCTGCCCCCACCCACCCATGACCAGAGACCCACGAACACCCACCCAGGTTCCCTGAGAGCCACCCTGTGGCACCTGGACCCAGCACCCTGACACCTGCCCCGTGTCCAGGGCGCCTGACCACGCCGGGCAGCGGATGGAGCGGGATCCCAGCGAGCCGGGGAGGCGGCTCCGTCTTCCCGCTCTAAAGTAACCGTCGGAATAATTTTCTTACAGAATGATGGTTGCCATGACAACCGGAGCAAATTTTCCTTTTCTGAAACAGATGTCTCATTTAGTTGAAAATTAGAATGTGAACAAACCCATGGGAAAAATTAATTCAAACTTTAACAGAGCGCTGAATACAATGCGAGCGCTCGGAGGTTAACCCCTTAACAGCTTCCTGCGTGCCCAGGGCAGCTGGGAACCCAGCCCAATTAAGCCCTCCCCTGGCCATCATTCCCGGTTCCCCCGGAAGCACCTGCGGAAGATGCCGGAAGCAAGGCCTCCCCGAGTCCCCTGGCAGGGGTCACAGAGCAGCCGGGGGTACACTCATCCCCTGCTGCACCCCATCTCCTGGGGCGCCAGGGTGGTGCCCCAGGTGGGACTGAGCCCAGTGCTCCACAGGTGGGGGAGGGAGGGTCTCCGTGGAGGGCATGTGACGGGGACACCCACGCAGGCACAGCTCCACCCACTCACCCCGGGGGCAGTGCACAAGGACACGAGGCCCATGATAAAGACACGCCCCAACACCGGCAGGGCCCCGTCTCAGAGACAAGGAAAGAGCAGCATCGAGCGGCCAAGGACGCCCAGGCAGCAGGAGGGACGCGGACGGGCGCTCCAGCCCGTGGCCTCCCTCCCACCTGCTCCTCCTGAGCCTGTGTCTCGCCCGTGGTCCCACACAGGACCTGCACGCCCCACCCCCAGGTCCCTGCCGGCTCAAACACCCTTCCGGGCCTCCCTTCAGCGTCCACAACCCGTTCTTCACTTAGGCTGGGCCCAGAGGCTGCCTCTTCCCAGGAGCCACCCCTGGTGCCCCCCCCACTGCTGGGCTCAGGCGTCCATGGATGAGTGAATGACAGGACCAGCTGTGCCCTCCAGGACAGGCTGGGCAGGGTGGGGGTACCCACAGCCCCTCCTCTCTGCACCCTCTGGGCTGGAGCCCTGGCTGTCCCTTATTCAAGGACAAGGACACAGGAACCCAGGCCGTCAGCTGAGCTGCCCAGGAGGGTGAGGCCTCAGAGGTGAGCCCACCCTGGGACGCTCACACCTCTGCGCTGGAGCCTGACCCCCAGCAGCCCGGCCCTGCCTCTCCAGTCCCTGGGGGGAGGCCGTGGTGCCCAGTGCCACCACCTCTGCTGCCTGCCTGGGCTGTTGCCCACGGCACCACAGCCGCCCACGGCGGGGACGGCCGGGGCTGCGCCTCTCCCCCCTCCTCGTGGCCTGGTCCAGCACCCTGCCTCCGAGCACAGCCCTGGCCCCCCCCACACACACTGCAGGGGTGACGCCTTCCAGCCACCCTGAGCCACAGAAGAGCCTGGCCAAGGACCCCCGGAGAGGGTATCCAGTGAGGGTGAACCCATCAGAGGCCCCAAGGCCCTCCCCAGCCACCCAGTTCCACGCCAGGGTTCCCCAAGCAAGCTCAGGGCTGCGCCGAGACCAAACCGGATTGCGCCGACTCCTGTCTCCTGGGGGCGTCCCACCCCCCACGAGCCCACACTGCCACCCGCCCAGCTCTGCCTGCATCTCCCCGGGCTGCTGGGCACGGGGGTGCTGGCTCCCCGTCCCGACGGCTGCCTGTGAGGGGGCGCGGTATCCCAGAAGCCTGTGGGTCGCACACGGTGCGGGGCACACAGCCGCGCCAGCGAGCGGTGGAGCCGGGGAGCGGGGGCCATGTTGTTCCTAACTAACCCCCACCAGCGTGCAGAGCCATTCATCTTTTGTTTGCTGGGGTTGTGCGACAGGGAGAAGGCAGCCGATGCGTTCACACATTAATCTCACAAGAGGAGCGCACGTGTGTGCGAGAGCCTTCTGCATGGAGAACACGGGGACGCGAAGCAGAGCCCTGCGGACCGGGCTGGAGCGGGCAGACACACTGTGCGTGTGGACACGTGTGTGGACACGTGGGGTGTGCATGTGTACTTGTGAACATGTGTGTGAATGCATGTGCGCCGTCTGCACGTGTCAGTGTGGATATGTGATCGTGTATGTATGTGTGTGCACTGTATGTGTGCATGTGTGTGAATATGTGTTAGACATGTGCGCATCTCTACTGTAAGGGTGTACACCTGTGTGCGTGTGTACATGTGTGTTGTGTGCATGCGTGTGCTTCTGTCGTGGACGTGCACATGCAGTGTGTATATGTGAATGTGTGCTGTTTGGTGTCTGCACACGTGTGCACACATATGCTCGGTTGTGTGTGTGTAGGGACAGCAGCAGCATAGCCAGGCCTCGGGCCTGAGCTGCCCCTGCCCTCCATGGAGGACACTGCTGGTCCCTCGGGACAGCCCCCTGTCCCCCGGGAGGACTGAGGCTCAGCAGGGCACCCAGCAGTCCTGGGCGGGGAGAACTACAGTGGCCCTGGGGCTGGAGGTGGGAGGGAAGCACCCCCACCCCGCTGCTCGCTCAGGGCCAGGAACTCCGGCTCCCTGGGCCCGCCCCTCCTGGATCCCAACGGGGCCACTGCCCCGGACGCAGCCAGTCCGCCCCAGCTGCAGCCTGGTGCTGCTCTCCCCAGAGCTGAGCCCTGGCCCAGGCACGCGACAACCAAGCCTCGCCTGCCCCATCTGCACACGGGAGGGAAATGACCCTGCCCCTCCTCGCCTGAGGGTGCTGGGGAGGCCGCAGTCATGACCATATGGGAATGCGGGACACAGGGAGCCCCTCGGCGGCCAGCAGACAGGAGGCCTTAGGAGTCCCCGGGCACCTGCACCCGGAGAGATCACCCCCTCTCGACCACAGGGCTCGGGTGCTCCGCCCGGGAGGGCATGACCCTGACCCCCAGCCTCAAGCCAGGGGTTGTCAGTGACACTGGGCCATGTCACATGGGGGGCCCCTGCCGGGAGCACCCACAAGCCCTGCAAGGGGCACCCCCAAAGCCAGCCTGCCCAGGATGCCCCAGACGCAGCCTGCTGCCCACAAACCCACAGGTCAACAGGACAGCGCGCAAGACCCACAGGGGGCCTCTGGGTGACCGCAAGGTCAGCCTTTGCCAAAAGCCAGCCGCGGGGGTCCCGGGACCCGGCCCGCACGGGGAGGGCAGCAGGGCGGCCCCAGCCCCCTGCCAGGCCCCTGCGGCCCAGCCCCGGTGCCGGCCCGGCCCTCAGCCCCTGCAAGTCGCCGTCTCAGCTCGGCTCCTTCTCTGCAAACAGCAGCAGCGCCGAGGCAGATGGACGAGCCGCGAGCCAACTTCACTCTCCCTCACTCCTGTTTTTTTCCTTTTCCAAATCAAGGCCGTTTTGAGTTAAATGAGAACAAAAAATGCATCCAAAACCCATAAATGAACGCAGTATGTATATGGGATTTTTTTTTTTTAACACTTGGGATCTCACAGCAGCTGAGTTCTTCCTCTCTCTCCCGCCCCCGCCTCTGAGCCGCAATCCGCAAAGGCCCCGTGCCGGGGACCACGGAGGGCTGCCCGGCCCTGCGCTCCTGGCGCCCGGGGAGGGGCCCTGGTGGGGCCTCATTCCTGCCTGGTGCCCTGCACCCAGGGGGCCTGGGCGTGCTGGGAGGGTGGGAGGGGGTGAGGCCAGAGCTCACTGCAGAGACCCACAAGGGGGAGGAGGAAGGAGCTGGGGCCGAGCATGGGTGGCGGCCTGGGAGGGGCAGACCCAGGAGGAACAGGCCACGCTGGGGTTTCCGCTGAGCCCCACTGCCTGCCTTGCACCCCTGTTCACTCCCCCCCCTCCAACAAGCATGGCCCGTGATGAGCCGGCCACCCTCCCACGTTCTGGAGTTGGGTCCGTGAAAAAGAGAGGTGTAGGACCCCGGCCGCAGGGGGGCCTCCACTGCCCCAGCAGGACAAAGCAGCATTGGGGGGGGGGAGGGAGGGAGGGCAGGTGCCCGTGGGAGCGACAGAAGTAGCGGTGCAGAGCCATGAGGGTGAATGGTGACCCCGGGAGCAGCCCCAGACGGGATCCCTACCTCACACCACCACGCGGCCACTGCTGGCTGATGCAACATCCCGACACGGAAGCAAACCTCCGTGACCCCAGGGAGGGCGGGCACACGGACGCCAGGGCCACGGAGGGGTGGGGGGGGCACTCATGTGTATTGGCAGGAGCCCCAGGAGGGGCCGGAGCAGACTCCGCAGTGCCACAGCTGCCAAGGTGCTCGGGAGAGCCACAGCACCCGCCGGAACACGCGTGCACTCGGCCACAGAGGCCTCCAAGCGGCCGCGAGCGGGGGAGGCCCTCAGCCCCGCTGGTCAGGACGAATGAGTACTGTGTGTGGAGCACGCGTGTATTATCTGAGTGCATGTGTGTGTGTGGGCAGGTGTATGAGCAGGCGTGAGTACTATATGTATTGTTTATGAGTACACATGACTGAAGGTTGTCTGTCATGCATGAGTGTGAGTACTGTGCGTGTGCATTATCTGTGTGCATGTGTGGGTGCTGCATGTGTGTGTATCTGTGTGGATGTTGTCTGTGCGTGTGCATGAGCCTGAGTGTGAGTGCTGTACGTGTATCAGTGTCTGTGTGTGTGTGGTGCAGCCACACCCAGCAGCACGCATCTCTGCATGCTAAGGGACAGGCACAAGAACGCTGGGAGGCAGACATTCGGCCGCCGCTGGTTCCCGAAGACACCCGCACCCCGCGTGGGAGCACCGAGTTCCGTGCTCAGCTCCCGCGCCAGCAGTGCAGACCCTGGGGCAGCCGCGTTGGCCCCTGCCTCCGCCCACGCGGGGGACGCGGGCTGCATTCCTGGACGGGGAGTGGACCAGCGAGTGAGACGGCTTGCTCGCTCTCCCTCTCTCCCCGCCGCCAGCTCCCTCAGCCTGGACTTGATAACCATCTCCGGCCTCGGGAGCCACCGCGGGGACGGAACAGGAACACGCCGAGCAGCCCCGAGCTGGTGCTGGCTGCGCAGCCGAGGTGTCCTGGCTGCAGGCGCCTGCGCTCCTGGACCATGGGCCCAGACCTGCTCCCCCTGGGGCTGTGCAGGGCCCCCCAGCGAGCAGGACTGCGGCTGTGGGGGCCTCGGGGCCACCCGGACAGACACTGGGGCCAGGAAAGCCGAGGCGCAGCTCCAGAGCTCACAAAGCCGACGGCGGGAGCTGTGTTGGGGGCACCTGCCCATCCCGGCCTGCCGGGGCGAGTGCTCAGTGCCACGGCCAGCCTGGGCGCTCTGGGGCCCATGCAGTGACCCGCACGTCCCTGTTCCCAGCACGACCTGCAGCCGCGGGCAGAGGTGCCTGCTAAGGGGGAGGGTGACAGACACCGGGCCCCTCCCCGGCACACCCCTCGCGGTGGGCAGCTCCCCACCAGCTAAGGCCACACACGGCCTCCCCGGGCACCTGCTGCCCAGGTGAGAACCTGCCTCTTGTCCCTGCTAAGGCCACAGGGACCAGGCGTGCCCCTCGGCCCTCTCAGCCCTGCCCAGCTGCCCTGAGGTCACCCCAGAGCTAGAGTGGATTCCATCCCCGACCCCTGCCCGCAGGGCAGCCGTGCCACTTACACCGTAGACGACGTCGCCTAGTGCCACGTGTCAGCCAGTATGCTAAGGGCAGGGGGCAGGAGGGAAATCCCAGACATCTGAGTTTAATCCCGACCACAGCAGCTGTGCCACCTGAACCCTGCCACGGGCGCCATATTCCGGGGCAGCTGGTGCCTCAGAGCTGTGCCCCCAGCCCAGCCCCGCAGACAGCTGGGGTACACGGCCCCCACCTGGCCCGGCTGACCCTGGGCAGAGCTGCTGGCCGGGTCAGCGGCTTTCTGGGGGCTGTTTACCACCCCTGCCACTTGCGTGGCTTCTCGGAGCACCCCCCGGGGACGCCAGCACTGAGGGCTCCTCTCCACCAAGGGGCCCCCCACAGGGCAGTGTCCCTCCCTCATCGGCCACCTGTCAGCCTGCCCAGGGTCTGGGGCGCTCAGTGGCAGGGCTGCGGCCTGACTGCCGTGCGGGGCCCGCCCATCACTCAGGATGTGGGCCAGGAACACAGACGATGCTGCCCAGGACCCAGGAGACAGGGGTCACCTTGGCCACTGGCCCGGGCTCCCACAGCTCCACGGCTTCCAATGAAGAGATCAATGCGTTGCGTGAGCACAGTGGCTGCAGCCCCCCCTCCCTGGCTCTCGCAGAGTGGGCGGGGCCTGTAAACCCACCGGAAGGGAGCCACAGGGAGGCCAGGGTCCAAGCCCCGCCTTGCTCGGACCCCAGTGGAGTCCTCCGGCACAGTCTCCTTCCAGGGGACGAGGAAGACGCCGCCTGGGGTGGGGCGGAGGGGAGGGCTGGGGCGGGGCATCCAGGGATCCCGCCCCAGCCCAGCCCAGGCCCTGCCTCCCAGGCCGTGACCCCTACCTAGGGCCCCGGAAGCCACACCCCACTCTGCAGCCCTCAGGCTGCCCATGGCCCCCACACCTGGGGGCGCCCCCCTGAGCTGCTGCTGCCACAGCCACACGTCTCCCCAGCCCCCACCTCGGGGCTCTGACCACACCTGTCTGTCCACACCACATCCTGTGCCGGCACTCGCTCACCCTCCACCACTGAGTTACAGTCGCAGGAGCTCGGCACCCTCACACGCACCCCCAGGCCCTGCCGGGGTCATGGCCTGGCCCAGGGGAGACGTTTGGGACAGGGCACTGATGACTCCGGCCCGCGGCAAACCTGGGTGAGCCTCATGCCTGCCTGGGCCTCTGCCTGCCCCACTGTGAAATGGGCTAGCGGCAGACCCTGGTGTGTAGCTGGGATGGAGCTGCCCCCACCGCCACCCCAGGAGCACGCCGATAACCACATAACCAGCCAGTGGCCTCCTTCCCGGCCAGACCGTCCCCTGGGCAGCCCCACTATGCCAGCAGTCCTGTCCCCCCACACACAGGGGCCAGAGGGGCTGTGTCACTGACCCACAGGCACACAGCGGAGGAGTGGCTGTGCCCCAACCTGAGAGGGACGCAGTAGCCGCGGGACACGGGTCCCGGGGGCAGGGTGGCCGCCCGCACTGCTCAGGACTGATGGCCTCGCGTCACGGAAGCAGGCGCAGGCGAGCAGTGGACTCGTCCAGCCAGCGAGCCCTGCTCTCACCCGCCGCCACCTGCTCCCAGCCTCCAGCGCCTGAGCCACACGGGGGAGCCCCGCGGGAGGCCAGTTCCAGGCCTGCACGGGGCGGGCAGCACCTGCCACTCAGCCCACAGCACCAACCCCAGCGCACCTTGCACTCAGGTCTAAGGCCCAGCCGGGAGGGGAGAGGCCAGAGCTGCCCATAGTGAGAGCCACCAGGGCGAAAGGGGGACCCCATGGCGGCTCGCGCTCAGAGCACAGGGCCGACAGCGAGACTGGAGGCCTCTGCTGGGCCCACCACCAACCCTCGGGTCACCCGTGTGCCCTGGGGGGAGGCGGCAGGGCCTGGGTGACGCCTGTCAGCCCTCGTTCTCAGCCACGCCGCGTCCCACATTGCAGGCTCCGGGCGAGGCCAGGTCAGGACACACGAGGACGCGCATGGCCGGGTCCCCCAAGGCAAGCGGGCGGTCAGGGCTCAGCTGCACTGCAGGGCCTCCCCCCGCCGGAGGCGCTGTCAGCCCACTGGCGCAGGAGAGGGCAGAGGCACAGAGGGCCAAGTGGCTCCCCGGGGGTCGCACGGCTCTGACAGACGGGGCTAGGATTTGAACCCCGAAGCCACACTCCTAACCACGAGGCAGAGGCCAAGGCCTGGCACGGAGCGCCCCAGCCCCTCACCCGGCAGACCCCGCCCCGGGGGCTCCAGCTCACTCACACCCCTGCTCACGCCAGCCCCCCTCTGCGAACGCGCCCCTCCTGGCCTGTCCCCTGGACGCCTCGGCTCTGCTCGTCCTGGGAGCCGACAGCAGGGGCCCCGGGGCTCAGGGGACACAGGGCAGCCTGGCGCCCGCCCCTTCCCCTCCACTCCATGAGGGGCCGTGGCGGGATGGGACAGCGGTCTCCAAACACCAGGTGGCCACTGTGCAGCGCAACCAGGGCAGCCCGGGGCATTTGCCAGCTGCGCCGTGGTGCAGCCGCTCTCCCCAAAGTCCCCAGTGTCCACAGAGGCCCCCGGCCTCCTGCTGGCAGTGCAGCCTCAGGCTCCTGTCCCCCCACCTCCTCCAGGGAGCCTCCTGGGGTCAGGCCACACTGGCGAGCATCTCTGCGCTCCTCCTCTCACGTCTGCCCCGCCGGCCTGCACTGGGCCCTCCCCAGCCACCACTGGCTGGGCCTGCAAGGGCCAGGCAGCATGTCCGTTTGTGAACCGGGGCACGAGGTCAGCCCGTACAGGGCCGAGCAAGGATCGGAGACGACGTTTCACAGCCTTTAGCCCACAGCCCGGCTCAGAGTAAACTGCCCGGAAGTAACCTGCTGCCATCACCAGTGTCACCGTCACCATCACCATCCACCACCACCGTCATCACTATGACCACCCACACCATCGGCCACTTGATCACCACCACCACCAAGCTCACCACCACCATCATCCACCACTATCATCACCGCCATCGCCACCATCACCATGACGGTCACCCCCATCCACACCATCAACCCCACAATCACCAACAGCCTCACCACCGCCGCCACCACGGCCCCTGCACATACGGTGACTCACGTGGGACCGCCAGGCCCCGTTCTCACTTTAGCCCACCCGGCATCCCCGACACACAACAAGTTAAACGGCTTCCGTCCCTCGCGGTGAACCAGGCTTCGAGCCCTCCCTGAAGGTTCCAACCGTCACCACCCCCCACCCCCACCGCCCCGTTTCGGCGGGGGAGGGGGAGCGAGAAAGAAGGCAGGCAGCGGGGAAGACCCTAGCTCTGCAGGATAACACAGCAGGGGTGCGTCGGATCCCAGCCCCGCCCCTCCCCGGCTGTGGGACCTACAGCCAGGTCCTGGCCAGCTCTGGGCCTCGGCGTCGGCCCCTGCAGGAGGACACCGGTGTCCACCTGAGTGGGGCACTCTGGCTCGGGGCTGGTCTCCTCCAGGCAGCCCAGGGCCCCGGGGGCAGGGGGCAGCAGGTGCATAGGGACCAACCCCCAGCGGAGCCCCCTGCGGCGCCGCGCCCCGCCCCGCCCCGCACACTCACCAGGGGGCGCCATAGACCCTGAAGCCGCGCACCGTGACCTCGGAGTCCTGCAGGTAGACACAGTTGGTCAGCAGCGACTGCACGTTCTCGTAGTTCTCAGGCTTCAGCTTCGACACGGACGGGAAGTAGTAGAAGTCCTGCTTGATGAGGTCGGCCATGAACTCCTGGTCGAAGGTCAGCTCGTGGTTGCCGGCGATCACAATCTTGTACTCGTAGGGCAGGCTGCCTGTGGGCGGCACACACAGGCGCTGCAGGCCCTTCCCGGCGCCCGCCCACCCCCGGCCGGCCCGGCCCTGCCAAGGTCCAGGGCAGGAGACCCGCGTGGGACCCCGGCCCAAGGCCCCGGGCCCCCACCGTCTGGTTCTCAGCCTCGGCAGCCTCCACGTTCCAGAGGGTCTGGAACTCTCTGCAGGTGCTACGTGGGAATCACAGTGCCTGCACGGCCCGGCGCCAGCTCAGAACCCAAACAGGTCTAAACGCAGGCAAAACTGAACCTCGGCACGGACCCCAGGGAGCTGACCAACCGAGGGGCCGAGACCCCCACAGCTCCTCCTCCATGGCAGGCGTCTCCTTCTCTGGGGTCCCCCGAGCTGACGCCCCAAGCAGGAGGGACACTGCCCCCTCCCCATGGGCTCTGGGGGGGAGGGGGGAATGAGGTCCCACCCCCACAGGCCAACCCCAGGCTGGCCCAGGTTACCCAGTGCCTCAGCCTAGGTCATCACCACCCACCCTGTCCCCTCCCCTGCCCGAGAACCAGGCTGACCCCGGGCCCAGGCCCCTCCCACCAGCCTCAGTCTCAACCCCACAGACCCCACAGGTCCCACAGGCCCCACAGGCCCAGGCCACCGCGATGACCCCTCTGGTGCAATCTGGATTAGAACTTAAAGGCTGACAGTGAGCTTGGAGGCCCAGCGTGGGTGGCCGAGGCAAGGGGTGTGTGAGGGTGCCCAGCAGCCCGGGGACCCCGTGAGGAAAACGGCGACATTCGGGGCTGGTGCTGTGGCGTAGCGGGTACAGCCACCACCTGCGACACTGGCATCCCATACGGGCGCTGGTTCGAGCCCCGGCTGCTCCACTTCCAATCTGGCTCCCTGCTAATGTGCCTGGGAAAGCAGTGGAAGATGGCCCAAGTGCTTGGGCATCTGTACCCACCATGGAGACCCAGAAGAAGCTCCTGGCTCCTGGCTTCGGCCTGGCCCAGCCCCAACTACTGTAACCATTTGGGGCACAAGCTGGCAGATGGAAGACCTGCCTCTGAGCTCTCTACATAACTCTTTCCAAAAAATAAAAACCTTTAAAAACAAGTGGCGACGTTCCACGCGTGTCATCGGGAGGACACTGCGGCCGCCCAGGCGCACACGTGCACCCACCAGGGCAGCGGCTGTGCCAGGCTCTGGCGACTTCCTCAGAGTAAGCCACACGTCAGACCCAGCCCCGAGGGTCCCCGCAGGGGCAGCCAGGAGCCGGGGCGCCGGCGCCGTGCCCACTGAGGCTCTGGGAGCTGGCGTGTGCTGCAGACCTGCGGCTGGGAGGGGCAGAGCTGGGGTCTCAGAGCTGGACAGCACCCTCGCAAAGACGAGCCACAGAGCCCGGGAAGCCTGGGCCCCACCCAACGCGGCCACTCGCCAGCTGTGCTGCTCGGCCACCCCGTGCCTCAGTTTGCTCCCCTGTGGAATGGGAACGCCCGTCTGGTGAGTCTGCTGGGGTGTTACAGGAGACATCAACCAGAAATCTACAGAGCCTTCATGGGGTTTGGGGGGGGGGGTGTGGATTTTATTTATGTTATTTGAGACAGAGAGGGGGAGAAACACAGACAGAGGTCTCCCATCCGCTGGTTCACTCCCCAGATGGCCACAATGGCTGGAGCTGAGCTGATCCAGAGCCAGGAGCCAGGAGCTTCTTCTGCATCTCCCACGGGGGTGCAGGGCCCAAGCACTCGGGCCATCCTCCACTGCTTCCCCAGGCCACAGCAGAGAGCTGGACTAGAAGAGCAGCCGCCGGGACCAGGACGGACACCCACGTGGGAGGCCGGCGCTGCAGGCAGATACAACCCGCTATACCACAGCGCCGGCCCGAGGGCTCTGCACGTCAAGAGGACAAAGGAGCCAGCGCGGTGTGCAGAGGGCAAAGCCACCAGCTGAGACCCTGGCACCCACACAGGTGCAGAGTCGAGTCCCGGCTGCCCCACTTCCAATCCAGCTCTGTTATGTATCCTGGGAAAGCAGAAGATGGCCCAAGTCCTTGGGCCCCGGCACCCCCGTGGGAGACCCGCATAGAGTTTCTGGCTCCTGGCTTCAGCCTGGCCCAGCCCGGCTGTTGTGGCCATCTGGGGGCTAAACCAGCGATGGAAGACCTCTCTCTGCAACTTTCAAATAAATAAAATAAATCTTAAAATTCTGCTTCCCTGGACCAGATTTGCCCATAGACATATTTTGTTTGGCACATTTTTTAATTTGAATTTGTTGCCAGTGTTAAACATTTGAGAGATTCCCAATAGAACTTCACTCTTTGTTGTCTAAAATAAAGTGTAACGTCCAGCCCTCCTGGCCCGAGCATGTGCGTCCCCTCTGGATGGGATCAAAGTGCCAGTTTGCCACAGTCTCCACCTATCCCTGCTGTCTCACACCAGGTCCACTTCACTTTGCTGAAGGTACTGCTCACTGCTGGGAGGTGTCCAGGTTTCTTGTCCCTGCAGGAGTGTCCCAGAGACACAAAGAGAAGAGACCCCACTCCTGGCCCAGGGGTGGCCCCACTGGTCCCTGGGGACAGGCCCTCCACAGCCCTCCCCTCTCCGCCGTGCTGTTGGGCTGCCTGTCCCCTGGAGAGCCAGCTCCAGGAACAGGAATGCTAGTGTGCGTGGCATGCCCACCTCTGCCCCCCGCAGGTGTGCGGGGAGCCAGGGCAGGAAGGCTCCCCACACCGCTCAGGCCGTGCGGGTGACAGCAGGGAGGAGAGGCGGTGGAGGACAGAGCAGGGGCACGGCCGCTCCCTGGAGCCACCGTGGCACCACTGCGTGTGTGCCGGAGAACGCAACTGCCTGCGGGACACCCCCCTGCCCCAGGAGACTCTGTCGTCTGCACCCCACAGCTGGGCACAGTGAGGCTCGGGGCCAGGCCCCACAGTGGGGGAGCAGCACCACCGCGGCTCAGCACAGGGCGCCCCAAGCACGCTGGGCTGGGAGGGTGGCCCGAGTTTCCTCTTCACGGCGCCCACCCATCTGGCTCCAGGAGCTGCGCTGATGTGTTTCTGTCCCCGTCTCCGACCGGGGACGTTCCTGAAGCCAATTAGCAAATTACCCAAGGTGCACAGCTCCAGTGCGTCTGGCAGCTCCCGGCAGGAGGGGGCCGCCGCGGGCTGACACCCCCAAATGCCATCCCACCTCCCCAATGAGGCAGTGCGATGTAACATGGAGGTAGTGGCCACCCAGCACCGCGTCCCTCAGCCCCAGGTGCATCTGTCCAGTCTCCCACAGACCCTCCGCTGTCCCCATGTTACACCTGTGAACAGCCCACCCAGGTCACACCAATCAGTGTCAATGAGCGACTGACAGGCCAACGGGCATCTGCCAGACCCCAGCCGGCATCCTGGGGTGCGCATCCCAGACGGAGGAACACACAGACGCACGCAAGGGTGCGGGGCGGGGGGACCAACAGGTGCACACGTGTGCCCGTCCGCCAGTGTGTCCTGAGCCAGCTCTGACTCCCTGGGCTCCCCCCTTTCCTCCAAGACGCCCCTCCCCTGGCCGGAAGACGCCCAGTCCAGCTTGGCCAGCTCCGAGTCTCCTCTCCCCTCTGCCCTCCCTCAGGCAGGGCTGGGGCAGCAGGGACCAAGCCTGACGGTCGCCACAGCACAGGAGCCACCGCCGCCGCCAGCTGCACGGCGCTCACCAACCAGGCCACGTCGTCCCCAGCCTGGCTCAGGGCCCAAAGTGAAGGCGTCCTTGGGGGCCTCTGGCTGGCCGTGGGGTGGGCAGCACAGGTGCCTGGGCAGGGAAGGGGCAGAGGGGCCCAGATACCCCTCCTTCCCCACCTCCCCTCGTCACCCCCACAGCAGCTAAGGATCCCAAGCCCACCAAGCCGGGAGCTCGCCCTGTCCCCTGGAGCTGAGCCCTGGCGTGACACCGCCAGCCCCAGTCAGCCCTGCACAGGCACAGCTGGGGCCTGGCGGGGGCCCAACCTGCGCCCTCCCAACCCATGCTGCCCAGTGGACACGGACAGGGCAGAGAGCTAGGCCGGGGAGTGGAGGGGGCTTGCCCACCGCCACAGCGAGACAGCAGGGACCTGAGACTCAAACCCCAGCCTCCTGCTTTGGCGGGACACACCCAGAGAGTGGACACCTTGGAGGAGTGAGGACGCACAGGGCAGGGGCTAGCCTGTAGGGAGGTGTGGCCAGGCCAGTCTGGGTGGCCGGCCGTCTCTGCTCCCAGCCCTGCGGGCCTGGTGGACACCGGAAAGCACAGTGCTCTGCGTGACGCCCAAAGACTCCCGGTCCTCCCCGCCAGACGGGACCCCCTCCCCGGGGAAAGGGGCGGTCCCATGGCAGTGGGCGGAGCCTGGGGGCGGCTCTGCAGGGTGCCCCCTTCTGTCCCCAGGACTCTGGACCGCAGGCAGCAGGCTTGGACTGCGGTGGAAACAGCCGCCTGTGTGAGCCAGCAGATTCCTCCTGGGGCCGCACCGCCTGCCCACACCCCGCATCTCCCCGCAGGACACATCCGTTAGTCCACAAGGCCCCAGCCCACGGAACCTCGCATTCTCTAAACACCGAGGCCCTCTGGGCATTGCCCGTTTGGCAGCTCCTCCCGCCCGCCCCAGATGAGGGGACAGAGCCAGGCGCGTTCCCCGGCTCCCGCAGCCCTGCGCTCCTACACCTGCTACAGGGACCGCACACAGCCGGCTTCCTCGGGTGGCGGCAGCTCAAGGCCTGGAGCGACCGGGAGGGGGCGCGCTCCGCCAGCCCCTGCGGGGCGCACCAGGTACGGGCCAGTGGAGCGCGGGAGGCGGTGTCCCCTGCAGATGTGGAGTCAGAGGCCGCGAGGACGGCCTGGGCAGAGCCGCAGACACCCACGCGGGGGCTGTGCCTGCTGGGAGCACTCGCCTGGCACTCAGGCGGGAGGCAGGGTCGCAGCGCGGGCAGGGCCGGAGCCACACCGGGCGCATCTGGAGTACCATGTCTCAGAAATGGCCGCCTCCGGGACCCAGGAGGCCGGGGTCGCCCTAGGGGGGTGGGGGCC
Source organism: Oryctolagus cuniculus (assembly GCF_964237555.1). Lineage (NCBI taxonomy): Eukaryota > Metazoa > Chordata > Mammalia > Lagomorpha > Leporidae > Oryctolagus > Oryctolagus cuniculus. The sequence goes on along the minus strand of NC_091442.1, from coordinate 118,985,359 downwards.
AGGGAGACGGCCTCTGCTGGCCACAGGGGCTCAGGACAGCTGGCTGCACGCCGGGGGGTGGCCCTGGGGCAGAGGCCTCCCTGCCTGGTACGCTGGGGGGCCTGGCACATTCCGTTTGGAGATGGCATCACTCAGGGGCCACACAGGATGACCCAGGTCAACGGCAGCCTGCTACAGACGTGAACTTGAGTCCACCTGTGCTGTCCGAACGGGGCCAGACCAGATGATTCTCCCCAGGCCCGGACTCCCCGGCCCCTGCTTAAGAACCGGTTACCCCAAGACGTGGAGGCGGCAGATGATGGAAAACGATGGTGCCACACAGCCTGGACGCTGGGCATTTGCGCTGGGCACAGCCTGGACACTGGCCGTACACACTGCGTGTCGGAGCCATCGGGACGGATTGACGCCCAATCCACCATAACCCAGAAGCCGGAGGTGGGAACGGAGCCCCTGGGTCTTGCCCACCCAGCGCCCAGGGCCACGCCATGCTGGGCACGTGCAGGCCCAGGGCACAGTGCCCCTCCCACGGCTGCAGGCCGGCCCCACACCCGGCCGTGCCAGCCTCTCCAGTCCTGCGTGGGAAGTTTCTGGATCGGTGACGCCACTTCGGTGCCCACATTTAAAAGGCAAATGCGATTTCTCTTCTGTTCCGTCCTAATAGCCAAAATGTTTAGCTCTCAAACATTTGTTTTCCCTGGGAAATGTTTTAGAAACAGGAACACGCAGTCCTGATCGTGCTGAGTGGCGGGTTTCTGCGGCTGCCCACCAAGGAGACGGCGGGACCTGGGGCTGCGAGGGCCCGGGTCGGCCATGCCCACTCCCCTCTCCAGGAGACGAGGCCGCCTGCAGCCGAGCGGGACCTGGGGGACCGCCCAGGAAGCCGTCATCGGCGGAGCCCCCCGGTGGTCCCCAGGAAGGACCCCAGAGGGCAGTCGCGTGTGCTCAGAACGCCTCGTCTCTCACCAGCCTGGCCCTGCCCCCTCTGGCTGCGTGAGGCCTCCTGACGTCTGCTCCTGCTGCTCCCTGTGCTCGGACAGACTTCCTGTCCTGCCTTCTTGGTCAATCCCAGCGCAACTCACCTGTTACCACGACCCAGGCGTCACCTCCTCCAAGAAGCCTTCTGTGAGCATCCTGCCTTCTCCCAATCCTAGCAGTGTAACGGGCACCCCTGCCAGACTGTGTCCCGCACAGCCCAGACCGGGCAAGGCCATCACTGCCCGTGGTCTGTCTGCCTGCCGACCAGCCTGGGAGCCGCAGCAGGGTCGGCCCCTCCTGGTTCATCTCCGCCCCAGCACACAGCTTGGTCCTGAGCGGCTGCTGGAGCCACATTCTTTGAGCCCACTGGGTATTACTGTCCCCTGCTCAGTGACTCGCCAAGGGCTCCAAACAATGGCCACAGGATGTCCTGGAAGCCGAGTAGGTGGCCGGACAGGGACCTTCCGGCTTGGCCTGCAGGGGGCGGCCTCTGGCCGGCCCTGCTCTCACTCACGTGTCCGATCTCAGGAGTCCACGGGCTCCAAGGCCCTGGCCACGGGGCTGCACGGGAGTCTGCAGGGAGCCCGGGGCTGGCACCGCGGGCGGGGCGAGGTTCAGGGTTGGTCTCGCCTTGCAGCAGCGGGTTAGGCTGCCACCATCTGTGACGCTGCCACCCCAGAGCCAAGTCCCGGCTGCTCCACTTCCGATCCAGCTCCCTGCTGTGGCCTGGGAAAGCAGCAGAGGATAGGCCAAGTGCCTGGGCCCCTGCACCTGGTGGAAGACCTGGAGGAAGCTCCTGGCTATGGCCTGGCCCAGTCCCAGCTCTTGCAGCCATTTGGGGAGTGGGCCTGCGGCTGGAGGACCTCTCCGACTCTCCCCCTCTGTCACTCCACCTTTCAAATGAAAAAAAAAAACAAATCTTAAAAAAAAAAAGACAGCCGGCGCCACGGCTCACTAGGCTAATCCTCCGCCTAGCGGCGCCGGCACACCAGGTTCTAGTCCCGGTCAGGGTGCCGGATTCTGTCCCGGTTGCCCCTCTTCCAGGCCAGCTCTCTGCTGTGGCCAGGGAGTGCAGTGGAGGATGGCCCAGGTGCTTGGGCCCTGCACCCCATGGGAGACCAGGAAAAGCACCTGGCTCCTGGCTCCTGCCATCGGATCAGCGCGGTGTGCTGGCCACAGCGTGCCGGCCACGGCGGCCATTGGAGGGTGAACCAACGGCAAAGGAAGACCTTTCTCTCTGTCTCTCTCTCTCACTGTCTACTCTGCCTGTCAAAAAATAAAAAAATAAAATAAAATAAAATAAAAAGACAAAGTTGAGCTCTGGTCTCTAGCACTTGGCCGTGCACTCTGGGCCAAGGCTGGTGCCCCCAGGCCTCAGTTTCCCCGTTTGCTCCACAAGGAGGTGGGATAAAGGCCGTAATCTCTAGGAGCCCCTCCCATGCAGAGACCCCCACCCCCAGGCAGGTGTGTGTGAGGCCCGGGGCAGGGCCCCAGGGAGGCTGCCCACAGGGTCTGATGGCAGGAGCCCCGGGCAGCGTCCCTCACAGCACACAGGATGGGGCAAGCAGGCCCGGCACAAGCACCAGGGTTTGGAAGCCGGGAGGAGACAGATGAATGGTCAGTCGAACCGGCAGGGCAGAGGAAACCAGGCCACAGCCAGGGGCGGGGGCCCAGCATGTGGGAAAATTGGCTATGGCGACGGCCAGGGGGCTCGGGGACGGCCCGGGGGGAGGGGGTACGGGCAGACTCAGAAGCTGTACCCGGGCAGTCGGGACCCAGGCCTCCCCTCACACCTGCCCAGCGGCCACGCCTTCCACCCCACCCCCCAGAGGGGAGGGGGCTCTCTGCAGAGCCCCAGGGGACCTCAGGCCCAGGGAGGGTGGGGACCACAGGAGCACACGTGAAGTGGAAGCAGCGGCACTGAGACCCTGGCCCACCCGACTCGGCTCTGAGAGCCGCAGGCCAGGCTCGGGCAGCAGAGGAGTGAGCAGAGATGGGTCCAGGAGGAGGAACCACAGATGCCGGCACCGGGGCCTCCCAGAGCCCCGGCTATGGGCTGGGCAGCGGCACCGCACACACCATGTGTGCTGCACACATCCCACACACACTACACACTACATACATCCCACACTACATGCTACATACATCCCCACACTACACGCATCCCCATACATGCTACACACATCCCACACGCTACACACATCCCACATGCTACATGCTACATACATCCCCACACATACACACTGCACACACCATGCAAACCACACACACAGGTCACCTGGTCTCTGAGAAAAGCTGCCCAGATAGAAAGAGGCCGAGACCAAAACAAGTAGAAGAAAAGAAATTGGAGAAAATGAGGCCGAGGTGGGGAAAAAACCTCGGTGTGGTCGACCCCCCGATGAGACGGCAGAGGACGCGGCACCCGCGGGGCTCCGGCAGGGCGCTCAGGCCAGGGAGGCACCTGCGGCACCAGATCTAGAACGTTCTGCCGGGGAGCAGGGAGCAACCCACAGACAGAAGACAGTGAAGTGAGTGACCGGTGAGAAGGGCGAGAAACCACGAGGCGCGTTCAGGGCCCGACCCCGGACAACACGCAGGCGGCAGAAGGAGCGGCGGCACAGGAAGCAGAGGGGCCAGCACTGTGGCACAGCAGGTAAAGCCACCACCTGCCGCGCCGGCATCCCATAAGGGTGCTGGTTCTAGTCCCGGCTGCTCCACTTCCGATCTAGCTCTCTGCCGTGGCCTGGGAAAGCAGCGGAAGACGGCCCAAGTCCTTGGACCCCTGCACCTGCGTGGGAGACCCAGAGGAAGCTCCTGGCTCCTGGCTTCAGATCAGCACAGCTCTGGCTGTTGTGACCAATTGGGGAGTGAACCAGCAGATGGAAGACCTCTCTCTCTCTCTCTCTCTTTGTCTCTCTCTCTCTCTCTCTCTCTCAACTCTGATTTTCAAATAAATAGATATTTACTTACCCTAAAGGGTGACATGCCCAGAAAAAAAATGGGGAAAAAAAACACTCACACCCAGGCCCTTTGTCGAGAACAGACGTGGTGAAGAACGAGGAGCCCACAGCAACAGAATTTTTGATTGCAAAGCTGGGAGCTAAGAGAAAACAGGACGACGGTTTCCAGATTCTGGGAGAAAATTACTCACAACGCAGGCTGCACACTGGGCAGAACAAACAGTTCTGCAGACACTTGTCTCCGGGCCGTCTTTCTCAGAAAGCTACAGCAGGGCGTGTTCCAGCACAATGAGGGAGCAAACCACGAACAGGGAGGCCACTGGACTCCAGAAGCCGAGGCTCCAGGGCAGGAGAGAGCGGTGGGGGAAGAGGGTGAGGGGACTTGTCGGTGAGGGGCTGGCATCCGTCAGTCCAGGCGGGAGTGGAGCGCAGAGGCCAGCTCTGGCTTGGCTATGGTTGGTGAGTTCCCCCAGTCCATGTGTCGGAGGATTGGCAAGGTGATGTGAAGAGGTGGTGGAGGGGCCAGTGCTGTGGCATAGCGGGTAAAGCCGCCACCTGCAGCGCCAGCATCCCATATGGGCGCAGGTTCAAGTCCCAGCTGTTCCACTTCCGATCCAGCTCTGCTATGGAATTGGAAGATGGCCCAAGTCTCCTGCACGAGAGACTGAGAGGAAGCTCCAGGCTCCTGGCTCTGGATCAGCCCAGCTCTGGCCACGTGGCCATTTATGGAGCGAACCAGCAGATGGCTCATTCTCATTCTCTCATTCATTCTCTCTCTCTCTCTCTCTCTCTCTCTCTCTCTCTCTCTCTCTCTCTCTCTCTCTCCCCAGTCAAATAAATAAATAAATCTTAAAAAAAAAAAAAAAAGAGGTGGTGGAAACTTTACAAGGTGGGGCCCAGCCGGAATCATCAGGTCCCTGGAGGCACCAGCCTTGGAGGGGACCCCAGTGAGCACCCTCAGGGTGGCTGTTACCAAGAGCACATGTCCGTCTCTGGTTCCCGGCTCCCCGTCTCACCTGTGACCTCGACCACCTGCACGCCCACCCCTGTGGCACCAGGCAGCACGGGGCCCTCACCAGAGCCCAGTGGATGCCAGTGCCACGCTCCTGCAGCTCCAGAGCTAGGAGCCAGCTGACCTCCCTTCTTCACAGACCACCCAGGTGTCTCATGACAAAAACCAGCCGCAGCCCCCGGCCAGGAAAAGCGAGCGCCTGGATGACCCAGCACACCTGCCACGCCCCCGAGGGAGACCCAGGGCCACAGAGAACCCACAACCACCAAGCAGAACAATCACAACTCTGCAAGAAAGCAGTCTGGTGTGACCAAAACCGGGACCAGGCTTCCCGAAAGGGACGGAGACGTGTTGGCAGGGGCCGGGGTGGGGGCTACATCTCTGATTCTTCATCATTCACTGTGAGAAATCCAAAATGGCTGTCTAAAGTTAAATAGCAACATCAGGTCTGGGCTCAGAGGAACCGGCACACAGCGTCCCCGAGAGCTGCACTGGGGGTGGGACCGGGGCCAGGAGGGGGCAGGGCAGCCCCATGCATCTGTTACTTGCAGGACCTGGATGTGCACAGAATTTTTACCAAATCCAAAGAAGGCAAGGGACGGGGGTGGGGGGACCCTCACTCTCCTGCCGGCTCTCTGCCGGGCAGCCTGACCTCACGTTTGCACTGCCCGTCACTTAAAACCAAGGCCAAAAGCAAACCCAGTCACAGCCAAGACGGACAGCAAGGTGAAGCAGGGAGGAGACCCAGCCTGGAAACCCCTCAGAGGCTCTGAGGTCAGCGGTCACCCAGGCAGGTGACCAGGCAGCCGCCGAGGACAGCACAGCCGTCACCCGCCGGGACTCTGAGCCACACTCCCTCCTGTCCCGCTTCCGATCCTCACCAAGGAAGTGCTGTTCTGCGGACGAAGACACGTAAGTGACGGCACGGCTGGCGCGCGGGGAAGTGGGAATTCGAACCCGGTTGCACCGAGGCCCCTGGTTTCTCCCTCTCTACCACAACCACCGAGACCTCACACTCCGGAGTGACCCGAAATCGAAACTTTCTGAACACTCACGGGAAGCCACGAGTGGAAAATTCCACCTCGTGAAACTCTGATGCACAAAATCACTAAAAATATGAGGATAATCTGAAAAAGGAAAAATATCCTGGGTGCAGAAACCACGTGGCCCTCGTACGACGCATCTTCATGAATTTTTGAAGCCGCCTCAGTGCATGTATTTGCACCGAGATAAACGGATATTTGAATTTCATTTTCCATTAATTTTTTAAAGTAGCCTCACACTATCTACAAATTACCTCAGGCTATGTGTACAAGATACACATGAAACGTAAATGAATTTTGTGTTTAGACTTGGGTCCAAACGTGCGAATGTTCCAACATGAGAATCCAAATCCCAGACGCTCCTGGTCCCAGGCTCTGAGGGTTTGTGCGGGAAGGGTCGGCTCCTGGGTGGCAGCGGCGTGCCGGGGGCCTGCTCCATCATGGCGGCCAGGGGCCCTGGGCAAACGATGGGAGAGTCACCTGCCCAAGGCATGTGAGAAGTCTCCCAGCCAGCAGCTGATCACCGAGCTGGCCAAGCAGAAGCTTTGGTGGCCACACAGGACTAAGAACACAAACTTCAAATTTCCAGAGAAAAAAACGCAGAAGGGCTGATCTCCGTGGTTGGCAAATTTCATGGCTTAAAATATCCAATTTCAGGGCCAGCATCATGCCACAGTGAGGTAAGCCTCCCCCTGCGATGCCGGCGTCCCACACAAGTACCGGCTGGAGTCCTGGCTTCTCCACTTCCAATCCAGCTCCCTGCTAATGCCCCTGGGAAAGCAGCAGAGGATGGCACAGGTACCTGGGCCCCTGCACCCACGTGGGAGACCCAGATGGAGCTCCAGACTCTTGGCTTTGGCCTGGCCCATCCCCAATCATTGTGGCCATTTGGGGAGTGAACCAGTGGATGGAACATCTGTCTGTCTCTCTCTCTCTGTAACTCTGCCTTTCAAATAAATAAATACGTTTTAACGACCAGGAATGTGTTCACAGGACTGAAGGAAACCATATCAAAAGAACTCAAGGAAATTGTAAAGATGCTGTTTTGGGGCCAGCACTGTGGCTCACTAGGCTAATCCTCTGCCTGCGGCGCCAGCATCCCATATGGGCACCAGGTTCTAGTCCCGGCTTCTCCTCTTCCAGTCCAGCTCTCTGCTGTGGCCCGGGAAGGCAGTGGAGGATGGCCCAAGTGCTTGGGCACCTGCACCCGTGTGGGAAACCAGGAGGAAGCACCTGGCTCCTGGCTTCGGATTGGTGCAGCACCGGCTGTGGCGGCCATTTAGGGGTTGAATTAATGGAAGGAAGACCTTTCTCTCTGTTTCTCTCTAACTCTGTCTGTAATATAAAAAAAAAGATTCTGTTTCAGAGACTATAAAGAGATGTAATTATTTTAAAAAATCAAATTCTAGAATTGCAAAGTATAATAACTGCAGATTCCATTCCAAGGTATCAATGGTAGTTTTGATCTTGTAGAAGAAGGAGTGAGAAAACAGCAAGATGGGTCAGTGGAGATCACCCATTGTCAGGAACAGGAAAGACCAAAACAGACTGAGAAAGAGAGCAGAGCTTCAGAGTCCAGAGGGAACCACCAGGCCCACAACACACGCACAATCGGAGTCACAGGAGGAGAAGAGCGAAGGGGTGGAAGAATGCCTTAGGAAATAACAGCAAAACTTCCCGACTTTGATCTTAAAACATCATCTCCACATCCAAGAAATTCAAGTGACTCCAAGCAGGATAAATCCAAAGAGACCATATCCAACTGCCGAAAAGCAGAAGAAAAAATACTCATCACACACTAATAATCCTCCAGAAGATGGACAGCTGACTTCTCAATGGAAACCATGGCAACCAGGAAGCAGTGGCACGGCACTGCGAAATGGCAAAGTAAGAGCATTCTATACCTAGCACAACTATCCTCTTAAATGACAGAGAAAGCAAGTCACTCGCAGATACACGAAACCTGGCAGCGTCCACTGCTGGCAGACACGCCTACTGAGAATTACGAGCAGACGAGTTCCCAGCTGAACCGGATCCACAGCCAGCAGCAAATAGCATTGATGAGGGGAGTGGCCCAGACCAACACGGAAGCACCCGTGTCTGCAACCCCTTTGCTGTCCTGGGAGACAGTTACCTAAGCAATAGCTGCAAAAGTGTGCTGATGAGGGGCTGGCACTGTGGTGTAGCGGGTAAGGCCTCCTGCAGTGCCAGCATCCCATGTGGACACCAGTTTGAGACCCAGCTGCTCCATTTCCAATCCAGCTCTCTGCTATGGCCTGGGAAAGCAGGATAAGATGGCCCTGCACCCATGTGGGAGACCCAGAAGAAGCTCCTGGCTCCTGGCTTCAGATCAGCGCAGCTCCAGCCATTGTGGCCATCTGGGGAGTGAACCAGTAGGTGGAAGACCTCTCTCTCTGTCTCTCCCTCTCTCTGTCTGTAACTCTGACTTTCAAATAAATAAATCAATCTTAAAAAGAGAGAGAGACAGGTTGGAAATAAAGGAAGAGGAGGTGACACGCCCTGCCAGCGTCAGGCAGGATGGGACGACAGAAACTGTCACTGCGGAGAGCAGCTTACTCCCCAAAGACAAAAAATGGCTCCCCTGGTGACTATCAGACATTCCAGAAAGAATTCACAACCAGGCCTTGACAGAATCTCCCAAGATACCAGAGGCAGCAACTTTCCAACTCGCTCCATCATGCCCTGACACCAGAACCCAAAGACCTCACCAGAGATCGCAAACCCATGGACCAACGTTCCTTCTGAACACAGAAGCAAAATCTTCAGCCAAAGACCAGCAGACTGGAGCCAGCAACCTGCAAAACAGAGGACCCACCACGGCCACGTGGGCTTTAGTCCCAGGAGTGCAAGTTTGCCTCAACACACAACAAGTGATCCATGCAACAGTTCACGAGAACGTGGGAGAAGACACGCCTGGGTGCCCCAACAGTCCAGAAGACTGTCACAAACCCCAACCCCCTTCAAGACAGGAGCTGTCAAACGCAGAGCGGAGGGACCTTCTCGAACCCCTGATGGACAGCACCCACAGCTAGCACCACGCCGTGCCACGGGAGACGGAGCGCCCTCCCCCTGAGCTGCAGGTGAGGCCAAGGCGCCCATGCTCCCCGCCTCTGTTCAGTGTCCACAAGCCAAGGAGGGAGCCTCGGGAGCAGCCCTGTGCGCACACACCTGGAGCGTGGCCTTGCAGCCTCTGGGACTGTGGGCTGACCCACTTCTGTTGTCCTAGTCTCTCTCTGCAGGGCAATTTTACAGCAACCCTGGCACCAGATCAACATCCACACAGAACACGCACTCCAAGAATCCAAACACACAGAACACACGCTCCAAGAATCCAAACGCAAATTTTCCGTAAGACGTGGGAATAGAATATTTCATAAATGAGATTAAAGTACATGACTATAGCATAATAATATAAGTAGGCCTGATTATGAAAGGCAGAGTTTAGAGACAGACAGACTGACCGAGACACAGACACACACAGAGAGGTCTTAAATCCACTGGTTCACTCCACAAATGGCCGCAACAGCCAAGGCTGGGCCAGGCCAAAGCCAGGAACCTGGCACTCCATCCAGGCATCCCACTGGGTGGTCCATGCACTTGGGTCATCTTCCACTGCCCTCCCAGGTTTATTACTGGGGAGCTGGATTGGAAGTGGAGCAGCCAGGACTTGAACAGGTGCTCATATGGGATGCCGGCACGGCAGGTGGTGGCCTAACCACCTCCACCACAACCCCAGTCCTGAGACCTAGCGATTTTATCTGCTCTAGTTCAGTCTTACACAGTACTGTTTCTCTGCGCAGTAACATTACCTTGAAGCAGAGGTAGGCCATGACCAGCCTGCAGGCCGCAGAAGGTCCACGAAATCACATTTTCTGGCCCTGCCAAGGCAGCCACAGGCAGGGCTTGAAGTCCAGGCAGTCTGTAGCAGGTGGATTTTTAAGTTGATGGTTCTGTATGGCTGTGGATAATGTCATAAACAGCCACGTGGCTCTTGGCAGAAAATAAAAGGTTTCTCAGCTCTGCTAAAGAAAAGTCCCATCATTCAAGAGTCTTAGAGGAGAGCCGAGCAGATACTGGTACGCCTGTACGTACAAGCGGCCCAAAGTGCACAGTGACAGGCAGACGGCTGACACACAGAGCAGACGCGGTCAGTAGAGCATCACTTGGCCTGCGCAAGCACTCGCTAGCCTCTGCCACGAGGCAGGTGGAGCCAGGTGGATGTGCTCGGAGAATTCAGCCCGGCACGGGAGGACAAATCCCAGGCGACTCCACTTCCAGGAGGAAGCTGCAGAAGCCAGGGTCACACAGGCTGGGCGCCAGGTGCCAGGCAGGTTAGGAGGACTTGGCGCTCAGCGGACACAGAGCCCCAGTCTGGGAGACGAGAAGTTCTGGGGGTGGATGCCAGGGATGGTGGTCCAGCAACAGGAGTGAGCTCCACGCCATGCCCGGCACACTGCAGAGGTCCAAACAGGGGTGGGCATCAGGGGGCGAAGGCTAAGCCACCACTTGTGCTGCTGGCATGCCACACTGAGCGCTGGTTCCAGTCCCAGCTGCTCCACTTCTGATCCAGCTCCCTGCTCATGCGCCTGGGAGGCAGCAGGTGATGGTTCAGGCACTTGCATCCCTGCCACCACGTGGGAGCCCCGGGGGAGCTCCTGCCTGCTGGCCTCAGCCTGGCCTGGCTGCTGCAGGCATTTGAGGAGTGAACCAGCGGGTGGAAGACCTCTCTGTCATTCTGCCTTTTAGGTAGTTAATCAATAAATAGGTTAAAGTGGTAATATTATATCACTCAACTAATGGCATATGATTTAACTCCTTTAAATATTATGTGGTTTAAACCAATACAGAATCAGAGGAGTCGGGGCCTCAGACACCAAGAACCGGGAGCAGCACTGACCCCGCCCTCAGAATCCCGAGGCCAGTCCTTCCAAACGTCTAGAATCTTAGAAGCCGGTAAGGTCTCCAGGTGGGCCAGCCCCACCACCACCACCCCCCCCCCCGCCACCCAGCTCCTGCTGGGAAGCCTTGGAACAGGAGGCTGGGACCCACTTCTGCCCTACCAGAGAATTCTAGCACAGATCTCCCCAGAGTTTGGCCCAAGGCCCTGGATGGAAAGGCACTGGGCTGCAAGGCTGGCCACTCGGCCCTTGCGCCAAACTCTTCCTCAAATGGGTCCACGGTGCCTCTTGGCCACAGACAAGCCACCGGAAGGAGGGTCTGGGGAACTGGCCCAGAGCGATGCCCTTTCCCATAGCAACTGAAGTAAGCATTTGAAAATGATTAAGACTAAAGGCGCCCATCTTTAAAACATTTCTTAGTAAAGCCAGGTGTCTTAAAGCTAAACAAACATGTTGGATGTTAGGAGCCACTAAAACACAAGCATCCCACCACCTCTGGGTATCCATTCCTCCGCTCCACAGCCGCCCTCCTAAGCACCAAGGTCCCACCCACCAGAAGGCCTTCTGCAGCCAACGTGGGAGGAAGACCAGGGGGGGAGGGGGGGAGGGCGGCTGGGGGACCTGCAGGGGGCGGCACTGAGTCCTCCGTGCTTCCTCCTTTCCTTGGCCAGGGAGCTTCCGCCAAGGGGGAATCCCAGAGGGTGATAACGGGGCCGGGCGTCAGGGGGAACAGCCTCTCTCCAGGTGCGTAGCTGGGGAGAAACTTAGCCGGCCACAGCCTGGATGCCCAGGCAGACGAAGGAGGGAGGGAAGTCTCCGCAGAGGCCCTGTCCAGCAGGTGGAGGGTCTGGACCCACCCAGGACATGGCAGGGACCCCCAGGCAGCTCTCAGGCTGGGGCGCGGCGGGTGATGGCTGCATCAATGAACAGACGAGTCCTTGCAAACACCCATGTGACAAATGTTAGTTTGGAAAGCGACTATTTTGAGAGGCTGGGATGTTACCAAAGAAAGCCCGGCTTTGTCAGCGCGCCGCTTCCCCTTCAGTGTCGGTGCTGTCAAACCAGCCTAGAATTAGCTCCACAGGGCCCTCGCCAGCTCTCAGATCTTCATTTGCATCGCGCGCCCTCGGAAAGGTGTGAAATTCCTCTTCTTAAGGAAAATCAAAGAAACAAACCTATACACTTAAAAAAAAATCTGCTTTTCTTTGAAAACACATTTCAAAGAACTAAATCCTAACTTTTAAATGCCCCATTGAAACGTGGAAGAGACAGGCATCCTGGGAGGATATTAACAACGGTAATTAAAGCCACAGCCACAGCGCGTCTGCTTCGTGTGGGGCACGTCGGGCGTGTTCAGGAAACAACCAGTACAGCGACAGCTGTGTCTACTGCGTCTCTGGTCCTGGACCGAGCCCAGATCACGCGCTGCCTCCCACAGCCCTCTCAATATCAGCCCCGTTTGCAGAGGAGACACCAAGGCCCTGAGAGAGACCCAACAGGCCAAGGCCAGGATGCTGCCCGCACTGTCTCAGTCCTCACCAGAGCCCCCCAACCAAGCACACTGCCCCCGACCACAGGACAGAGGGACAGCTCTCTCAAGGCTGTTGGCCAGCCTGTAGCCAGTCAGCACCCTGAGAAGGCTGCTCATGCCTTCCCACTGGCCTCTCTCTCATTTCAGGAATCAAATCAGCCCAGGGCCACAGTGGCGTCCACATCACACCTCCCTCTGAAATCCCTGAAGGACCCCAGGCCACAGCGACTGGGAGGGAGGCTGCAGCCTTCCTGGGACCGGTTTGCAGACCAGCTCTCTCTGCAAACCATTGCCCAGAGGGCCTTCCCCTGCACCCGCCCACCCTGCAGCCTCATCCCTCCTGACCCCACCCCGACCTCCCCACCACCCCAGCTGTAGGCCCTGCTTTGCTGCTCCCCAAATGCACTGTGCTCCAGAGAGGGGCCAAACCAGCCCCGGGCTTCCACTTCACCTGCACCGTCTGGTCCAGCCCCCATAAACGCCCTGTAAGAAATGTTCCATATCTCCCCATTTCATGAATGAAAAAAATAAACCAGAGGCCCAAGGAGACTGCGACACCTGCCCAAGATCACACATCGCGGGAGCAGAGCCACCCAGATCAGGTGCCGGGCAGTCTGGGCTCTGTGTGCGAGCCTCGCCTGCTGGCTGGATGGTGGCTGGAGGAGTTCCAAGGTCAGCACCCAGACAGGAAGAGGCCCAGCAGCTCCACAGTCTGCTGGGGGACCCGCAGACGAGCACCTCATTCAACCAATCACAGCCCACGTGCCTACAGAGGCCAGGTGCTGTCCATGGTGCTGAACTCACAGCCTCCGCCCGGACACTCGAGATCCCTGCCCTGCAGTCTGGGGGCGTCCATGGAACAGTGTCCCCAGTTTCCTCACCTGAAAGTGGGGACGACACACACGGGACCCAGCTGTTCCCTGCAGGGGGTAAGTGAGGGCACAACGGGACTGGGCCTGTGAGGCGCTGCGCCAAGAAGGCTGCCACTAAGGGAGGCTTGCAGCAAAATGTGTTTCCAAACACGAAAGCCAGGCTATCAGAAATTCTCAATTCCCATCAGCCATGGAACACGACCTGGGTCTGGACCTCTCGTGCCGGATGGCGTCCCTCCTGACCACGAACGTCAGAACCGTCTGGGGAAGGGGCTCTCGCTAACAGAGACGCCCAGGGCCTTCCAGACACGCGAGGGCAGTTCCACGTGGGAAAGGCCGCCTTGGGAGCTGACAATGTCCTAACAGCTTTAAGAGCCGCGTAGACTGTGGGTTAGAGTCCCGACTCCGCTTTGCTGTGCGGCCTTGAGCAGGCTCCTCCGTTGGGAGCTGGGTCTTTCCATCTGGGAAGCAGAGACAGCAGCCACAGGTGCCCAGGGCTCTCGAGCTGAGTGTCCAGGGTGTTAACTAGGAATTACCCAGGGCTATCTTAAAAAGTGTGTTGGAGAGACAGACAGAGCGCTCCCATCAGCTGGTTCACTCCCACATGCCTACAATGGCCAAGGTGGGCCAGGGCTGAAGCCGGGAGCCAGGGACTCGGCCTGCGTCTCCCACAGGAGTGACGGGAGCCATCACTGCTGCCTCCTAGGGTCTGCATCAGCAGGAAGCTGGAGTCAGGCGCTGGAAGCCAGAAAAAACCCAGGCCTCTGATGTGGGACAGCAACACTGTAACCAGCAGGCCAACCTCCCAGCCCTTGGCTGTGTAATTCCAAATTAGTTACAATGAAATAAAACAGAAGTCTCTCAGCTACACTCACTACACTTAGCAGGCTCAAAACCCACAGCGGTGTTGCTGTGAGGGCCTCCGGGCTGGCGGCTGACCCAGAACCTCAGCAGCCATGGCCACTGTGCGGTCTGCGCCACAGCCACCTCTGTCACCCGCACAGAGCATTTCAAGAAGGGCCGAGATCTTCTGCGCCTCCACGAAAACCTGCCAGTGATGCCCGGGAGGGCTGAGGACATGGACAGAAGGGAAGTCAATCACAGATGTGGACAAAAGCAGCAAGAGGCGAATGCAGCGCTGGCAGAGGTGGAAGGGGAACCACGTGGCGCCTTTCCGTAAACCCCACAGTATCTAAGCTTCAAATCTACTGCAAGGACCTCAGCGCGCGTTGCCTCTGCAGACACTGCAGGGCCGAACCAGGCCACCAAGTGCCAAGCATGCTCATCGGATTGCCAGACTGACCAGAGTGGCTCAGAGATCACAGAAAAGACCAGGCAGAGCTTACCAAGGCAGCCTCGTGAACCCAAGTGAAAACGTGAGAAGTCGGAAGGGTCTCAGTTCAACGTCAGAAAAGTGACAACTAACAAGCTGCCCCCGCCATGATCGAGCTGGAGCCGCCACCCTGGGACTCCCAGTCCACGTCAGACTCCTTCACAAGCGTGGGCCAAGGGCTGAGCCCCCAACTCTGGCCCCGTGGACGAAGCCTGCGGCTGCTGCAAGCCAACAGGTCAAGGCTGCCCCGTGTGGCCAGAGGGTGGGGGTGGGGGGAGTTGGAGGCTGCGTTAATGCAAAGAACAGCAACGAGACCAGTGATACACCAAGGTAGAAAATGCCGCTTGTGCCTGCTTGAAATTAAAAGCAGTGGGGCCGGCGCCGTGGCTCACTTGGTTAATCCTCCGCCTGCGGCGATAGCATCCCATATGGGTGCCAGTTCTAGTCCCGGTTGTTCCTCTTCCAGTCCAGCTCTCTGCTGTGGCCCGGGAGTGCAGTGGAGGATGGCCCAAGTGCTTGGGCCCTGCACCTGCTGGGAGACCAGGAGGAAGCACCTGGCTCCTGGCTTCTGATTGGTGCAGTGCACCGACCATGGTGGCCATTTGGAGAGTGAACCAATGGAAGGAAGACCTTTCTCTCTGTCTCTCTAACTCTGCCTGTCAAATTTAAAAAGAGAGAGAGAGAGAGAAATTAAAAGCAGTGCACAGTTCAGAGACAGAGCACCTCGACAAGTTCTTTAGGTTCTGCTGCCCAAGTGTGGCCCCCATAGCAGACCCCAGGACAAAGGGGCTGTGCTCTGCGAGCCCCCGGAGAGCAGCCCCAGGCTATGCCCTTTCTCCCCAGCATCTCAGCATCAGCGTCTGGCGGTGAGGATTCGATGAGCTGAGGAAGGAGGCGCCCCCGAGGACGGGCAGCTCTGGACTGACGGCGACGGCATCTGCCGGTTCTGCCCCTCGAAGCAGCAACCACGCGGCACAGACCCACGCAGTCACGGATATTCCGACAAAGTCCAGGTGCAGGAGGCTGGCAGCGGAAGGGGGATTGACAGGGCGATGGTGGAACCTTCCAGACATAGCGAAGTTGACGTGCACAGAGGGACAGAATATTTTAGCTCTATGCTGGCCAGGATTTCCTGGCTTGTTGATTATTCCTGTTCTGGAAGAGAATCCAGTATGAAAATGACATTTTAAAAACCTGCAGGCTTCTTTCACATCCAAACACATCTCGTCGTGTTTGTGGAAAAGGGGAAGAATCACACCAGCAGGCAGATCTTGCCTCCCCTTGCTGCACAGCAACCAGGCGGCCACCTCTCCCACAGCCTTGAACTTGGAGAGCTACGGAGCACAGATGCTCGAGGGCCGGGAGCGAGGCTCCCCCGGGAGGCCCAGCGCAGCCTCAGACCACACGTGCGGCACCCACACCACATGCCCGGGGGGCGAGGCGCCGCCTTCCGAACCCCACTGCACAGGGAAGACACCTGCCTCCATCTCCCACCTGGGGGCAGGCGAGGTGCGGGATCACCTGGGTGCTCCGACCTGGTCCCCAGCTGCCCCCTTACCCCGAGCTCAGGGCGTTGGACCAGGAAGCGGTTTCACAGATGTCTCCAGAGTGAAGCAAGGACTGCACACCAACGGCAGGCAGGGGCTCCAGCCCCAGAGCCCAGGCTAGCCCGCCCCTGCTAGCCAGAAGGCCTGGGCCAGCCCCGCACTCTGCCTCGAGCCCAGGTCTGCTCAAGTGCTGCTTCCTGTGTACAGCAAACACCCTGCCCGCCCGTTTCTCCCTCTGCTGCAGCGCGTGCCCCCTCGCCAGCGCTCACGCCCTCCACCAGCACTCCTGCTGGGAGCCCCCGCCTCCACCCGCAATGCCCCCCAGGCACCGACTGCAGCTGGTTCACTCCACTCAGAGGAAGAGGGCATCCCTGGACCCAGCGCCCACCCCTCCCTGTCCCTCTGTGACCCCAGGGCCTGACCCCACCCCCTGCAGGCCTCAGGGAGGCAGGGACCACATTTCGCTCACTGCCACATCGCCGTGCCCAGCAAACACCCACTGAGCCACCAACGGAGGGGTCACGTGGACAGGAACCACGCTGGGGCAGGGTGAAAGGGGAGTGGGCAGTAAAACAGGGCAGCTAAGATGCCTGCACTGGGGCCCAGTGCGGGTGGAAGGGGCCCCGGGTCCCACTGGGGCGAATGGACACGCTGATTAGCCTTCGACTGCGTTAAGTCAGTATTAAAAATTCATGAGTAGCTGGTAAACAAATCAAGAGAGAATGTAGAATTTCCAAACCAATAGAGAGGAAAAAAAGAAGCTTCCATCAATTCTAAAAGAAGGCAGCGTGGGGGGAGGCGGGAGGCATGAGATGAGTGACAGGACGGCCACGTTCATACACTGAGGAACACTGAGTGGCATTCAACGCCATCATTCAAATGCAAAAGCTGCAGCGAGGGCCTATGCAGGACCGAGGACGTGGCGCAGGTCTGGGCCCTGGGGCACTCGCAGCTGAGGGAGACAAACGCCAAGCACACCGGAGACCGCAGGTCTCCCCGAGGGGCTGCCAGGACCCCCCCGCGTCACAGCCAGCAGCCCCTGCATCTCCCTCTTCACTCTGGCCACCAGGGAGCTCAGATCCCAGCTGCTCACTCACAGAGCACACACAGCCTTGGTGTTGACAGCCAGTACCTCCCATGGACTGCTCCAATTCCCCCGCAAAACACACACACACACACACACACACACCACACTTTGGCTTTCAGTGTATTACCAACACGTTACCACTTACTGTTCTCTTTTTTTTTTTTTTTTTTTTTTTTTTTTTTTGACAGGCAGAGTGGACAGTGAGAGAGAGACACAGAGAGAAAGGTCTTCCTTTGCCGTTGGTTCACCCTCCAATGGCCACTGCGGCCAGCGCACCGCACGGATCCGATGGCAGGAGCCAGGAGCCAGGTGCTTTTCCTGGTCTCCCATGGGGTGCAGGGCCCAAGCACCTGGGCCATCCTCCACTGCACTCCTGGGCCACAGCAGAGAGCTGGCCTGGAAGAGGGGCAACCAGGACAGAATCCGGCACCCCAACCGGGACTAGAACCCGGTGTGCCGGCGCCGCTAGGCGGAGGATTAGCCTAGTGAGCCGCGGCGCCGGCCTGTTCTTGTTGTTTTTATAAGCCTTGATGGCGAATCCTCTGACACAAGATGAGACATAAAAATTCAGATGAAGGACAGAACGCACAAAATAAAACCAGGCAGGAGTGTCCAGGCCCAGGCCCTTCAGAGAAATGCGTCGTCTTTACCTTGTTCAAAGATACTTAAAAACTTGTTGTCATTGATTGAAAAGATATTTAGACCAGTGAAGATATTCAGAATGATAAACACCCTGGCAGAACATTTTTGAAACATACACGCACACGTGTGCACACTCATACATGCATGTGCACACACACACAGGCACACCCTCACACACCTGCAAAGCCTTGTGCTCTAAACACGCAGCACGCAAGCACGCCGTCCCAAGGGCTTCACGGGAACACGACGGTGCCGCCACGGGCTGGCCAGCGTCACTGGCCTTCACTGAGCATTCTGGGTTTTTCGTCTTTATTTGAAGTCCGTTTTCTCCCTTTAGTCCCTCAAACACAGCCTGGCTTGGGGGGGAGTCGTTGGCTGAAGGACACAGAAAATTAACTTCTCACGCGCGTGCCAGCCCTCGGCTGCACCACCCATCACTTCCGCTGCCCCGGCCCCGCGCCCTCTGCAGCTCCAGCTCGCCGGCCAGTGCGACACCCGAGCAGAGGGCGCCAGAAACAACGCCAGCATTCCAAACAGCACGCAAGTGCTCCACCTGAGCCCGTGCCAGGCCGTCTGATCCCGGCCGCCGCCCCCAGCCAGCGAGCAGAGGAGCCAGCCCCTCCAAGCCCTCTGCACGTCCACTGGGCGCCGGCCAGGCTCTCCAACAAACATCAGCTGGAATCTAACTGCAGCGCTCTCATCCCAACACGCAGCTTCCCTCGTTCCTGTCACAAACGCCCCCTCGCGCCAGGCTGTGAGAACCAGGTCAGCAGGCCCCCTGCCCACCACGCATCCCCTCAGCAAACCTCGCTGCTCTCCCCCTACCTCGGCCACGTCCAGTGCAGTCCAGCCACCCTGGCCCTCGGGACGCCCACACCAGCTGCCCACCATGCCCAGGGTCCTCCACACTGGCCGCAGCCCTTGTCCTGGGTGGTAGAGTCCCGAGATGCCCAGCCAGAGGCATGCCCTCCGTGGGCTCTCTGACTTGCTGAGCCAAAGCGACCACATCCGGCTGCTCACAGCCCTGTCACAGCCCCCACCCCCTCCAGGGAATCCATGGCTGGGGACCCTCAGCCCAGCCCCTCTCAGACGCCCCTGGCACTAGGATCTCCCCATTCGGTCCTGTCGGCTCCCTGGGCCTCCCATTCACACCATCTCTGCACTCACCCCCGCTGAACCCCGATGTGGCCCCTCCCCAACCCCACAGCCCAGGGACTCTGTCCCGGGATCAGGTCCCCAGGGAGACCAATCAGGAGAGGACCAAGGTCACCCAGGGCCCGGGGACTCACCTGTCCAAGGGGGACAGAGAAGAGGGAGCCGGCCCAGCTGCTGAGAAGCAGAGCCCGGAGCGGCCCGGGGCCCCGGCTTCAAGTGTTCCGTGGCCTGCACCAGCGAGCGGGCTCTGCATCCCAACCCGGTCAGCGTGAGGCCTGACCGCCGGCACCAGGCTCCCGGCCTGAAGCTGCTGACCCCCCGGCAGTGCAGCCGTTCCCAGGGACCTCGCGCCCACCTCTGGAGGCCAAACCACAGCACAAGGCGAGACAGTGGCAGAGCCCTGCCGTGCACCTGCCGCGGGGGCCCCGGAGGCGCAGACCATGGCGTCCGAGCTGGCGCCCCCTCACCTCCACCGGGGTCCCTGCGGAGAGGAGGCACCTGCTCCGGCTGCGAAGCCACCTCAGCGGCTCCCGGGCCTGCGGGAAACGCGTCCTCCCTCGCTTCCCGCCCCTCCTCCCTCAGTCTAATTAAGGGTTTCCTTCCAAAGGACCCAGCTCTGCGGAACCAAATAGCCCCCTTTCATATCGTCTCCTGCGTCGCCAGGTGCCAGGGCACCAGCACAAAGTTAATTACAAGTTCTGCGCACCCCATGACAGGCCCTCGGCTTCCTCCCGGCCCGACGCCACCAGGGGGGTGCTCACCGGCTGTTCCCCAAACCGGGCCTCGCTTTCTGCCACAACACCCACATCCGCCCAGCACCGCCGCTCCGTGCCAGCTGAGGACCACGCTGCCCGAGCCCTGCCAGAGCGCCCGGGCTCCCTGCAAGCCGGCGACTGGGCGGCCCACAGCACTCGGCAGGCGACCAAAGGTGAGTGAAGGAGCTGCAGGTGCAGCCGACACAGCCTCAGAGGACAAGGGAGCCTGGTGGGGCAGGTCCCAGACGCCACCACGGCAGGCTGCACCTGGCCACAGGCCTGCAGGGAGCGACCAGAGGCTGCGGAGATCAGGAGTGTGAAATCTTGGTGGACACCCAGGAGGAGGTATCTGGAGGAACACAGAACGATACCCAGCTGGATCTCACGGAGAGCTCTGGGCCGCAGAGGCGTTCCGCAGGTCGGGGAGAGCGAGAGGTAAGAGGCCCAGGGAGGAGGGGCTCCCCGGGAGGAGCCACCCTGGTGGGCAGGAGAGTGGGGAGGAGTGGGGAAGAGGCCCGGCGGGGGAGGCGCCATGGAAAGCCCACATTAGACCAGGCTGCGCCCAGCACCAGGCGCCACGGAGCGCAGGCGAGAGGGGCCGGGCGTCTCTCCCAGGCCATGCAGGGGCTGAGGCCCGAGGGGCCCGGGCGTCTCTCCCCAGGCCATGCAGGGGCTGAGGCCCGAGGCTGCCCCTGCCAGTCACAGCCGCCACACAGCCACCCCGGCTGTGGAGCTGACAGTCCTTGCACACGTGGCTGTCACTCAGCAGCAGAACCCAGGCCTGGCGTCCTCGCCTGAGAGAAGGTGCCGGGGCCTCGGGGCCCGGTGCTGCCCTGCGGCCGGCACCACGGGCAGCAGGGAGCCAGCGGGAGCCCCGCAGCCGCCAGAACACCTACAAGCCTCCACTGCGGCCTCGACTCAGAACCCCCCAACCCCCCCCCAGGTCCCGGGCAGCCACAGTGACGGCTCACGCCGGTCCGCGTCACAGCGTGCCTTCCACCAGCCCCCGTTGCCGCCGTGCCTGGCGGGCCCAGGCACCACCAAGCCACTCGTTGTGCCTGTCCCTGTCCTGGCTGAGCCTGGGGACAAGGTGCCCCCCACGCTGCCCTCCATGGCTACATGCAGAGGTGGGAGGGCCAGGGCCGGGGGGAAGGGAGAGGCAGACACCGATGACCCCACCCCCACCCCGTGCCCTGGTGGAGGCGGCACCAAGGCCTGGACTAGGAGCCCGGGTGCCCACAGCGTGCAGCACCTCAGGGGTGACAGCGCGGCGGGGACAGGACGGCCTGGGCGGTGTCGATGATGGGCGGGACAGGACGGCCTGGGCAATGTCGATGATGGGCGGGACAGGACGGCCTGGGCGGTGTCGATGATGGGCGGGGACAGGACGGCCTGGGCGGTGTCGATGATGGACGGGGACAGGACGGCCTGGGCGGTGTCGATGATGGACGGGGACAGGACGGCCTGGGCGGTGTCGATGATGGGCGGGACAGGACGGCCTGGGCAGTGTCGATGATGGACGGGGACAGGACGGCCTGGGCGGTGTCGATGATGGGCGGGGACAGGACGGCCTGGGCAATGTCGATGATGGGCGGGACAGGACGGCCTGGGCGGTGTCGATGATGGGCGGGACAGGACGGCCTGGGCGGTGTCGATGATGGGCGGGACAGGACGGCCTGGGCGGTGTCGATGATGGGCGGGACAGGACGGCCTGGGCGGTGTCGATGATGGGCGGGACAGGACGGCCTGGGCGGTGTCGATGATGGGCGGGGACAGGACGGCCTGGGCGATGTTGACGATGGACGGGGACAGGACGGCCTGGGCGGTGTCGATGATGGGCGGGGACAGGACGGCCTGGGCGGTGTCGATGATGGGCGGGACAGGACGGCCTGGGCGGTGTCGATGATGGGCGGGACAGGACGGCCTGGGCGGTGTCGATGATGGGCGGGACAGGACGGCCTGGGCGGTGTCGATGATGGACGGGACAGGACGGCCTGGGCGGTGTCGATGATGGACGGGGACAGGACGGCCTGGGCAGTGTCGATGATGGACGGGGACAGGACGGCCTGGGCAATGTCGATGATGGGCGGGGACAGGACGGCCTGGGCGGTGTCGATGATGGGCGGGGACAGGACGGCCTGGGCGGTGTCGATGATGGACGGGACAGGACGGCCTGGGCGGTGTCGATGATGGGCGGGACAGGACGGCCTGGGCGGTGTCGATGATGGGCGGGGACAGGACGGCCTGGGCGGTGTCGATGATGGGCGGGGACAGGACGGCCTGGGCGGTGTTGATGATGGGCGGGGACAGGACGGCCTGGGCGGTGTCGATGATGGGCGGGACAGGACGGCCTGGGCGGTGTTGACGATGGACGGGACAGGCAGGGCACACGGCCAGGGCTGCGGGCGTCTGGGAGAGGCAACCTCTCAGAATGGGCAGCGGCCACTCACCCCCTGCGGGGAGCGTCAGTCCCAGGAGACCGCCCGATTCTCCCATCTCACAGGCGGGCACTCGGGGTGGAAGGAGGCTCGGCTAAGGTCACACCAGTGAGAGGCACTGGCAGCGGGGCCCAGACAGAGCTGCCTGAGCCCTCAGCCCCGGGCTGTCCCACCGCCGCCAGGATCCCTGAGCTGGGCTGGGGTGGCAGGGGGCAGCAGGGGGCAGCAGGGGGCGGCTGGGGATGGCTGACAAGTTCTCGGCTGTTCCCGGCAGGTTTCGCGGCTCGTCCCGCGTCCTGGACGTTCCCAAGTGAAGCCGGTGTTTGAACCACAATCCCACCTGGGACACGCAGGGCCAGGGGAAAGAGAATCGGATCAAGGGTCCCGTCTCCCCTAGCCTGCCCTCACGGAATGCAGACCCTGGAGGATGCCCGGCCACAGGCGGGGAGCGGGGTACTGGCGTGCCCCCAGCCCACCCGGCTCGCTGGTCAGTCGTTTAAATCTCTTGGGTACCTGGAGGCGGCCCCTGGACGGCTTTAAAGGGTTTCCTCGAGACCAGGGCCGGGAGAGCAGGTGGCTCTGAGCTTCCAATCTGTGACTTTTATCAAGGGGGGGGGGGATCGGGCTGGGGAAGGGGCGGGGTGACACCAGGGTCACCCGAGGCCGGCCCTGGCCCACGCCACCCCACGGAGCGCGCTCTGCGGACGCCGCGGAGGCCGGCGTGTCTTTAAACGCAGGGAGCGGCCTGCTCTCGGCACTGAGCAGAGCAGTACAGCTCCCTTGGAAAGCCAGTCCCTCTCCGGCTCACCGCCTCTCAGGTTAATTAATTAGTTCATTTCAAAAAGCACAGAAAGGGTGGGCGTTCTGCCTAGTGGTTCACATGGCTGCACTCCACATCCAAGTGCCTGGGTTCAACTCCCAGCTCCGCTCCCGACGCTGGCTTCCTGCTGTGTAGACCCAGGGGGGCAGCAGGTGGTAGCTCAAGAACCCGGGTCCCTGCCGCCCACACAGCAGACCCAGCCCTGGGCTTCGGCTTGGCCCAGTCCCAGCTGCTGCGCGCATCTGGGGAGTGAACCAGCAGGTGGCAGGTGCCTGTCTCCCTGCCTCTCAAAAAATTTTTAAAGATGTATTTCTTTATTTGATAGGCAGAGTTACAGAGTGGAAGGAGAGAGGGGGAGAGAGGGAGAGAGAGGGAGAGGGAGAGAGGGAGAGAGGGAGAGAGGAAGGGGGAGAGAGAGAGACTTCCATCTGCTGGTTCACTCCCCAGATAGCTGCCAACAGCTGGAGCTGCACCAATCAGAAGCCAGGATCTTCTTCCGGGTCTCCCACGCGGATACAGGGCCCCAAGCACCTGGCCCATCCTCCACTGCTTTCCCAGGCCACAGCAGAGAGCTGGATGGGAAGTGGAGCAGCCGGGACTCGAACCATATGGGATACCGGCACCACAGGTGGCAGCTTTACCTGCTACGCCACAGCACCGGCCCCTAAATTTTTTTTCTTAATCAAAGAGCAAGAGACAACTAGAAAATAACTCTCCATGATCCGGACATCAATTCTGGAACATTCTAGAGCATCTGTCCTTGCCACCTGAGAGATCGGACCAGCCTTCGGCAACCAAGGCTCTTGGCACAGGCCCAGGCTCCCGGCCCACAAGGCCACACTCACTGGTGCCCACTGCCGCCCCTCTCTCCCCATCCTCCACTTCCCCTGTGGCCACCCGGGGCCTCTGCAGCTGCCCCCTACCCGACATGGTCCTCCCCCAGGTCTGCACAAAGCGGCCTCCGCTCACCCAAGGACACCACCTCAGGGAGGCCTTCCAGGACTCCCCCCGAGTGGCCACCTCCATAAGCGTCCGGTTGATCCCCAAAGATGGCTCCTGCTCTCTCCAGCAGTCCCCACTGCCCCGGGAGTTCCTGTGCACCCACAGCCTCCCCGTGTCACCCTGTGCCTGGGCAGGCTGCACCCTCCATCCCTGCAGTCACCCACTGCCTGCGCCTGTTTCCTGTGCCTTCTGAGAGGAGGCTGCAGATGGCAGAGCCCACATGCCGGCACCCCTCAGCTGCCGGCACCCCTCAGCCTCCGCCGGCTCCACGCTCTCCCACAGGGAGCCCTGCCCTGCACGGCACTCCACAGTTTATAACACCCGACCCCATCTTCCCTCCCAGGAGAGCCTCTAGGGGCAGGCAAGACCGGGCGGGGGCGCAGCCCCCTGCTAGTGCAGCCGGGAGAGCAGCGGAGGACACCCCAATGCCCAAGCCCTGGCTACCCACGTGGGAGACCCGGATGGAGCTCCTGGCTCCTGGCGGGGGCCTGGCCAGCCCTGGCTGCTGTGTGGCTACCTGCGCGGTGAAACTCTCTCCAGCCGCCCCCCCCAACACCTTTCAAATAGAAAAATAAATCGTTTTAAAGAAGTCAACGAGGCTAAGGCCCAGAGGTTCACGTGGCTGCCACGCCAGCCAGGCTGGAAGAGGCCCGGGATCCCGGCCCCAACGTTCACACCCTTAATTCTGATCAGAGAGAACAGAGAGGCAAAAGGGAGAGGGGCGAGAGGGGGCTCTGGGATCCGCTGCCCAGGTCTGGGTCCCTGCGTGAAGGCCCCACACCCGGCAGGTGCTCAGGGCTCAGGAAACACAGCTCCAGGGAAAGCCACGCCCAGTCAGGCCTGCGGCTGAGGGCACGGCGGAACCAGCTGCCAGGGCCCCGCACGCCACGCCACGCCACGCCAGCCGGGACACGAGGGGCTGCCCAAGCCCCAGGCCCCAGCCAAGCCGACGTCGGCACAAACACTTGCAGGCAGCAAAGGGAGAGGCCCTTGCCAAGTTCATGATTTCCACCCGGGACAACCCAGCAGACAAGAAAAAAAAATCAGCCCCACAAGTGCCGGAACGCTGCAGCCACAAGCCCGCCCCCTCCGCCGCCGTGCGTCACTGCTTCCTTGTGCCAACTCGCGACTCCTCCCAGGAAACCACGGGCAGGGACCCCGCAGCCCAGGGACCTCCGCCCCACGCAGTGCCGTCCCGGGGTCGGGGCACAGGAACCTGAGTTGTCCTCGTGTCCAGCGGGGACTCCAACAGGACCCTCCAGAGACTCGCTGGGTGACACCCGCCAAATGCCCGGGAAACACACGCCACGCAGGGCCCCACCCACCCCGGCCTCCGCACGCTGCAGCCCTGTGGGGCCCTGGATGTGAACTCCCCATTTGAAAAATCGACATTTATGGTGCTGAGCCACCTGCGGGGGGGACGCCCCCAGCAGGCACCCACGCCCCCATGACCGCCGTGGGCCTGCGCCCGCTGTGAGCCCCGCCAGGCAGCTTTTCCCAGGGCACCCCTGGCTTCCTTCTGATTTGGGGGGAGGGGAACACAGACAAAACCCTAGGGGTGTGCGGGTGGCTAAAGCGCCCCCACCGTCCCCAGGGAACAGTAAGCCACTGCCTGTGCCAGCCCTGCCCACCGGAGCAGGCCCCACCGGGGGCCGCGGAGGCTGGGGTGCCCCTCCCTGCGGAAGCCCAGCACCCACCCGGCACCGCCATTCAGAAAGTCACCCACACACCCACTCAGCAGCTGCAGGCGCCCACCTGGGCACACACGGGCGGCACAGCCCTGAGCCAAGCCCCAGGTCCTGCACTCCCACCAACGGGCAGTCACGGCTGCAGCAGGCGTGGGATGGGGCCCGGGGGGGGGGGGGGGACAGGAGAGAGGGGTCACGTCCTGGTCTGACCGGGGAAGGCTCCTCAGGCAGGTGCAGACAAAGGCCCAGGAGACGGCTTCGTGGGCAGAGAGGAGAGACCGCCAGGCCGAAGGGGCAGCCTGCACGGGGCCCTGGCAGCTGGGACCATTCACTTCCCGGGAGCACAGGCGACCCTTGGCAGGTGCCACCTATCACTTCCCGGGGGCACGTGTGGCCCGGGTTGGCGGGACCAGTGGGCAGGACCCACCACTTCCTGGCACAGGCGGCCCAGGGCAGGTAAGACCTATCACTTCCTGGGCCACACCCAGCCCCGGGCAAATGCAACTTATCACATCCCAGGAGCCCCGGGCGGGCGGGACCTTGGCAGGCGCAACCTATCACACGCGCAGCCTGGGTGGGCGGGACCTACCGAGCCACTCGTTGAACTTCTTCACCTCGCTCGGCAGCCCCAGCTCGGTGAAGTCGCCGGCGTGGATCAGCACGTCGCCATACGGCATCTGGATGGGGTCCGTCCTCGAGTGGGTGTCGGAAACACAGACGAAGCGGGTGTAGCCTGGCGGCTTGGGAGCATCGTGAGGCACCGGGTCCACCCTGCGGGGAGAGAAGTCCCTGTGGGCCACGGGGTCACAGCGCACCCTGGGGTGCAAGCAGAGCTTAGGACGCCCGGCCCCATCAACCCAGATCACATCCAACCCAACAGGGGCCGCCTGGGTCTGAACCCAGGAATCTGAACCTGGAATCTGAGGTCCCGGCTCTGCCGCTCACCGCCGGGCCTGGGTCTGAACCCAGACTGCACACTCGCCAGGCAAAACACAGCCTGTTCCCACAGCCAAAGTCCCCCCCCCCACCCCCAACATGGGAACCTTAGAGAGCTGCGAAGGTCAAGGGGATGATGAGCAAAAGGGCTGGCGCAGCGAGCACCACTGCGTGGACGTGCGGTGGCACCGTCACCCCAGCCTCTCGACAACGCGACGCCGCCCGACCCCTTTTGCCGAGAGCCCAAGAATGAGTCGTCTCCTACCCCGACCACCCCGCGGGGGAAGCACGGACTCAAGTCCACCGTCAGTCACCAGGACCAGCCCGGCACTGCGGGGCAGGTGGCACTCAGAACCACGTAATGCTCTGGGCGTCTGCGGCCGGGGCCCGCGGGGGTGGTGCAAGGGAACAGCTGGAATCTGAGGTCCCGGCTCTGCCACTCACCGCCGGGCCTGGGTTTGCCCATCTGGAAAACGCAGCCGCTTCCCCAAGCAAGGGGACCCGGAAAATTCTGAGGGGGCACAGGCAGGTCGCAGCCCTCCTGTCCCACGGCCCGGCTCCCGCTGCCCCCAGCCACGCGCCCCGCAGGGCTCCACACCCGGAAGCAGCAGGCGATGACATTTCCACGAGCGGCCCCTCCGGCTGAGCACGCACTGGAGGAGTTTTTGTGTTCAAATCTAATTATGCGGCAAACCGAGAGCCGGGCGTATCAGTTACATAAATACTTTTAAAGACATCTTTCTAATTATCCTTTTTTTTTTTCAGACAATATACTCCAAAGAAATTTAATTAACACCTTATGAGAGCCACGGGTTCGGCATGCTAATGCGCAGACGTATGAGGGCACTGTGCCCGCCCACCTCGCCCCCGAGCTGCGGCGGGAGGGGCGCCCGGCCCAGCCCTGGCCCTGGGTGGCGGAGCCAGGGCGCACCCAGCAGGTGACAGCTGGCCGGGCTGAGGGACGGTCCCCCAGGAAGGCGCAGCGCCGTCCACGTCTCCGCCCCACACGGCTGACTCCTGCTCACCACCTGCCCTGAGCTGAACCAGGCCTGACGGCCGTGCGCCAGGGCCATGGACTGTGGCCGGCCGTGCCCACCCTGGGGGCTTTGGGAAGCCTCTGGAGGAGGCAGCGTCTGACTGAGGTGGGGGCTGGACTCTCCCTCCCCGCGAGTCCCCAGCTCCTGTCCTCTGGGCCCCCCTCCTCCACCAGTCTGCAGGCAGCTAACTGTGGCTCCACCCACAGCCCCGCCCACCCCATACAGCAGACTGGGCCAAGGGCAGCCAATCAAGACAGGCAGCAGGTAAAGCCATCACCTCGGTGCCAGCATCCCACATGGGCACCGGTTCAAGTCCCGGCTGCTCCACTTCCCATCCAGCTCTCTGCTGTGGCCTGGGAAAGCAGTGGAAGATGGCCCAAGTCCCTGGACCCCTGCACCCACGTGGGAGACCCAGAGGAAGTTCCCGGCTTGGGACTGGCCCAGCTCTAGCCACTGTGGCCATTTGGGGAATGAACCAACAGATGGAAGATATCTCTCTCTCTCTCCTCTCTCTGCCTTTCAGATAAATAAATCTTAAAAAATTAAAAATTAAAAAAAGGCAAGCCTGGGCTATTGGCTGACACGGGCACAAGTAAGCCAACACTCACTCATCTTCCCCCTCCCCCCCCCCCGCTCTCCCTCTCCCCCAGGTGAAGACCCCACCAGGAGGCAAAGACCAAGCCACAGAGACAAAGAAGGAAGAGACAGGGGTGGGGGCGATGGCAGCCCTGCAGCCCTGGGGCCCCAGCCCCTCTCCTCCCGAGAGCCCAGCTCAGCAGAGCAGCCCCGAGCCGCCTCAGCTTCCCCCGCCGCCGCCAGCTCCGTGCTGAGCCGAGTGCCGAGCGGACGCTGAGGGCTCTCGCGCTGGGCCTGCTGCTGGAGCCGGAGCTCTTAATTAACTCTGCTCTGATTCCCCACGCCCGGAGGCCTCAGAGCTCGGAGAAGGCAAACCCAGCGATCCCCGAGGAGAAACGGAGACTCCACTTCCCTGCGCAGTCGCTCGCTGTGTGGATGCAGCACGCACTCACCCCTGCAATCCTGGCCCCACCGCCAGGGAGGCCCCCGCGGGGCGGGAGCTCAGCGCGTGGTGAGCACTCAGGTGCACCTGCCCTGCCCAGCCTCCCGATGACGTCGGAGCCAGGCACCTGCCCTGCCCTGCAGATGGGACCCGAGGCTCGGAGCGGCCTAACTCGATGCGGAGTTTGCAGCCAGTTCTTTTCCGG
This sequence comes from Oryctolagus cuniculus, assembly GCF_964237555.1. Lineage (NCBI taxonomy): Eukaryota > Metazoa > Chordata > Mammalia > Lagomorpha > Leporidae > Oryctolagus > Oryctolagus cuniculus. The sequence continues at coordinate 118,956,384 of NC_091442.1, read as the reverse complement.
AAGTCACAACAGCTGCGGCTTCCAGGCCCACTTCATCTCACCGTCCATCTACAGACAGACGCTTATCCGGGGCCTCCTAAAACACCGTTCACCTGCTGGGCGGGAGGGGCGCACCCGTGAACAGGACACCACGGAGCTCAGCGGCGTGGGGCGCCCAGAAGCCCAGCGCAGAGCCCAGACCCGGAGACAGTCTGTGAGAGGGGGCGTTCGAACCACAGGTGTGGCTGCGCCCAGGTCAGACCCACACGTGAACGGCGGCCCTGCCTCTGCCTCTCAAAGGCACCTGAGCACGCCGCCGACGGGTGCGGGGATCTAACCCCTGTTAACGACGGTGTAACAGGTGCGGGGGTCTAACCCCGCTGGGGGCCCGCCCTGCACCCTAACGGGTCAAACCACTGCTCGCTACGCCATCAGCATCCCATATGGGACTGGCTCGTGTCCCGGCTGCTCCACTTCCAGTCCAGCTCCCTGCTAATGCCCCTGGGGGAGGGCAGTAAAAGATGGCACAAGTGCTTGGGCCCTGCATCCACGCGGGAGACCAGGAGGAAGCTCCTGACTTCAGCCGGCCCAGCCCCGGCCATCGCGGCCATGTGGGGAGTGAAGCAGCGGATACAAGATGTCTCTTTGCCTCTCCCTCTCTCGCTCTGTAATTCTGACTTTCAAAAATATATATATATAATAAAATATATATAATAAACAAATGAATAGCTGAAGCCTGGAAAAGGCTCGAGCTGGTCAGCTCAAGAGTGAGTGTGAGGGGCCGGCGCTGTGGCATAGCGGGTAAAGCTGCTGCCTGCAGTGCTGGCATCCCATATGGGCGCCGGTTCAAGTCCCGGCTGCTCCACTTCCAACCCAGCTCTCCGCTATGGCCTGGGAAAGCAGTGGAAGATGGCCCAGGTGCTTGGGCCCCTGCACCCACGTGGGAGACCTGGAGGAAGCTCCGGGCTCCTGGCTTCAGATCAGCTCAGCTCCAGCCATTGTGGCCATCTGGGGGGTGAACCAACGGATGGAAAACCTCTCTCTCTCTCTCTCTCTCTCTCTCTCTGTTTCTCCCTCTCTCTGCCTCTCTGTAACTCTGCCTTTCAAATAAAAAAAAATTTAAAAAGAGGGTGAATGTGAGCCCAGGTCTTCATGAGCGGAACTTGGGCCCGGAGCTCCACACCCCGTGCCGAGCAGCATGGTTGCTTCCCGGTGGCATCCTGCAGGTGCCACGAACGCTCCGTGCCCGCTTGCTAGGGTGACTAAAGCACCCGACCCCACATGGGTCCCCATGCCCTCACTGCCTTCACCAGGGTTTGGGCAAAGTTCTGTTTCAAAGCCGGGCCCTGGCCAAACCCCCAGAGGCCTCTGAGCCACCTGCAGAGGGACAGCGTAGAGCAGTTTGGGAGGCGGGGCCGACCAGGTATGGAGCCACCTACCCGCCTACACAGGAGAGCTGCTGGGCTCTGTCCCCGGGCACTGTGGCTGTGTGGAGCCCACATGAGGAGGGCACGCTCCCCCACGCCAACTGGCACGCAAGCCCACTGCGGGCAGGCAGGCATCTCTGCTCACTGCCATGTCCCCAGCACCCAGCCCAGCCGGGTGCGGGCTCGCAACATGGAAGGCTCACCGTCCACCTGCCCCCTGACCAGAGCCCTGGCCCCTCGGAGAGAGCAGAGCCCGCCCACGGGCCCTGCGGATGAACGCTGCCTGCAGACCTCAGCCCCAGGCAGGCCGCCAGGCTGTGTGCGGACAGAGCCCCGGGCTGTGGTTCAAGCTTCTATGAGCCGCAGAGGGCCTCCTGACCAGCCTGGGCCCTCTGCTCCCCAGGTAAGGCCTACAGGAGGTGGCGCCCGGGGATAAAGGAGGAGGGTCCCGTGGCAGCCAGCGGTCGCCCAGGGCTCAGCCCTCCTCCACCCCTGCCCCCGGGGCCTCAGGGGAGACCCAGGGGGGAGGAGTAGGGGTCAGCCGTGGGCAGCAGTGAGGACAAGCCCTTGGCGCTGCTGTGAGGGGGGTGCCCTGCCCAGGTGTCCCCAGCCCTCGGGTACCCCTGCACCTGCCAGCAGAGCCCTGGGGGCAGGAGACCCTTCCCCACTGCCAAGTCCTTTCGGAAGAACATCACTGACAAGCAGAGGGGGCAGCAAAGGGGAGACCACCACCCCCAGACTGGGTCCCAAAGGCCCCAGGCCTGCAGTAGGTCCCCTCCTCTCTCTGGGACCCAGTCCTCCCCCCAACACCGAGGGAAGTCCATCCGACCAAGGGTCACAGCCGGGGAAAGCTGAACTCAACCCCTCAAAGCCGCCCCAGAGCTGTGGGCCCAGGCAGACAGCACTTCGGCCTCGTCGTCTGGATTTGCACGTGCGTGTGTGCGTGCACGCGCCTGTCACCTCGTGTCAACGTCTCTGCAACGCCTTCCCTTGGCCAAGGAGCAGGACTAGGGCTGCCCAGGTTTGCCAGTCCGGGAGCAGGGAACACGCCGGAAGCCAGGGGCCCCTCCCCCACCCGGGGCTGTGGCGGCCCGCCCCCTTCCCCCCCCCCCCCGCCCACACTTACATCTGCACGTGCGGAGGCTGGAAGCGGCCCTGGTTGATGTTGTAGAAGGTGAAGGCCTGGGTGGGGTTGGAGCTGTACTCGTCCACCTCCACGAGGAGCCGGCTGTGCTGGTGTCGCCGGGCGGCCATCACGTGCGACTGGGAGAAGGCCATGCCCAGGCCGCAGGGGAGGAGGGCCAGGGCCTCGGCCTTCAGGACGCCAGCATCCCACCTAGAGTGCCACATGGACCTGGGCGGGCCGCCCGGGCATCGCCCACCGCCGCCGCCGCCGCCGCCGCCTCCGCCCGGCCCCCCGCCAGACCTGCAAACAGCCTGGGGAGACGGAGCAGAACCGAGCGACAGTTAATCTGTTTGGGATTTGCTTTATTTAATGTCAGATGAAGATTTAGAAAGAGGGAGAGGGCGGGGGCCGGGGGGGGGGAGAAAAAAAAACCACAGTCGTACAGCTCAAAAACTCATTACAAATCTTTCCAACTCAGCAGTTTGATGAATATACTTTGGTAAAAAGAAAGGGGAAGGGAGGGAGGGGACAGGGAGAAAAAATCATAAAAAGCCCGCCCGCCCGCCCGGCTGCACGCGGGGCCGGCACGTGGGAATCTCTTCGTCTGCTCTCGCACCTCCCCCAAGATCCCCCTGCCCCACACGGCCAGGCTACGCGGCTGTTGTGTCAACAGGCTCACTTGTACTTTCCCGAGCTGGAGGGTCGGGGGAAGGTTCCCCTCCAGCCCCACCCCTCCCCGCGGACCCCCACGCACACCCCTGCAAGCCCCAGCAGGTGCAGTGGGCGCGGCCGAGAATTCCTTCCTCGACTTCGACAAAAGCCGACAGAGATCCGGAAGGGACTTCCCCACATGCCTGCCTCCTACGCCCGAGGCCCCTTGGCCGGCGGCTCGGCGGACCTGGCTCAGCCGGCCCTGGGAAGGCAGGGACGCGGCTCTCACCTCTCCCGCTGGGGAGAGCGGACCGCTCCTCTCCTCCCTGGATGGCAGTGCCCCTTGGCGCCTCACGGTCAGAGCGTCTTGGACACAGGCGTCGTGGGGGAGACCCCGCCCGACACCCTTCCGGCCCCACCCCAATCCCTTCCCTAAGGATTCTTTTTCAAGTGTGCGAGTCGGAAACGCCTTGAAGATTGTTTTGTGTGTGGTTGTGTTTTCAAGGTTTTGGTCATTAAGAGCTTCTGATGGTTCCATTTGCACTGGATTTAACCAAGGAGAAAATAATGTAATTTAAACTATTCCTGGACAGTCACAGCCCAGTCACGTTGAGCAAAGAAAAACCCCCTTTGCTTTGTGCTCGGAAGAAGAATCGACACAGTCAGAAAACAAATTAGATTAGGAAAATGACAAAAATTAGAGACTGGAGAACATTTTAATTATGTGCAAAGGAGAAATGGGTTATTAATTTTTTAAAAAATCTCCATCAACCCCATACAAGGTAAAATGCTCCCCGTCTGTCCCCACCCCCAAAAACCACACCTGAATTCACAGCACATCCCTAAGGAGACAAAAATCTGCCTCTCCCCGGGCTTCGTCCTGGCAGTGGCTTCCAAGTGTATCCGAGTGGGGGCCCGTGAGTCACGGGGACTCCCAGAAGCCCCGGGGAGGCCACAGGGTGTGGGACACCAAAGGTACTGCCTGCTGTGAGCCAGGCCTGCCGGGACCGGATGTGGGCTTGAGCCCCAGCACATCGCTGAGTGCCGGGTGACCTGAAGGCAACTCCTCAGCGTCCCTCCAAGCCTCGGCGTCCCTCCTGGAACATGGCTTCCACCCTGGCACGCCACCTGCCAAGGCGGGCATGCAAGAGAAATAAGGAAACAGAACGGTGGCAGGCACCGCGCACTCGGCCAACAGACGCCAGGACTGGGACGCTTCCTGCTGGTGCAGCACAGCCCCTGTGCACTGGGGGGCTGCCGCCTGCAGGTGCAGCGTGGGCCTCGGGGCACCAGATCCCGGGGCACAGAGTACGGACCAAGGGGCCGGCTCCAAGAGCCGGCTGCATCTGCCAGAGCCCAGGAGAACTCAGAGTGTCCTCAATCGCAAGGTGATCACGCCGCCAACCTGCGGGAAACCCCTGTAAGACCCTCAGCCTGGAGGCCTGCACAGCCTGGCCCCACCCACACCCAGCACGTGGCCAGCCCCTGCACCTCGGGTCCATAGCCACACAGGGGGCCTCAGGGGGCTCTGTGTCCCGAGGGCGGAGCCTAGGTGTCCCTGACTCACTCGGCAGTATCAGCACCAGCTTCAGGCCTCTGAGTGAGTGGCTTAATTCCCAGAGCGCCTGTCCCCCCGTTTAAAAGATAGAAGAAAAAGCATCCCAGTGTCAGAGTGGAGAATGTGAGGAAACAGGTGCAGACCCGGAGCCCAGCCCCCGGCAGGCGCTCAGCGGATGCTGCCTCCCAGATCCCACCTACCCCCGAATAAACACCGAATCAGTGAACTGTGGAAGGGGGCAGGGAGACGGGTGACCGACGGATGGGTGGATGCAGACAGGGAGGGATGCAGGGACGATGAACCAGGGTGCGTCTGGCCAGACTCTGCGGTGCCCAGCACGGCCTCCACCAAGAGGACTCAGCTGAAGACTAAGTGGCTGCCGTCTCCCCTTCCCCAGGGGCTGCCAGGCTGGGCACAGCCGCGGGGCAAGGAGGGTCCCGCGCCCAGCCCTGCCCCCCGGGAAGCAGGTGCCAGCCTGCCCGCCGCACCAGGGGACTGTGCCGGAAGAGGCGGCGGCAAGGCGTCCCGGCGGCACTCCGCGGTGAAATGCCGCATTTCACATAAAGGGGGATCGCAACGGGCCCCGCGTGGAGAAACCAGGGAAGCCGGAAACGCAGAGCCTTCTTTTAATGCCCATTTAATATTTATGAAGCCGCAGCAGCACGTTAGCCACCGTGCGGGAATGCGAGAGCAGGAATCTGCTGCGGGGGGCGGGGGCGGGGGCGGGGGCGGGGGGGCAGGGCTTCCCAAGCAAACAGCTTTCCCAGGGAGCACGGACATCTGCCCACCCACCACGCCGCGTCTGCCTGCCTGGACCCCGGGGCTCCCAGCCTGGCTCTGTGCAGCCCTGGGCAAGTCGGGCATGCTGCTGGGGGCTGCAGGTGCCTGTCTGGGGGCTGGCACAAATGCCACGCAGCCTCACTGATTCCACAGACCCCTGCCGGGGCCTCAAGCAGCCGCCGCTCCAGGGGCCAGAAGAGCCATGGAAAAGCAGGCAGCCGGTCCCGGCCCTCGAGGAATGGGGGTGGGGGGGCCCGTGGGGGCACGGGCCAAGTAAACAGAAAAGACCTCTCAGGGGACGGACACCGGGCACCAAAGATGTTTAGCGGAAACTGGAATGAAAAGGTATTTATTTCGGTGCAAAAAAAAGTTCTGTAAGGCACGCACACTTCATTCAGAGGCCGGATCTTCCTTGGCCCCTGAAGACCCTGCGTATGTACCTGGAAGAGCGACGGGGTGACGGGGTGACGAGTGATGGGTGGGGCAGCGAAAAGACCTTACACCAGGCAGGCGAGAAAGACCCAAGTGAGGAGCTGACGTCACCTCACACCCACGAGCCGGGAGCTGCCAACCACACCCAGACCCGTGAAAGAGAACCCAGCAGAGGAAGCAGCAGGTGCAAAGGCCGGGAGACGGAGGCGGCCCTGACGCGAGGCGGCCGCGTGCTGTCTTTGCCCGTCGCTGGAGAGCTCTGGACTTGGCAGTCGGAGGAAGCGGGCTTCGATTCGGCTGTGGGTCGTGGGGCAAGTCTCTAAACCTCTCTGTTTCTGCTTCCTCGTTGGTGTGCTCCCCGGGTTACCCCAGGGATGGAAAGAAACTCACTCCAGCCTCTCCATAAGCTGGGAAGCTCTGGATCCTCCTGGGCCAGAGAGGAACTCCATTTTCTCTTTATTTATTTATTTTGCTTTTTTGAAAGGCAGAGAGAGACAGACAGAGGAAATTCCCCTTACCTGCTGTTTCTCTCCCCAGAGACCCAGGAGCCAAGAACTCAATCCAGGTCTCCCAGAGGGGACCCGGGTATGTGACCACCACTGCTGCCCCTTAGCAGGCAGCCGGAGTCAGAAACAGAGCAAGGCCAGGACTCAAACCCAGGCCCTTGGTGTGGGAGGCATCGGGGCCTCGGCGGCTCCGGCTACCCCGGACGCAGGCGCCGGCTCCTCTTCCAAGAGTTTGCTTTGCTGGTCTTACTCTTTCACAAGGTATTCACTGATTGGTCCCTGGGTGCTGGGGGCCGCCTCAGGCCCGAGTGCTCACGGGGGAGTCGGATGTGGCCACTGGACCCCAGCTGATGTCTAGGTAAGGCACGTGGCCCAAGGGCCCTGCCCCTCTGGCCTGCCCCTCGGGCCGCTCACTGCCCACAGCACTCCAGCCTCCACAACTCACTCCTGGCCACACCACGCCTTGTGGCACCCAAACCTCTTGGGAGTGCCCACTGCCCTCAGCTGAAGCCCAGCTCCTTGGGTGGGCTCGGGGCAGGGGGAGGTGGGGGGGCTCGGGGGCGGGGGGAGAGTGGGGGGGAGGGGGGTGAGTGGAGCTGGGCCCCAGCCTCCTCTCCTCAGGTTGGCTCCAGCACGGCCAGGGTCGGGGGGCCTGCCGGGCACGAGGACCCCGACCTCGGGCTGCCCCACGGCTGCTCCTCTGCTCGAATGGCCCCGGCCGTCGCCCCACCTGCTTCTGGGCTCTCGCCCACTCCACCCAGGATGGCTCATGGCCCTGGAGACGTCCTCCTCGACCCACCCACAGCCCCCTAGGGCTTCCCTCATCCGGGCGCCCAACACACAGCCAAGGGCAGAGCCGCAGAACAAATGACGGGTGAATGAACGAGGAACGGAAACAAAATGCCTGCGCGGGAACGGAGGAGCGGATGGACCAAGCTGCACCGCCTCTGAGCAGCGTCGCCTCCCTGGGAGGCAGCTTTGCTTTGCCAACAGGCAGACCCAGGAGCCTCCTCTCGGGGCCTCCGGGAGGGTCGGAGGACCCAGGAGGAACAGGGCCAGGCACACAGCAGGTGCTAACAAATTGTATCCCCCACTCCGGTTAGCAAGGTCTGCAAGGAACATTCCGGAACCAGGAGTTTCTCAGCTCCTGACTCGCCGGTGGTTTTACTCCTGGCGCGTGGTGCTGGCTTCCCAGGACAGGTCACCACCCCATCCTGGGGGACCCGGGGACCTGGGCAGCCCCCAGATACCACTGCCCCCACTCTGGGCAAGACCTCATCCTGCACCCTAACGACCCAGATGGGCAACAAGACCTCAGAGGGCTTGGGTCCCAAGGGGAGCTGCGGTCAGCTCAACAGGCGCCCCCAGGACTCTGTCAGAGAGCAGACAGTGGGGGTGGGGGCGGGGCCTGGGGCCCTAAGGCCAGGAAGGAGAGACACTGAGAGGGGCAGCAGGTGGACTTCTGCAAAGGCGATGCCTGGGTCACCGGAGCAGCCCAAACCTGCCCAGAGGAAAGCCCTGGAGCGCCTGCCGCGCCCGGGGCGGTGCCGACCTCGGCCAAGGACAAAACCATGTTGTCCTGAGCCCAGAACTCGGGGACAACCACGACGGTGCAGGGACAGCTGCCGTGTTCCCCCGAGAGCCGCCGGCCAGAAGTCGCGACAGCCCAGCGCTCGGCCGGCTCTCCCTGAGCTCAGCCTCCTTGCCGCTCTGTGTCCAAGGGTTGCTTCACTGTGGCCTGAGGCACCCGCCCGCATCCCACGCAGGCCCTTGGAAGTCAGCGCTGTCACCAGCGCCGTCGCCGGCTCTCAAAGGCGGCAGGCGGACGTCATCGGTGTTAAAGGCAGCTCCCAAGCACTGACGCTTCCCCACCCACTGCCAGGCCCCGCACGGTAACCAAGAGGCCAGAACAAAACCATGTTGTCCTGAGCCCAGAACTCGGGGACAACCACACCGGTGCAGGGACAGCTGCCGTGTTCCCCCGAGAGCCGCCAGCCAGAAGTCGCGACAGCCCAGCGCTCGGCCGGCTCTCCCTGAGCTCAGCCTCCTTGCCGCTCTGTGTCCTCTTCTCCCGGGAGCAGGGGCCGCCGGGCGCCCCCAGACTCTCCAACTGCTCGGCTGACTACAGTCCCCAGGCGGAGGCTCGGGGCCCCACGGAGAGGAAGGCGCCGCTCCCGGGGCTTCTGTCGCCCTGTGACGAGGTGTCCTGCCCGCCATGTGGCCCCCAGCGCAGCACAGGCGCTGGCAACAGTGCCCGGAGAGCACCGAGGTGCGGGGACCTGGGAGGGTTCCCTTCACAAGCCGGGCATCCCACGCAGACTCAGAGACTCAGAGCACCGCTAAGTCCTAATTCCTCTCCTAGAACAGGCAACCGATTCCGTGGGTAGTTGGGAATGTAATAAGGAGTAAAATGAATAAATAAATATACAAGGGCAAAGGTCAGGACCAACGGCCCAGCAGGGGGAGGGAAAGCAGCCCCCACGGGCCCCACTGTGAGCCGGGAGGAGGGAGCCGGGCTCGGGCCTCCCTCTCCACGCAGGGAGGAGCACGCGGACCTGCAGCGGCTGAGCGAGCCGATGAGCGGGAGGCAGAAGGAATCTGCAAATCGGGGGAAATTAGACCGTGGTCCTGGACAACGCATCACCCACACGTGACTTTAAAAACCTTTTAGCCGGGCCCAATCTGAATTACGACTACACGACTTTCAATTCCACTTCCTAATTCCCCGCCACGGCCCCCCAGCCCCAGCACTGGCTGCCGCCTCCTTTTCCAATTATGCACTTTCATTTCAGACGACGGCGGGCGACTGCTACTTACTGGGTCGGGTCCTGTCTGCCACAAATAGTTGCTCACTTATTCCTTTAATGTCAGATACCCAGGCAGGCCGTCCGCCCGGCCTCTCTTCGAGTTCGGAATCTCCTGCATTCCCATGCCACGGAACGAGGGCCGAATCTCCCAGGAAGCCCCGGAGCTCAGGCAGGGAAGTTGGCCGCTAACCTGGGGCTGCACACCATCAGTCATTATCATCCCGGGTGCTTGCTAAATCCATCGCGCAGATCGGCAGGCACAGGAAGAATGGTGGGGAGGCTAATTTTCCTTCTGCAGAATGCTGTGGCCTCAATTTCGAAATAACGCACTTGGAGGTTCCTGTTATCTGCGGAGTCGAGAAGGGAAGCCGCCCAGATCCGTGGCAGACAGCACACAGACGACCCCCACACCACGGCGAGTAAGGAAACACCGTGGAAGTCAGCACTCTCCGTCGCCTTCCACGGATGCACCCCACGTTCACGGGGCTTTGGCAGCGGGGAGCGACGGGAGGGTCGCGGCGGCTCAGGCTTCAGACGCAATTTGCCAAGAAAGTAAATGCAGATTTACAGTTCTGTGGAAATCTATTAAACAGATGTCACCGTAGCATCGTCAAGCCGGCTCTATGGTATTCCACGCTGAAGTCTGAGATTGGGGTTTTGCCATTTTTATGATCAGCTCAAGTGTGTCTTTTGTGATCTTGCAGGAATTTGCAATTAAGGATTAAACACCGCCCCAACCCCACCCCCACCCCACCCCGCCCCAGTCTGATCAATTAAATAACGTGTCTGAACCACAAACTCACAACAGCAAAACTCCATCTGCGCCCGGGCTGTGCAGGCGGCCCGGGGCAGGCGAGGGGTGCAGGCAGGGAGGGTTTTGCCTTGTCCATGAGTCCTGCAACCCCCCAAAGCGCCTCGTTGTGCTGCAGGGAAAGGCTCCCGCGTCGCAGGTAGCCGGTGCGACAGAGCTGCAGCATTGTCTGGGAAATGCGGAAGAATGAAATGGAGGGGAAACCGTAAGTGTGCTGGAAATTGGACGCGGCAGCATTTTCTCCGTAAAGTGATGAAATTAGCATGGGCGATGCCAAAAGTCTTTTCATGTGCACCAGCGCTAGGCCTGCAGCTCTTCCTGCAAGGCGGGGCTGGGGGAAGACGACCCAGAGCCGAGCTCCGTGATGGCACACACAAACTTTGCAGCCTGGGCCACAGGCTGGGGCCACCCGGCCACTCCGGCTCCGAGCAGGGTGCAGGAGCCACCCGGCACAGGGGAGAGTTTTCTCTTCCTCTTTTTTTTTCCCGGCAGCTGCTTCTAATAAGACGAATGTCCAGCTGTGGCATCAAGCTGGCCAGGCTCACTCCGGGGAAACCCTGTGCCGGCCCCAGCACCATTCACAGAAAGACCCGGGAAAACCTGCAGCCCGTGTGTGAGTTCAAAACGACTACCAGTAACCTCAAGGTAGGAGAAGGCTTTAAATGAGATTAGGCTGCCATCATCAGCCATAGATATTTTCAATAAAACCAGAATAGAAGCAAGTCTTGCTCCTCAGGGGAAAAAAATAAAAAGCCAAAATAAAGGCAAACATCTGGTATCAGCAGCAGCCCAGTCGGGTCCCCAGGGAGAAGGTGCTGCCGCCTGCCCTCCCACACCACCCCCACAGGGGCCTCTTTTCTTCCCACTGTCCCCCGTCCTTGCTTTTGCTGTGTGCACTTTGGTCACCTCCTCAGGCCCAAGTCAGTGTCCACAGCACACGGAGAGGACAACTGCTGGCGGTGTCATCGCACGCGTGGCGACATCCACGCCGGGGACCAGGGTCCCGGCACAGCCGGCTCCTGCCACACGCCACAGCCCTCTACCCCTCTTCCCCCTGCGCCTCCCTGCCAATTGCCAGGCACATCCGACCCAGAAGGAAGACCCCCGCCGCAGGCCTGCGGGTGCAGCGTGCCCCTGCCAACCTGCACCTGGGACGCCCTTGTCCCCCAGGCAAGGGTCCCCCGCTCCAGCAGTGCGGGCAGACAAAGGTACCTATTGCCAAGCGAGCGGGAGAGATCTCAAGGAGAAGAATGGAAAAGAGGGAAAGCGTGAAAAGACCCTTTTTTGTTCCCGGCGAGGGAGGGGCAGTGGGAGAGACGTGTCACGTTGTCACTTGAAAGATTTTGACAGACAATTCAGGGATAACGCAGAAATTCCGCCCGGAACCGCTGCAGCTCGCTGCGACTTGCAAAGCAGTCGGCAACCTCCGCTAATTGCAGGCTCTCCGGTGCACGCTGCGCACCGGCGGCGAGTCTCGGCCTGGCCCGGCCGCTTCCCAAACCCCGCTGGCCCTGACCGGTGCCAAGGCCGCAAAGTGGGAAAACGAACAAGTGCGTCTTGGGCAGGGCCTCTTCCTTCCAGACTCCCAGGCCTGCCTCGGATCGCTCCCCTGCTGTGAGATCCAGCCTCCTTCCCTAAACTCCTCAAAGGAGCAAGGAGAGAGAGAGAGAAAGAGAGAGAGAGAGAGAGGTGTCCTGGATGCCGTGAGCACCAGGGGCCGTCATGGCCTCTATGGTAAGGTAGCAAGTTCAAGGCAGAACCAATGAACTTAATCACTTCCAGTGCACTGAGATTCGAGTCTCCGGGGCGCACTGGGACAGTTTCTAAAGGAGGGCTTTCCTTGAACGGTTGGTCATTCCCCCACGTCGCTCTGTGGATTCCGGGCCTCGTCTGGGCTGCTGCACAGACACGCCAGGGTTCCCAGACCTACACCTAGGTCTGCTCCATCTGTCCACGCACAGGGTGCAGGCTGCGGTGCGCGAGCATGGTCCCGGAGCGCACCACACAGTGGCCACGGCCGAGGGGCTTCACCTGCCAGGCAGGGGACACACCGGCATCCAAGCCAGGCCCTGGCGAATCCCCGGGGCTGGTGGGTAAGAGGAAGACAGCCCCAGGAAGAACCCCTCGCCCAGGCCTCCAGGAGCAGCTGCCGCCGCAGCGCAAGTCCTGGATCCCGGCAGCCAGCTCGCCGAAATCCATCTTGGAGAAGAGAGATTTTCCAAGTGCCGTGGGGCTGCCACTCAGAAGCTGATTTGCAGGGAGCGGGCAAGGCCCCGGCGTCGGCGTCGTGTGCAGGCTCACACGCAGCGGGCCCCCGGAGGAGGACGGAGCCTTGTTCCGGAAGCGCCAAGGCCTGGGGCCGTCCCCTTGCCTCAGCCCAGCCGAATGCAGGAGCCACCTCCCTGAATGGCCCCCGGGTGCCCTGGCTCCCGGGACCCAAGGCCTCGCTTCCAGCTGGGAGTCGGCGGCCAGCCCGTGGCCTCTCCTCCTCTCCCCAAAACCTCCTCGGCCGGGCGTCAGAGTGCTCACAAAGTTGGCTGCATTTTTTTTATCTTTTTCCACAGGCTGGTCAGGGCCTGCCTGACCCCGCCTCCCACCCCCCCGCCCGGCAGCTCCCCGCTAACAAGTCTCCCTCCACCATTCAACTCCCGTCCAGCCAGCTCAAGCATTCAACGGCGCCTCACTTTTGTCCCCCAGTTTAACAAGCTCGGGGCTGTTCAATGGAGCCGTGGCAGTGGGGCTGCGGGAGGCAGCCCGGCTCCTGGAGGACTGGGAGCGAGGCCAGCCCCTGGCCACAGGGGAAGAAGCATGCCCAAGCGGTCAGCTGGACAGGGCATCAGCTCCAGGATGACCCCAGCTGGGCCACCAGCCTGAGCCGGGGAGGGCTGGGGAGGGCCTGCCGGAGGATGCTCTCAGCTCTCAGGCCGGCTGGGGCCACTGTCTCCAGGCTGGACAGGGGCTCTGCGACTAAACTCACTCTCCTACAATTAAGGGGTCTGGGAATAAACACACAGGAGTCACAACGACTCCGTGGCCTGGACAGCCCAGGAAATGCCACCTTTGAGGGCTGGGACCTCTCTGGTTCGCCACTGAATCTCGGAGCTGGGCAGGCAGCCCCGCAGCGCTCCATGCTGTCCGAGTGAGTGGACGGACGCGTGCATGCATGCGCGGGTGGACGGATGGAATGGACGAAGTTTCCAGCAATATCCAGCAGAAGTGGACATCCCAGCGGCGCTGGGGCCCTCGCCTCCCCCGAGGGCCAGCAGGGGCTCCGCGGTGCACAGTAGGCGCTCCCCTGCCAGGGACACCATTGTTGTCACCGCTGCGCCCCGCGCCGCAGCCCGCTGCTCCCGCCGGCCGCTCCGAGCAGCCGGCCTCGACTGCGAGCAAGGGAAAAGTTTCGCTGACCCCGCGGCCCCGGCCGGAGTCCCGCGCCCTGGCCGAGGCCCCGCCCGCGCGCACCCGCTCCGCAGGCAGGGGCAGCCGGGGCGCCCGGGCCGGGCGCGGGCACCGGGTAAAGGCGGCCAAAGTAACTTTGAGGGCGTCCCTGCGCAGCGCCGCGGGCGTCACCCTAAGCCTGGAGAGGGTCCCGGCCGCGCCCCCTCCCGGCCGGCCGCCCGCGCCCTGCGCCCCGCGCCCCCGAGCCCGCCACGCCGCGGCCCGCGCCCAGCCCGCCCCTGGCCCTACCTGGCCCCGGGCTCCTCTTCGGCGGCCACGGCGGCCGCGAGCAGCAGCGCGCACCGAGGGAGGCAGGGGCCCGGCTCCCGGGAGGGCGGCGCGCAGGGGCGGGGGCTCCTCTGGCGGCGGCCGCCTCGCCGCGCGTCCGAGGCTGCAAGTGGGAGCCAGACTCCTCCTTCGGGGGGCGGGGGGCTCCCCGCGCCCCCTCCCGCCCCGCCCGCCGCGAGGCTCCGAGCCGCCCCGGCTCCCCCGCCCGCCGCCACCGCCGCCGCCGCCGCCGCCGCCGCCGCCCCTGGCCCGCGCGCCCGCCCGCCCCGCCTCCCACCGCCCGGGCTCCAGGAGGGGCGCGCTCGCGGCCTCGGTCCCGGCCCCTGCGCGGCAGCCCGCCGGGGCCCCCGCCAGGCCGGCCAGGCCTCGGCCCTCGGCCCCCGCCCGGGCCCGGCGCCCGCATCCCGCCGCGGAGGGGCCGGGCAAGGGGGAGGAGGCGCGCGGGGCCCGCGCTGCGGAAAGGGAAGGCGGCCGCCCGCCGCGCCCCGCGCCCCCGCCCGCGCCCGCCCCGCGCCCGCCCCCAGCCCCGGGCTGAGCCTGGCCGCGCGCGGGCGGGGCGGGGGCGCTCTCACCTCCGGATCCGCGGCCGCCGCGCCGGGCCCGGCGAGCAGGGGCGTGCGCTGCTCCTTCCGGGGCGCCGCGGCCCGGACCCCTCCCAGGGCCTCCCAGGGCACCGGGCTCTGGCCCCCTCCCGCTCTGGGTCTAGGGTTTCCCCCGGCCGCCCCGCTGCTGGAGACGTGCAGACCCCAGCTCCGAGTCCTGACGGGCCGAGGTCCTCCTCCTGCGCCCCCATCTCTTCCCCTAGGGGGTCCCAGGCCCCAAGCGGAGGGGGCAGGGAAGTGGGGCAGGACTCGGGAGAACCCCGCGGCCCTGCCTTAGTGGGAAGAGCTTGGGAGGCCCCTGGGGCTTGCAGCCCCCTGCAGCGGTGGGAGGTGCCAAGAGGTGGGCGGTCACGCTGGCCTGGGCCTCCCAGACAGAGCCGTGGAGAGTCCGGTGTGGCCCCGCAGAGGCCCCCCAGCGAATGCTTGGGGACCCCTCCCCCACACGCTCACAGTGGCATCTGGCCTTGCTCTCATCCTGAGACCCAGTCCCCAGGGTCCTCAGCCTGGGCTGCCCCTAAGGGGGGCCCAGCAGGATAGGGAGGCAGGTGCAAGGGGAGCCAGCCCCCTGGCGTGGCTTCTAGGGGCAGAGGCGCGCGGGTTAGCAAGTGCATGCCAGGGACAGGTGTGGGGAAGGTACCCCATGCAGGAGGAACAGTGTCAGGGAGGAGGGGTGGGAGGCGATGGGCGCCTGGCTGGGCCCAGGGGTGGGCTTCCTGGGGGGGGGGGGCAATGGGGAGGCCCAGGGGGTGGAGTTGGGAGGCTCAGTGGGAGCAGGATGTGACTTGGTCAGGTTTGTCTTGGAGCTCACAGTGGTGGCCCTGATAGAGGAGGAAGGGGTGGGGACAGGGCAGGGGGTGGGGGGCAGCCCGAGAGGTCTCAAGCCGTCACCCCTCTCCTGCTTCCTTGTCTTGGGACCCCCACTTCTCTCCCCCGTGCCCTTTGGAGCATCCCAGACTCAGAGAGCGTCTTTCTCTGCCTGGGCTGCAGGCCTCCTGGGAACCAGGCCTGGGCTCAGTCCCTGCAGGCTCAGGCTGCTGCCTGCCCCACACAGTCACAGCTGTATGAAGAATGTGGCTCCCTGCTCCCTGGGGTGAGAGCGAGACGTTCATGGGACCCTTGTCTTCCAAAACCAGCCTCGCCACCACACCCAATCCCACCAGGACCTGCAACCTTCCCTGGGTGTACATTTATTGAGCACCTACTGTGTGCCTGGCAAAGCCTGAGCTCCCCACTGAAGGCCCCTGCCCCAGGCACTGGGCTGTGCCCTTGACCCACGCTGTGTCACGTGACCCCCTGCCTCCCCTGCTGGCCTGGTGCAGGCTGCACCTGCGAGGTCAGGCTCTCCAGAGCCCGGGCTGCACGCCTCCGGGGCTGGGGCTCTGCAAGACGGTGGAGTGAGGAGTGCAGGGTGGGCAGGATAGACCCACTCCTAAAAGAGCAACCAGTCTGGCAAACACAACAGACATTCTGCTTTGGGAAAATGAAATAACACAGTAGCACTTGTTCCTGGACTAATAGGAACACCACACGGTCCCATCCTGCTGCACCAGCCAGCGGCCGGCTCGCGCCGCTGCGAGGCATTTCCCGGGCACCTGCCATGTGCTGGAGGCCAGGGGCGCGGAGGAGGAGGAGGAGGAGCAGGCGAGCTCTCTGCCCAGGAGAGGCAGGAGGGCTCCCGACATCCAGGACAGGACAGCAGGGAGCCAGGGGCAGGGGGAAGGGCCACAGGGGCAGCCAGGGTCTGTGTGCCCTGGGGAGGGAGAGGACTTCCCAGCCAGGACACCGCTCGGACCAGCCCGCACCAGCAAGCCGCCCGTCCTCACAGCACGGGTGACGTCCCCGTGGCCCAGCTGAAACTCACCTTCCAGGAACCGGCCCAGAGGCGCTCACTGCAGGCTGCAGCAGCCCCCAGTTCAAGGCAACCTCTATGTCCAGCCAGAGGGGATCGGTTTGTTCAGCTGCGGGATGTCCCAGGCATCTCCGGGAACAAATCCTGCTGCCACCACGTGCGGCAGGAGAATGAGGCCCGGACTCGCTCAGCACACAGGAACCAGGGAGGCGGGTTACACAAGTGCACCGCGTTCCGAGCTTTGGAAAAGTGGGGAGGGGAAGGAGACAGAAGGTAGCAAGTGGGACAGGAAAATGCCCACCTCGGGATGAGGTTCTGGGCTTTTTTTTTTCTTTATGGGATGTTTTTTGAAAAGATTTGTTTATTTGAAAGGTGAGTTACAAAAAGAGGGAGAGACATACTGAGAGAGGTCTTTCATCCGCTGGTTCTCTCCTCGAATGCCCACAACAGCCAGACTAAAGCCAGGAGCCAGGAGCTCCATCCAGGTCTCCCCTGCGGGTGCAGGGGCCCAAGCACTTTGGCCACCATTCGCTGCTTTCCCAGGTGCATCAGCAGGGAGCTGGATCAGAAGTGGAGCAGCCGGGACTTGAACCGGCACCCATATGGGATGCTGGCGTCACAGGCAGCAGCTTACCCGGCCCCACCACAATGCCAGCCCCTTGGTGGGATTGTTTCTTGCCTCCAACTTCCCTGCAGTCCTCAGACTATGACGAAAGACGGAGCTCCTGGGAGCTCCTGTGCACGTGGGTGAGGCTCAGGTCACAGAGGGCTGACCGAGTGACCGAAGCTTTCACGCCTTCCCAGGGTGCTCCACGGAGACCAACTGGCAGCCAACAGGCCAGCAAACTCTTGCAGGCATGTGTGAGGCCCCAGGAATGGCCCTGGCAGAGGCAGAGAAGCCAGAAGAGACCGGAGGGTGAGGTCAGCATGGGCTGACGGATGAAAGAGGCTCCCAGGTGGGGCTGGAAGCTGGAGACCCTGCCAAGCTATGCACCAGCCAGCCCCGGTCTGCCCTGGGCCCCATCCTGGGCCTTCCTGTAGGCAGAGCCAAGGCAAGAAAGCCACGCCCTGTGGGGGAGCCTGGACACTGCCCACCTCCAGCAGGCTCAGGTGCAACACAAGACCACCCACCAGGGCCGGCGCTGTGGCATGGCAGGTAAAGCCATCAACTGCAGCGCTGGCATCCCATATGGGCATCGGTTCGAGTCCCGGCTGCTCCACTTCCGATCCAGCTCTCTGCCATGGCCTGGGAAAGCAGTGGAAGATAGCCCAAGTCCTTGGGCCCCTGCACCTGCATGGGAGACCTTGGAAGAAGCTCCTGGCTTCAGATCAGCACAGCTCCGGCCATTGCAGCCAATTGGGGAGTGAACCAGCAGATGGAAGACCTCTCCGTCTCTCTCTCTCTCTCTCTGCCTCTCCTCTCTGTGTAACTCTGACTTTCAAATAAATAAATAAATCTTTTATTAAAAAAAAAAAAAGACTGGCCGGCGCCGCGGCTCACTAGGCTAATCCTCCGCCTAGCGGCGCCGGCACACCGGGTTCTAGTCCCGGTTGGGGCACCGGATTCTGTCCCGGTTGCCCCTCTTCCAGGCCAGCCCTCTGCTGTGGCCCGGGAGTGCAGTGGAGGATGGCCCAGGTGCTTGGGCCCTACACCCCATGGGAGACCAGGAAAAGCACCTGGCTCCTGCCATCGGATCAGCGCGGTGCGCCGGCCGCAGCGCGCCGGCCGCGGCGGCCATTGGAGGGTGAACCAACGGCAAAGGAAGACCTTTCTCTCTGTCTCTCTCTCTCACTGTCCACTCTGCCTGTCAAAAAAAAAAAAAAAAAAAAAAAAAAAAAAAAAAGACTGCCCAGCTCCTGAACCATGCCCTAACCGTGTGTCAAATGCTGCTCTGCCAAATTGACTTGATAATCTCTACCTCAAGGGCCACGCACATAGGGTGCCTGGGGCACAGTCAACGTTCAGCAGGTACCAGTGGTTAGTGCTGTCAACTACCAAGTCTGGGATCTGGGTTGTCAGAGAGAGAGAGGGAGAGAGAGAGAGAGAGGTCTTCCATCTGCTGGTTCACTCCCCAAATGCTGACAACAGACCTTTGGCTGCGCTAGGCCAAAGCCAGGAGTCTGGAACTCGATCCAGGTCTCATGTGGCACCTGCTGCCTCCCAGGGTGCAGAGCAGCAGAAAGCTGGATCGGAAGTGGGCGTGGGACTCAAACCCAGGCCCTCCAGTATGGGATGCAGCATCCCAAACAAGCTCCCTTGGGCTCTGGATTATTTTCATTTTTTTAAAAGATCTATTTACTTATTTGAAAGTCAGAGAGAGAGGTAGAGACACAGAGAGAGGTCTTCCGTCCTCTGGTTCACTCCCCAGATGGCCACAACAGCCAGCCCAGTCCAGGAGCCAGGAGCTTCATCCCGGGTCTCCCACGAGGTGGCAGAGCCCAGGCACTGGGGCGTCCTCCGCTGCTTTCCCGGGTGCGTTAGCAGGGAGCTGGATCGGAAGTGGAGCAGCCGGACACGAACCGGAGCTCTTATGGGACACTGGGGTTGAAGCTCCGGCTGCTAACCCAGCTCTCTCACTAACTTGCTCAGGACCTTGCAAGGATGGAAAGACCCCGGGCCGTCCTCCTCCTGCCTCCCCTAGAGCTCTGGTCAGGCTGTGGTCCAAATGCACCCCACCCCACGGCAGTCCCCCCACGTGACCCAAGCCATTACCTGGAAAGCCAGGTGGGCAGTGGCTGAAGGAGCAGCCACCCCGGGTATGCAGGTAACCGGAGGGTGCTGTAGCCCGCGGCTCTGCAGAGGGGGACGTCACTACCCTGCCACTGCCCTGTGGCTGTGCCCCCCACCTGCTGCCCGTGAGTCCCGTCCTGCCTTCACAGATCTTTCCCAGGTGTCTTGGATCTGGTTTATTTTTCGCAACAGCCTGGCGGGGACCTCAACCAGGAACAACCTTTCCTGTGAGGGAAGTCTTAGAAGACCCATTTTACAGATGAAGCAATCGAGGCTTTGAGACGTTTCAAGAGCTGTCCAGCCAGTACACAGTAAAGCTGGGGCCCCTGGACACCTGCTCTGCCCTCCCCACAGCCATCCAGGCACCAGGCCAGGTCTTTCCAGGCCACTCAGGCCCCCAGTGCGCCCCAGCACTACCAGCCTCAGGCCAACTCTGCTGAGCTGTCCAGGGTCCTGGCCGGGCCCAGGCCTGCCCCAGCGCCGTCTCTGCACTCTCCCGGGCTGCCCCCTCCCTGGCCCCGTCCCTGTGTTGCCTGCATGCCCGTGGACACCACACACCAACACTCAGGGTCTCAGTTTCCTTTTCTGAAAAGTGGGTGCAACACAGGCTGGAGCAGCCGCATGGGCTTCTAAAAACTTCTGCAAAATGTCTCTGCTACCCGCTCTGGGCCAGGCAGATCCGGAGACGCAGGTACTCCAAGCTGGCCCTGGCCCTGAACAAGGGGTCCAGGCGCTGTGGAGCTGAGAACTGTTGAACAGAGGGGCCCTGAGCTGGGGGGCACAGACGTAGAGGAGCTGGCACATGGCAGAGAGAGGCATTCCAGGCACAGGAGCTGAGGAGTCGGTGCCACAGTGGGGGACCCTGGACAGGGTGTCTGGGCCAGGGCCGGTCCTCGGGGCGTGGATGGAGGCTGAAGGTTGGGAGCTGGGCACAGCGGGAGCCGAGATCCAGGGCCGAGATGAGGAGGCCTGGGTGGGGCGGGGCGGGTCACAGGGACAGCAGGGCCCTCTGACCCAGAGACGCAGAGCGCGAGCCGGGCATCTGCGTCTTCACATTCGCTCCTCGCACTGCTCCATCCGCTCAGCGGGGGGCGCTGGTGCGGGGCAGGGGTGGCAGCCAGGGACCTCCTCCCGCGGGGGCCTGCGATTCCTTAACGTCTCTGCACGCCCGCCCTGGGGGAGGGGCCAGCAGGAGTCAAGTGCACACCGCGGGGGGTCTCGCTGTCCCCTGTGCTGCATCCTGTTTGCAGGGAGGGGAGACGCCTGCCTGTCCCGCCAAGCGTACGCCTACCTGGGCAACCCACCCCTCCTGCCCACCCCGGGTCTGTGCCTGCTCTGCCCTCTTCCCTGGCGCACCTCGGGCTCCTGAGCCTGTGAACCTCGGGAGGGGTCGGAAACCAGGAGGCAGGAGGCAGCCTGGGGTCAGCGGTGCACACGGCTGGGGCCTCCTGAGGTACGGGTCCCTTCCTGGAGCCAGCTCTTACCGCGTGCAGAGCCCCACCCCTGCCTGCCCCTGCGTGGGGAGGGGAACCCCGGGAGCACCCCGCTTTGGGTAACACCTGACATCCCCAAACTGGGGCGCCGTGCTCCTGGGGTCAGATCCGGGGTGCAGAGGGGACAGTGGACCTCGGAAGCCCATGCAGCTGCCCAGGACCCCACACTCTGCAGGGGCCGCCTGCCTCCTGTGCCCACCGCCCCCCACTTCCCGGGGCCCTGTCCTTTCTTCGGGGTTCCCTACCTGCAATGAGTTTCCTCCGTCTGCTGCCCGCCCTGCCTGCACGGCTGCTGTCCAGAATGGCCCTGGGGACCTGAGCCATCAGCAGCCCCCTCAGCGGGCTCCTCCCGGGACCCGTTGCCCATCAGACCCTGGACGCAGCCCTGAGGCAGCCTGGGAGGGGAAGGGCCCAGCGAAGCATTGCCATGCTGTTGCCCTGGCAGGACGTGGCACCTTGCCCGCGGCTTCCGGCTCGCTCCTAACAGCAAATCCGAGTCCAGATCACCAATGTTCAGCCTAGGCGGCACCTGAGTGCCCTGATTCACTGTGCACATGGGTAAACTGAGGCCCAGGCTGACCACAGGGAAGCAGAAGTCGCAGGCATGGGGGACAGGGCCACCGGATTATTGCCGGCCGGGTATCAGAGGATGATGACAAACCCCCTGCTCTGATCCATCAGGCTGCTCACCCATCCCAAAGTTACACTGTGAGTATCCGGCAGGGCTAGAGGGACATCCAGTCCCGATTCCACTCTGACCCCCAGCCTTTAGCTCCCTGCCACAGCCTGGGCCAGAGGGAAGAGTCCAGAGAGTGGCAACAAGAAACTGTTCAAGTTCTGCACTGGCCCTGGTGTGCCCACTGCAGACATCACTAATCGATCCCAGCCCTGCAATCCTTATGCAGGCCTCCAGCAGCCACTATGAGAGGCTGGCCCTGGAAGTGACGTCCACTTGCTGCTCTGGGCCAAGCCAGGTCTCTCTGGGACCACCGTCCTCTGCTCTCGTTCATCTTGGAAGACCCAAAACTGATCCAGAATCCCAGAGCCTCCAGCTAGGAGGACTCTGCCAAGCCCTGGGCTTGGAGGTAGGGAGTTACCTGCCCAGGCACACAGCAAGCAGGTGCAGCAGCCTGCGTTTTGGGCCACGTTGGGGTTCCTGCTCCCCGCCCCAGCCCAAGGCCCACCACACAGCCTCCCTGAGATGCAAAGCAGTAGGATACCCCCAGACCTGCCCCGCCAGCTCAGCAGCAACGGAGGCTGGGTAGCTGTCTCCAGGAAGCTTGTCCTAGAAGCTCCGTCTCCCAGAAAGGCCCTGGGGCCTCAGCAGCTCTCACCCACGGGCACAGGTGACCAGGCCAGCGCTGACCAGGGCCCCTCCATCAGGCAGGGCTCCCCAAGCTTTCGTCCTCTCCCCCAACACCCGGCCCTCCTCACACCTCACTGGGGGCTCCCATCCCTTGCTTTGAAGATGACCATGCTTTAGACCCTGCTGCCCCATGGAACCCCTCTGGCCTAACCCCAAAGCGGAAGCCCTTCCTGAAGCCCCTGACTCCTCTCCCTCCAGCCTCTGGGGATCCCCTAACCAGACCCCCCAGGGCACCAGCCCCTCTCCATGTGTGCTCAGCTCTCCCGGCCTCAGCCACGGCCCCTGGCTCCCGCATCGCCCTCCGGCCACGGCCCCTGGCTCCGCCCTCCGGCCACGGCCCCATCTCTTCCACCTTCTCACCTGAGCTTCCCACGATGGCCGCCCGGGCCAGGGCAGGGTCGCCAGCAGCCCCCGGGGTCCACAGCGGCCTTGTCCAGATCCCATCTGGCGAACGCTTGGCTACTCAGGCCTCTCCCCCTGCTCTCAGGACAGAATCCAGCCCAGGCACGGCCCCCAAGTCTCTGTGTTCTGGTCCCACCATCCAGCCTCGTGCCACGATGCCCAAACTGCCCTCTCCTTGGCTCTGGGGCTCCCTGCTGGCTCAGTCTGCAGCCTCAACAAACAATCGCAGCGACTAAATTGACAAAGCGACTGCTTATCCACAGCTGCCACGCGCCTGCCAGGCGCCATGCTGAGCGCGGGTCAGCCCACCCCTCCCTTTAACCCCATTCGTTCACGGCCTCCGAGCACCTGCTGGGCCCACACCCCAGTCCGAGCTCTGGGGAGGCAGCCCTGACCAGTGCATCACTGGTCTGATTAGACGGCTGTGCAAACACGGAGATCCAGAGAGGCCAGGTGGCCTGCCTGGGCCCACACAGCCACGAGGTGGACTCCAAATCCCACAGCCACACCCCCGCCCCGTGTCCTGACCTCCTGGCGGGCCACCCACCCCAGCCCCAGCCCCTCGAGCCCAGCACCCTCAGTGCTTTGTTCTCCTGGGGAGCCCCGCCTGTCCTCCCCGCCACCCGGCCGCCAGCCCGGCTGCTGCCTCCCTGGGAGCGGCTGCCAAGCCGTCAGCTCCCATCATCACCCCAAGGCAGCCAGAGGGAGCGCGGGCAGAGTCTCCGCACCCTCCTCCCTTCCCCCCACCGGCAGGGCGGGCACCCAGCCCGTGGCTGTGGAAGGGGGAGGGAGGGTCAGTGCTGGGGAATGCTACCCTTCCTGGTGCAAAACAGGGAACTGAGGCTGGGGAGGAAACTTCCAACTCAGCTGAATGGGCCCAGCCCGCCCACCCTCAAGGAGGAGTCTGGACGGCAGGGCCGTGCTGGAACGGACCCCCACGCAGCGCCCGGCTCCCTCGCGGGTACTCATGGCCCCCGCCCTGGACGCTGAACCAGCAGCCGGCCCCGGCTGGACACTGAACAGCCCAGCTCCCGGTGGGCGTGGGGCTGCACGGGGCCCCACTGTTGGCCACCTGCTGGTGCTGCTTCCCCCCCAGTGTGGGCGCTGGGCCAGCTCTGCACAGTGGTTGGGCCAGGCCCCTGGAGTCTGACCTCCACGCCCGGGCCCCAGCTCCAGGCTCCCAGGCATCAGGGACCGAGCGCCGAGATCCAGCCCAGGGTCAAGCGTCCGTCCGCAGTCTCTGTCCAAGCCATTGCTTCCTCCGGCAAACTGATTCCCACTCTTCCCGGTCGGGCTGGCAGCAGGTGAGAGGGGCTGCACACGGCCCCTGGCCCACCCACCTCCGGCCGCCCCTCTCAGGATGCGGAAGCCCCCAGGGAGGGGGCCGCCTGCCCTGTCTGGGGCCCCACATGCCTTTGGCAAAGCCCTTCACCGTCTGCCACCTCAGGGCACCAGGGAGGAAGGCGGGCAGTGCCAGGACTGCAGCCGCCAGCTTCCTGCCGAGGGGCTGGAGGGTCGGCGCCGGGACAGGGGAGAGGGGCCGGCACCCCTCCTGGCCGTCTGAAGAGCTTCCAGAAAGAGGCTGTCAGCTGGGAGGGCAGTTGGTTCAAGGACAGGCGGAGGAAGGGAAGGCCCCAGGCCCCACAGCTGTCAGTAACCCCTGGCTCCGCCTCTAGGGCCCCGCCTTCCGCATTCAGAATCGAGGGAGAGAATCCCATTGGGTGGCACTCGGGTCAGGTGTCCAGCGTGGACCAATCATCCATGGCGGGGGTGGAGCCACATAGCACAGTCTTGGGCGGGGCATTCGCTGAGAGATGCTTCCCACTGAGCAGATGGGTGGCTGTGTCCCAGTGCCCTTGACCCCAACCCAGAGGACTGCCCTGTGGCGGGAGGGGGCCAGGTGTGTCCCGGTGAGGGGAGGCTGGGGGGCCCCAACAGGGGTGCTTACCGAAAGGCCTGGGGTATCTCTAGGAGAGGGTCACTCATGGGGCTGGAACAACAGAGGGGGAAGGAGGAGCCCACTGTGGCTTGGTGGGTAAAGCCGCCGCCTGCGGTGCCAGCATCCCACGTGGGCGCCGGTTCAAATCCCAGCTGTTCCACTTCCGATCTCCATCTCTGCTGTGGCCTGGGAAAGCAGTGGAGGATGGCCCAGGTCCTTGGGCCCCTGCACCCGTGTGGGAGACCCAGAAGAAGCTCCTGGCTCCTGACTCTGGCCATTGCAGCCAGTTGGGGAGTGAGCCAGATGGAAGATCTCTCTCTCTCTCTCTCTCTCTCTCTCTCTGCCTTTGCTGCTGCCTCTCTGCCTCTTCCTCTCTGTAACTCTGCCATTCAAGTAAATAAATAAATCTTAAAAAAAAAAAAAAAAGGTAGACACAACCACCCCCCACCAAGTATAGGCCTCTCTGCACCTCCTGTGACGTGGTAAACAATGACCCTCAGTGCCGGCACAGGCAGGACCTGGCTATTGTCCGCAACCTGTTGAAAAGTGGCCACCCGCCCAGGGAGTGCAGTGGAGGATGGCCCAGGTGCTTGGGCCCTGCACCCCATGGGAGACCAGGAGAAGCACCTGGCTCCTGCCTTTGGATCAGCGCAGTACACTGGCCGCGGCGGCCATTGGAGGGTGAACCAACGGCAAAATGAAGACCTTTCTCTCTGTCTCTCACTCTCTCACTGTCCACTCTGCCTGTCGAAAGAAAGAAAGAAAGAAAGAAAGAAAGAAAGAAAGAAAGAAAGAAAGAAAGAAAGAAAGAAAGAAAGAAAGAAAGAAAAGTGGCCGCCCGCGTCCCCGAGGCTGCCTTGCGGAGTCAAGGCTACCCCCACTTTACAGATGGGGAAACAGCAGCGACTCAGCCGGGGCCCACGGCACGTCAGAGCAGAGCTGGCATCCGGCGCTGCCTCCTTAGACCGCCTGTCCTCGGTGTAGCCCCTGCGTCCAGGAGCGTGGCCCTGAGGCCCTTGGCAGACCGGCCTGTGGGACCAGGGAGAGCTCTCCCTGAAGCCCCAGGGGGTGTCCTCTGTGCCCAGCACCCCTGCCCCGGCTCTGCCCAGCACCAGTGCCTGGACCCCAGCACCAGCGACCCCCAGAGGAGGCCCGGGGGCAGATGGGACGGCAGCAAGGCCAGGAAGCTCTGGGGGTCCCCGTTCACGCCCTGGTTCTGCCACGTGCTGCCTGCCCCCCTGGCTTCTGCACAGGCCTGCGTCCCAAGGTGACCCCGAGGATTCAGGGAGCTGCCCTTTGAACGGGTGTCCAGCGCGGAGAGGGAGGGACCATGTTGGTGCTGGCGTGGACCTTGGGGCCAGCTAGAGATGAAGGAAGGGAGCGGAAGGCGGGCATGCGGGGGGACGCCCAGGTCCCCGTGTCCCCAGCAGCTGCGGCCCTGGTGGCATTCCACCGCCTGCCTTAGCCGGTTCTGCGTCCTGGGCTCTGTGGCCAGGCCCACCCTCCGGGGTCTCCACGTGTCCCCTCCCTGGTGTCAGTGCCACACAGACAGCCGCCTGAAGCTCGCGTTCAAACAGCCAGCCCCCCGCAGGGGCATGGGGACCCCCTCCCGCGGCTCGCGCCTGGCACCCAGGGAGGGCCGGCGGGCAGGCCGGGGCGGCCCCACACAGGAAAGTGAGTGTTTACACTGCAAACATGGGCTGAGAGAGGGATTGGGCCGTGGATTCAGCTCCAAGGGGGCGCAGACACCCAGGTGCCAGGCCCGGAGCTGGCCCCCGCTCCCCGGGGCTCCTGCCGCCGCCCGCAGCGTTGATCACTCAATTTGTCTTCAACACGTGCACCGTGTGCTGTGTGTGGGTGGCAAGGAACGCATTTTATCTCTGCAGGGCTGGGGCGGGACTTGGCAGGGGCCTGTCGCCGAGTGGCCTGGCCCTGCTCCCTGCCCCAGCCGGGGGCCCTGCCAGCCCTGGCCCCACTCGGGCACCGCCTCCCCACCGGCAGAATCACCCCGTCCGACCACTGCCGCCCTGGCCCGGCAGACCCCGCCCCAGCCCTGCAGACTCCGCCCCAGCCCTCCTCCCTCTGGCCAGCACCCTGGAGGCAGGCTCCACGCTCCCCGCCGGCGGGGGGAAGGTGAAGGACTTGGACTCCCAGCCCCACCGCTCACCCGCAGGGTGGTCTCACCCTGGGCAGGTGCCTGCGCTGCCCTGGGCCTCGCTTCTCCGTTTCTTAGACGCAGAGATGCTAACCACGGCGTCCAGCTCCGAGGGCCATCCTGGGAGTTAGGGGAGTCGGGCAGGCAAAGCCCAGCCTGCGAGCTCAGTGGACATCAGGGACAGGTCCCTGGCTGACATCATCGGCACGGGGACTGTGGGTGGAGGGACGGGGCGACAGCACGGGGCACGCATACCTCTATCCTCACAAAGTCCCACGAGCTGCCTGCTGTCACAGCCGTAGGACAGAACCCGAGGTTGCAGCGAAGCCACCAGGCCGTGTGGAGTCTGGACCTGACCCCCAAGCCCGGATGGGAAGGACTGGGCAGGGATGGGGGTACCCTGCTCAGCTGTGGCAGGGAGGTGGCTCCCAGGGGGCTCGTCCAGCGCCCACCAGGGCCGATCCCAGCACCCAAGTCCCTTAGGAAACAGCCCCAGGCCCCTCTCAGGCAGGGCCAAGGCAGCCATCCCTCCCCGCTCCTCCCAAGGCGGGGTGGGGTCAGCGACAGCTCCTGTGGGCCCTGCGCCCCAGAGCCTGCCCTCCCTGTGTGTCTACGTTGAGGTCCCTGCACGGTTCACCCAGAGCAGGGGGGTACGAAGGGGCCTTGAGGCCTCCCCCTCCCCCTCTCTCAGAACTGACGAGGTGCGCTGCGGGGAGGCGCAGGAGCCAGCGGCTGCCCGTGACCCAGCCTCACTGCTCCGGTGCAGCCAGAGCCGCAGCACCTGGGGGAGGCCCGGGGTCCCGAGCCTCGCTTTTCTCATCTGTAGAGTGGGGCTGATGGTGTCAAGACCAGAGGCGCTGGACCGCGGGCAGCCGCACCTGTGCGGGAGGCCGGCCGATGCCAGCTTCCCCGCCCCAGCGTTCCTCGGGGTGACAAAGCAGGCCTGGCAGTGTGGAAGTGTTAGGTAGGAAGTCGGGAATCAGCCCATGTGTGTGCGAGAGGGGCCTGGCGCCCAGCACCCCCTGCGCAGCCCCCAGAGCCCGGCATCCTGCACTTCCAAGTCCTGCACAGACCCTGGAAACCTCCCAGGAGGTCCCAGCCCTGCCCCAAGGGAAGCTCCCAGGACAACTCTCTCCTTGGGACCAGAGGGGTCACCTGCCCTGAGAACACGGGGCAATAAAACCTCACGGACCAGGGCCAGCACTGCGGCTCACTAGGCTAATCCTCCGCCTTGTGGCGCCAGCACACCGGGTTCTAGTCCTGGTCGGAGCGCCGGATTCTGTCCCCGTTGCCTCTCTTCCAGGCCAGCTCTCTGCTATGGCCCGGGAGTGCAGTGGAGGATGGCCCAGGTGCTTGGGTCCTGTACCTCATGGGAGACCAGGATAAGCACCTGGCTCCTGGCTTCAGATCAGTGCAGTGCGCCAGCCGCAGTGCGCTGGCCACGGTGGCCACTGGGGGTGAACCAACAGAAAAGGAAGACCTTTCTCTCTGTCTCTCTCTCTCTCACTGTCCACTCTGCCTGTCAAAAAAAAAAAAAAAAAAAACTCACGGACCCCTAGGAAGAGGCCCTCTGCTCTGCCAGGGCCAGCAAACCTGGGCAGGAATTTGCTAATTTTCACCTAACAAACCCTTTCTTTCTTTTTTTTTTTTTTTTTTAATTTATTTGACAGAGTTATAGACAGTGAGAGGGAGAGAGAGAGAGAAAGGTCTTCCTTCTGTTGGTTCACCCCCCAAATGGCCACTACAGCCAGAGCTGCACCCATCCGAAGCCAGGAGCCAGGTGCTTCCTCCTGGTCTCCCATGGGGTGCAGGGCCCAAGCACCTGGGCCATCCTCCACTGCTTTCCCGGGCCACAGCAGAGAGCTGGCCTGGAAGAGGGGCAACCGGGACAGAATCCGGCGCCCATACGGGATGCTGACGCCGCAGGTGGAGGATTAACCAAGTGAGCCACGGCACCGGCCCCCCAACAAACCCTTCCACCAGGGCTCCCCATCCTGTCCTGGGTGGGGGTAAACAGACCCCCTTAAACACCTAGGGAGTCCACACAGACTGCGCGCTCAGCCCTCTGCCTCTGTGCCGAGCCAGGGGTGTTCTCCTCTCAACCCTGTCACCTGGCTCTCCCCCGGTCCCCGCGGCTGGGCGCTCCCTCTGTCCCTTGTTCTGACGATGTCCTGTCCCCAGCAAAGCCGCTCTCTGTCTCCCGCCCGGATTCTTCCTTGCGTGAGGACAAGCGCCCGCGGCTTCCACGGCCTGCCCTCCTCCGGCGACAGCAGGATCTGCAGCGGGGTCGGCACACTGAGCCCAAGCCTGGGTCCCACCAGGACAGAACCGGCGCCCCCGCGAAAGCCTCTTGGCAAGGATGAGACGGGCAAAGATCCCGAGCCGTCTGTGCCCAGGAAGACCTCGCTCGGCGTCAGACTCACGCGCAGCCCTGAGCTTGGGAACGGGGAGGGGACCCCATCGTCGCGTGTGTGAACCCCTCCCTCAGAGCCACAACCTGCAGCATCCGCCGAGTGCTGTGGTGTAAATCTTCCCCGGCTCGGGTTCGAGCCGCGTGCTGTGTCGAGAGCGGCCGGCTTCCCCCAGCCTCCCCTTCTGCTCCCTCGCCGTCTCTCTCCAGAATCCTGCCACACCGGCAGCCGTGTCCCCCGCCTGCCACGCCCCTCCCCTGTGGGGCAGCATCGCCAGCCACAGACGCCACCTCCTCCAGGGAGCCCGCCCTGATCCCCTCCTTGCGATTGCTTTGCCCACAGCTTACACCCTGCCGCTTTTGATTTGCCTTTGACTCCGCTTCCTTTCGGCCGGGGGCGGAGAGGGGGTGTCTGCTCATTGCCTTTCTCACCCAGGGCCCGTGCCCTCGGTCCCCGCCCCCTCGGTCCCCCGCCGTGTCCTGCTGCACAGCACAGAGCCTGGCACACGGCTCAGACGATCCCACAGCCCTAACAAAAGGAGAAGTGGACAATGATCCTCGGACCCTACCTGGCCAGACGCTCCCAGACCCGGCCTGGCCACAGCCCCTCCCCTGCCGCCCCGTTGGAATCGCAATCCCTGTCTCTCGCCTCCCGCACAACCTCGTCTGGAGCAGCCCTATTGTCAGTCCTGAGAGGGGCCCAGGAGAGGGGGCGGGGACGCCGGGCCCAGGTTGGGAGAGGCCTGGAGGCCGGGCTGGGACAAAGGCCGGGAGGCAGGACAAGGGCGCTTTTCATCCAAGGGAGTCCCTGGGGGAGGGGCTGAGCCTCAGGCAAGGACCCCCTTCCCCCTCCGGGGAAGACCAGGGGCTGTGGGCGAGGGGGATTTTGCAAACAGAGACAGATCGGAGCTGGGGGCCCTGGGACCTGCCTGGGGGGCCCTCAGGGGAGCACCAGCCCCCGCAGAGCCCTGGGGAGCCCGGCTTTGTTCTTGGCCACCAGGTCCTTCCCTCTGGGGTGGGGACAGCAGGGGGTGGCAGGCACAGGACGCAGGCCCCCCCTGCCCCCCCAGGGGTGCCGGCTTCCCGTCACCTCCAAGAGCAACTGGCTGGCGTTGTTTGCAGGTCGTCCGTCAGGTGGCCTCCAGTTTTGCTTTTTTTTAAGATTTATTTAAGTATTTGAGAGGCAGAGCGAGAGCGAGCGAGCTCTTCTGTCCGCTGGTCCGCTCCCTAGATGGCCACGGCACTCAGGGCGGGGCCAGGCAGGAGCCGGGACCGGGAGCTCCATCCGGCCCCCGCGTGGGCGGGACACTTCCCTCCCGGGCGCAGCAGCAGGGAGCTGGATCGGAAGCTGAGCAGCCGGGATGGAAGCAGCTCTGCCACTGCGCCGGCCGCCGGCCCCGGCTTTGTTATTTTCATTTCCATTGCCGCGCGACTGGGCTTCTCCTTCCGGGGGCCGACACTTCCCCGCGGGAGGTTCCCACGTCAGAGCTGGGCTCCCACAATCTGCAGCCACCCCCACCTCGTCCCCCGAGAATTCTGCACCTGCCGGGGTTCCTTTGGTGGCCGTTGGCTTGCACCCGAGTCAGGGCTTCCTGACACATTGCCAACAAGCCACACTCGGGGGGCTTGGTTCTCCCGTCCAGCCCCGGATCGAGAAGCTTCCCGGGGTGCAGGTCAGAGATTCGGAGGTCTTCCTGCCCCAAACAAGGGGCACGGGCCTGCAGACCCCGGGAGCTCGGCACTGTATGGCCACAAGGCCAAGGCTCTCAGGTTGGGAACACCCGGAGTCCGACTGTGAGCTGAAGAACCGCGTTTCTGATAAGCTCACCCCCGCCTGGTGACGAAAACGGGCGGCTACAACAGCCCAGCCCGGGCAGCCAAGGAGCCACATCCCTGTGAGGCCGGGGCCCCGGCGATGCCCGCGCCTTGATCGGAGACAACAGCGCCACCTCCGTGCAGAGGGCGCAGGGACACCGGGGATGTGTCTCGGCACGCACAGGCTGCCTGGCCGGCTCGGAAACTGGCAGCGCCTGTGCCAACACCCCGAGGGCAGCGCACTCGCACGAGGCCTCTGTGCCTGACTGGCACCTGCGATGCCTTGTCTGTTCTGCACATTGACCACAGCCCTGGTCACCATTCACAGCCGGTGCTGCGGCATAGCGGGTAAAGCCGCCACCTGCACTGCCGACATCCCATCTGTGCGCTGGTTCAAGTCCCAGCTGATCCACTTTTTTTTTTTTTTTTTTGACAGGCAGAGTGGACAGTGAGAGAGACAGACAGAGAGAAAGGTCTTCCTTTTCCATTGGTTCACCCCCCAATGACTGCTGTGGCCAGCACGCTGTGCTGATCCGAAGCCAGGAGCCAGGTGCTTCTCCTGGTCTCCCATGCGGGTGCAGGGCCCAAGCACCTGGGCCATCCTCCACTGCACTCCCGGGCCACAGCAGAGAGCTGGCCTGGAAGAGGGGCAACCGGGACAGAATCCAGCGCCCCGACCGGAACTAGAACCCGGTGTGCCGGCGCTGCAGGAGGAGGATTAGCCTAGTGAGCCGCGGCGCCGGCCGCTGCTCCACTTCTGATCCAGCTCCCTGCTGATGTGCCTGGGAAAGCAGTGAAGACAGTCCAAGTGCTGGGGCCCCTGCACCCACGTGGGGACAGGAAGAAGCTCCAGCCGTTACAGCCACTTGAGGAATGAACCAGAAAATGGAAGCTCTGTCTCTCCCTCTCTGTCACTCTGCCTTTTTCTTCTTTAAGATTTATTGATTTATTTGAGAGGCAGAGTGACAGAGAGAGAGAGAGAGGGAGAGAGGTCTTCTATCCGCTGGTTCACTCCCCAGTTGGCCACAACGGTAGAGCTGGGCTGATCCAAAGCCAGGAGCCAGGAGCTTCCTCTGGGTCTCCCACGCGGGTGCAGGGCCCCAAGCACTGGACCATCTTCTACTGCTTCCCCGGGCCATTAGCAGGGAGCCGGATGAGAAGGGAAGTAGCTGGGACTCGAACCAGCGCCCATGCGGGATGCCGGCACTGCAGGTGGAGACAGCCCACTATGCCACAGCGCCGGCCCCTGTAACTCTGCCTTTCAAATAAATTAGTAAACTTTATAAAAGAAAAAGGACAATACAACCAGAGTGCACGGGCAAGGCCCGGGGCCCGTGGAGCTGACGGCGGCTGGGGCCAGAGTGGGGGCAGCCAGGGGGGTTCATCCCATTTTCTTTTCCCCCTAGTCCCTTCCTCGTCCCTTCCTCTCGTCACCCAAGAGACGGCACAGACACAAATGCCCGCGCGCCGTCTCCCCGCAGAGCCCCAGGAGCACAGCATCGTGGTCCCGGGACCCGGAACAGGCATCTGATGCCTGCAGCCGCCTGGCCATGCGGCGGGGGGGCGGGGGGGTGGACCTGGTCAGTTCCCACTTCACCTGCCTCCAGAGGAGAGTCAATTAGAAAAATCTATGGCTAATTTGAAAGCTCCGGTTCTGTAATCTCCTGCAAGGTAGACGTGTAAATTGTGCGTTATTTAACACCCTGTCATGGCAGGTGAGTTCCGGGGGGGGGGGGCAATTATCACGCACTCACCACTGCGTACAGAGCCCAGGCGAGGGGGGAGGGAGGTACGCACAGGCCCCTGTACTCTCCCCTCCCTGCCTGGCACGCAGACCTGGGCCAGTGTCTCTGGAAGAATGTTCCAGAAGCCAAGAATACAGGGCACACGGATGGGAGCAGAGAGGCCATCCTCTCCCGCCGCCCAGCCCTCTTCCAGCCCTGTGCACCCGGTACCTACTCAGAAGCAGCCTCGTCTACACCACACATTGGTTCATTTTCAACAAACGGGCCTGGAGCCGGACCCGAGGCCGGGGCCCTACGTGGTCACTTCTGCCTGGAGCTGGCCCTGAGCTGGTCCCTGCAGGCAGACTCGGCCCAGAACGAGTGGGCAGAGCGAGCCTGGGAGGAGCCGCCCAGGGCAGGGCATCCACTGCTGCGGGCCGGGCAGGCGCCACCTGCTGGGCGCAGGCGGGAAGTGCATGCAGGCGCCGCAGGTGTCTTCCCGCACTGAGCGCCTGACGCTCCGCAAATCTGGGTTCTCTGCCCAGGGCGCACTGAGGGCCTGTGCTGGGCACCCGCGACAGCCCTGGTCCCGGCGGACTCGGAGGTCCGAAAGCCGTACAGGAGGAGCCACTGAACGCCGAGCTCAGTGGGGAAGCAGTGGGAGCGGCTTCGTTTCCACGGTTCTCCCACCGCCCCTGCAAGCTGGGACCAATGCTCTTTCATAGATAGGCACAGAGAGGTGCAGTAACCCCGCTCATGTCACACAGCAGCAGGAAGTGGGCAGGACTGCGCGGGGGGCGGGGGACAGGGGCAGAGCCCAGCTGCAGAAATAGCCCCCAGCTCCCTCCCTAACAAGACCCAGGGAGCAGCGTCCCCTCTAGACTACAGTGGCCAGAACAGTCTCAAACATGGCTCCCACCGTCAGCCCCTGCAGGAGGACAGAGCCATGTCTGGACCACCTGGAATGGCCGTCCCCTCCTGCCCAAGGGGCGTCTGAAGTTCTGTCACCCCCTGCCCATCCCCTCCAGCAGCAGGTGCAGGGGTACACAGGCCCCTCGGGGGGGCTGGACCTTCAGAATCCCCAAGGCGACCCAAAAAACCAGTGTGGCCAGTGTGGAGCCAAGCGGGACTCCCTGGCGGCACGGCCGGCACAGCCGCAGGGAGAGCTCGGTGGGCCAATGTGTGGGCCCCTCGCTGGGCTGAGCTGGCATCCTGCGCTCCTCCTGGGGAAAGAGTTGTAGAGGGGAAGGCGGGGCCGGCTCAGCCCAGCTGCCGGCCCCAGCACCGCGGCTCAGGCCACACGGCACAGGGGCTGGCGTCCCATCGAGGGTGATGGGTCCTGGGTGGCAGAGGGCAGAGCACCTGGGGCCCGGAGCCCTGGTGGTGGGTGTGGCGCAGGATGAAGAATGGACAGGTGCACGCTGGGGGCGCACACGCCAATCACCTCCGGGACGCTCGGTGCTCACGGCCGGGACCCCACGTAGCACTCACTGAAACCCTGGGCGGAGCGCTGCAGCGTGGAGAAGCGGGGCGGCGTCCCCAGCATGGCCCAGAAGTGCGGGGCTCAAGCCCTGGTCTGCGGTAACCGCACAGACCCTCGGTGTCCGCCTCACGCCGGCAGCTCCCCTCCGTGGCCACAGGGGGGCAGCAGCATCCCGGCCATCGGCCCGGCTTCCTCGCTCCCTCCCCTGGTGGCTCGCTAGGCAGTGGCCGGACAGCTCCGGTCAGGCCCAGTCCTGCAGCCTCCCTGCCTTGCCGCGGACGTCACAGGGGGGTGCTGGGCGGGGCTGGGGCAGGTGCAAGGGCGGGTTCTCACTGGTCCCCTCCGGCCTCAGTCTGTCTGTGAAATGTGGGTGTTGGCCCGGTGGGCAGTGTAGTTCAATCCGCACAGCTCTGCCTCCACGGTGGCCCGGCCAGGTGGGGGGCCAGGGCCTCCTCCGCCCACCTCTGCCGGCGGCGGCGTCCATGGGCTTGGAGACCCCCACGTCCCTGATCAAGCGCCCCATCCACCCCAGGGAGCCCCGAAGCAAAACCAGCAGCTGCCAGCCCTGGAAAAGCCGCCTCTCACTGCCTGCCCTGGGAAGCCCCCACCCCCACCCAAGGAGAGACGGTCACCCAGGCAGGGGGGTCACCCAGGCAGGGGGGTCACCCAGGCAGGGCAGCCAGCAGATCGCTGGTTTATTGTTTCTTTGTTCTGCCTCACGTCTCTTCCTCTGCGCGGGTGGGCGCACCCAGCCTGGGGGGGACATTTGAGATTCTACGCAGGGGGCCTCAGAAAGTCGGCGGACGTTGCATACTGTGAAACAATGCCAGGGTCTACAATCTTTGGCACCAAAATAGGTCCCTCTTTTTAAACACACACAGAGGCTGGCGCTGTGGTGTAGCAAGTTAGGCCAGTGCCTGCAGCACCAGCATCCCATATGGGTGCCGGTTCGAGTCCCAGCTGCTCCACTTCCCATCCAGCTCCCTGCTCATGCACCCAGGGAAGCAGCGGAGGATGGCCCAGGTCCCTGGGCCCCTGCACCCACGTGGGAGACCTGGAAGAAGCTCCTGGCTCCTGGTTGCAGCCTGGCCCAGCCTGGCTATTGCGGCCATTTGGGGAGTGAACCAGTGGATGGAAGGTCTCTCTCTCTCTCTCTCTCTCTCTCTCTCTCTCTCCTCTGACCCTCAAATAAATAATCTTTAAGAAAGACACACACACTAATGTGCCATGAGAGGACTTGGAGGAGAGGATCATGCTTTCTAATCAGCCGACCTTTTAAAATTGTTTACTTGAGAGGCAGAGAATCCCCGTCTGTGCTCCCCAGATCCCTGCAACAGGGCTGGGCCAGGCCAGAGTCAGAGCCCAGGAGGCCACTCCAGGTCTCCCCGGGGTGGCAGGGGCCACCACCTGCTGCCTCCCGGGGTGCAGGTTAGCAGGAGGCTGGGTGTAGAACACAGCCCTCCACCGTAGGACTCGGGGGTCTTAGCCGCTGGGCCGAACGCCCACCCCTGAGCTGACCACTCGACCCTGTCGCTCCGCGTCCCCTCCCTCTGCACCCTCAAGCTCTGCGTCGGTGTGTTCCGCAGCCGCGGAGCCAGCGCCCTCAGTGCTGTGTGCGCTGCTCTTCGCCGTCCCCGAAGGCCGCGGCTGTTTGCACAGCACCTGCCTTGCACGGGGCGCTGGGAGCGTCTACAGAGCACTGGGCGTCCACGGGGGATGTGCCCAGGTTCTGTGCAAACACGATGCTGTCTCACCCACGCCACGAGCAGCTGTGAGGTCTGCTACCCACAGGGCTCCGGGAACCCAACCCCAACAGAGGAGAGTGTGCACCTGCCACAGGCCCCAGTGCAACCCCGAATGTGCAAGCCATCGGTTCACTCTGCCGACCCCTCCCAGAGTCAAGCACAGGGTGCCGGTGAACACGGACGCCAGGCCCCCAGCACACTGGGACATCAGCCCCTCACCTCGTCTGCTGGCCCCTGGGCCCCCTAAAGGAGCTATGAGCCCCTCAGGGAAGCCGTGGGGGGGCCCTCGGCAGGGGCAGCGGGGGGATGAATCATGGGGACCCTTGACTCGCTGACCGGGTCGACCCCGCCAGGACGGGGGTGATGGCAGCACTGCCTCCAGCAGGACGCAAAGGGGACACGAAACGGAAGCGACCTGTCCGAGACAGGCCTGGGCTGAGGATTCAGCCTGCTCTCCTCCGCCTCCACACTCACGGGGTCCCCTCCCCCACAGCCCACGCCCAGCCCTGGGGTCTCGCAGGCCCACCTGGGAGGATGACAGACGCTGGCTTGAGGCACACCTGGGTGGCCCCTGTGGGCACAGTGGGTGCGCCTGGGTCGGCCGCAGCCCCCACCTCTCCCTGCTGCGCCCCAGCACTGGGCCCCAGGCAGCTGCCACGAGGCCTGGGTTCACACCGATGTGTTCCGTACCCCATCGAGGGGGCAGAGACGTCCCCCTGTTTGAAGGGGAGAAGTCAGAGACAGTGTTTTTCATAGGAGACCTCCGCGGGACGTGCAGTGGTGTCCAGAACATGGTGGGTGCGTCATTTCCCACCTGGGACCCCACCCCCCCAGCCCCAGCAGGCTCTGGAGTGTGGGAGCCCTGGGTTAGGGCAAGCACGGGAGGGCGTCCCAGTGGGCAGGCCTCGGAAGGACGTGGACACAGTCACGGTCATGAGCCACTGTTGTCGGCCTGACCTGTGCGTCACGCGACCTTGCGCTGTTTGCGAGCTCCAGCAGGTGGAAGGCGTCCCTGGGGTCCCGCCCAGGCCTGCCCGCTTCTGGGGCCAGCTGGGCAGGTTGCACCTGTGGGCCCAGCTCACCTCTCGGCGTCCGTGCCACAGCCACACGGGTCTTCCTGTTCCCCATCTCCAGCTGGCACCCCACAAGGGCGGGAACCCCGTAACTGATCCGAGGGAGCGTCTGGACCCAGCCCCGCCCCACTGCGGCACAGGGAGGGATGTGAGCACCCACCGCCGAGTGCTGGGAAACTTCTAGAACAACAAAGGGTTACGTCACCTCTTCAAGTCCTGTCTCTCCGTCGTCCCTGGAGGACTTGGTCGTCACGAAACCCCTGGATTCTGCACTCGGCCTGTAGCCACGCCACCCCACCCCCCCACCGCCCATTCACCACTCCAGTCCCCCTCTGCCTGCCCCTCAAACCCGGCCCTGAGAGGACCACTCTGCGTTCCTCCTTTTAACTTTTTTAAAGATTTTTTTTATTTACTTGAAGGGTAGAGTGATGGGGGCTGGGCAGTTGGGGGGGGGGGATAGAGGTCTTCCACCTGCTGGTTCACTCCCCAAATGGCCACCACAGTCAGGGTTGGGCCAGGCTGAAGCCTGGAGTCAGGGGCCCCATCTGGGTCTGCCATGTGGGTGCAGGGCCGAGTACAAGGGTCCATCTTCTGCTGCCTTCCCAGGTGCGTTAGCAGGGATTCGGTTTGGAAGCAGAGCAGCCAGGACTCGAACGGGTGCTCTGATGGGGGGGGGGGGGTGCTGGCGCCACAGGTGTCATTTTTAACCTGCTGTGCCGCGGCACCAACCCCTTCTTTAACCGTTATCCTGGAAGTGTTTAGGCTCCTCCTGCATCTGTGTTTATTATCTGTCAATGCACAAAACTGTGACTGTGTTACGTGTGCAGAAGTCCATACAGCATCTCTGTTAGAGCCACCCCTGGACTCACCCAGTCAGGAGGAAGCTCGGCCCTAGAGGCTGCTGCGATGCCGAATCCTGTCCTTGCTCGTCTTTCAACATTTGCTACCTGTAATCATTTTGCTTGTTTCTTTTCAAAGATTTACTTGTTTGAAAGGCAGAGTAACAGAGAGGGAAAGACAGAGGGAGGTCTTCCATCTGCTGGTTCAGTCCCCAAACGCCCACAGCAGCCAGGACAGAGCCAGGCCAAGCCGGGAGCCTGGAGCTCCGTCTGGGTCTCCCACATGCGTGCCGGGGCCCAAGTGCCTGGCGTCGTCTGGCTGCCTTCCCAGAGCGCGCGTTCGGAGGAAGCGGCGTCCGAGGCAGAGGAGTGGGACCCGAGCAGGCGCTGCAGTGTGGACGCTGGCCTGGCGCGCGGCCACTCAGCCCCCGCATCGTGCGCCGGCCCCGTTACTCCTACTTCTGCCTCTCCCTCTTTGTGCCTGTAACGAGTGTTTCTCGTGTCACGGCCCTGCCTGGAAGCTCGCCCACGACGCCGAAACGCAGAATTGGCCGCTTGGCTTTTCCTGCTGCTTCCTTCCGAGACTCCTAGTGTTTCCTGTGCGTGAGGCCATCACAGCGGAACCCGCGTCTCTGCACGAACACACGCACTCTTTACTGACGTTTACGTGTTTGTGGTACTTGAAAGGCAGAGAGACGAGATCCTGCAGCTAGGGGTTTACGCCCCAAACGCCTACAACAGCCAGCCTGGGCCAGCCCAAGTCAAAAGCCCCAACTCCATCTTCACACACACGTTTTGAAGTCCGTTCATAGCTGATGGCTTTTTGCAGCTGGGACATCATCTAGGTTTTTTACAATTCAGTCTGACAGGCCGGCGCCGCAGCTCACTAGGCTAATCCTCCACCTAGCGGCGCCGGCACACCGGGTTCTAGTCCCGGTCGGGGTGCCGGATTCTGTCCCGGTTGCCCCTCTTCCAGGCCAGCTCTCTGCTGTGGCCCGGGAAGGCAGTGGAGGATGGCCCAGTTCCTTGGGCCCTGCACCCCATGGGAGACCAAGATAAGTACCTGGCTCCTGCCTTCAGATAGGCGCAATGCGCGGGCCACAGCGCGCCAGCCGTGGCAGCCACTGGAGGGTGAACCAACGGCAAAAGGAAGACCTTTCTCTCTGTCTCTCTCTCTCACTGTCCACTCTGCCTGTCAAAAAACAATTGAGTCTGACAACTGACCTTAACCGTACGTGAGCTCCTGCTAACTCACTGATGCCTCTGATCGCGGCAGTCTTGTATTATCTTCCATTCATTGTGTTTTCCTTCCTCCTTTCTTGCCTTCATTTGAATCGTGTGCTATTTTAATCTTCTTCGGATTCTGATTTTGCTTTCTCATCGTTTAGAAGTTGTATGCTCTGGTCTACGGCCACACCACCCTGAACGCGCCCGATCTCGTCTGATCTCGGAAGCCAAGCAGGGTCGGGCCTGGTTAGTGCTTGGAGGGGAGAAGTTGTGTGCTCTGACTAGATGGTAGCGCTTACCTCCTGACTTAACGCAGCTCATTTAACTAAGTCTAAACTAGTTCAGGTAATTGCTCGTCTCCCAAATAATTGAAAGACTTTATTTAAAAGACGTATCTATTTATTTGAAAGGCAGAGTTACAGAGAGGCAGAGGCAGAGAGAGAGAGAGAGAGAGAGAGAGAGAGAGAGAGAATCTTCCATCCTTTGGTTCACTCCCCAAATGGCCACAACAGCCGGAGCTGAGCTGATCCAAAACCAGGATCCTGGAGTTTCCTCAGGTCTCTCACACAAGTACAGGGGCCCAAGAACTTGGGTCATCTCCTACTGCTTTCCCAGACCACAACAGAGAGCTGGATCAGAAGTGGAGCAGGGGCCGGCACTGTGGCGTAGCAGGTAAAGCTACCGCCTGAAGCGCTGGCATCCCATATCGGCACCGGTTCAAGTCCTGGCTGCTCCACTTCCAATCCAGCTCTCTGCTATGGCCTGGGAAAGCAGTGGAGGATCAAGTCCTTGGACCCCTGCACCTGCCTGGGAGACCCACAGGAAGCTCCTGGATCCTGGCTGCAGATCAGCACATCTCCAGCCGTTGCGGCCAATTAGGGAGTGAACCAACGGATGGAAGACCTCTCTCTCTCTCTCTCTCTGCCTCTCCTTCTCTCTCTGTACAACTCTGAATTTCAAATAAATAAAATAAAATAAATCTTTTTTTTTTAAAGTAGGGGGTGAGCATCCCATATGGGTGCCAGTCCAGTCCCAGCTGCTCTACTTCTGATCCAGCTCTTGGCTATGGCCTGGGAGAGCAGTGGAAGATGGCCCCAGTCCTTGGGCCCCTGCACTCACGTGGGAGACCCAGAAGAAGCTCCTGGGTCCTGGCTTCGGATTGGCACAGCTCTGACCGTTGTGGCCATTTGGGGAGTGAACCAATGGAAGGAAGACTTTTTTCTCTGTCTCTCCTTCTCACTGTCTGTAACTCTACCTCTCAAATAAATAAAATCTTAGAAAAAAAAAAAAGTGGAGCAGTCGGGACTTGAACCAGCACCCAGATGGGATGCCAGCACTGCAGATGGCAGCTTTTCCACTATGCCACAGCACCAGGCAGACTTTTAAGATTAGTTCTGAACATCCCTTCCAACTGATATGATATTGTCCAAAATTTTAGTAATAGCCTGTTTTTTTTTTAAACCATGAATTAGACATTATCATTGTGGAGTCATTTAGTCCAGGTTTATACAATTTTTCCCCCAACACTTGCCACAATCTTTGCCCACTGTTCCTTCTTTTGTTTCTGGCTTTCCCTCTGGAATAATTTTTATTCTGCTTAAAGCACACTACGTCTAGAGTTTTCTTTAGCAAGGATCTTTTAGTGATAAACTCTCACAGTATCCATCTGAATGGGTCTTTATTTCACTCGCATTCTCGGGGGCACGAGGTCTGAACTGACAGCACACTGGAGATGCAATTCCACCGTCTCCTGCTTCCATAGGTGGCCATGGGAGTCAGCTGTAAATCTAATCGCCAGTCCTCAGAGATCACCGCTCTGTGCTGACGCTGTTAATGCCGTCTTGATCCTCAGTGCCCCCAGGTGTGTCCAGATCTGAATGTCTTCTTGCTTAGGACTTTCTGGGCTTCCCGGATCTGAGGTCTGGTGTCTACAACACTTCCCTACACGTGTCTGCCACCATCTCTTCACCCCCGCCCACCGTCTCCTGCTAGAACCCTGGGCAGGTGCATGAGGCCTTCTCCACTGTTCCGGACAGTTCCTGTGGCCGCCTAACTGACCAAACCTCTCCTTGGCTGCCCCCGAGCCACTGTTCAGTCTGTGCGTTGAGTTCCAAATCTGAGAGGCTCCGTCTCTCACTCTTGTAAGCTTTACTTGGTTATTTTTTTTTTGCAGTCTCTTATTTTCTGCTCACATTTATTTCTTCTAAAACACAGAAACAGTTATTTATATATCTGCTACTCTTCTGCACGTGGTCATTGCAAACCAGGAGCTTACGGCTCCGTTTCTGTGCCCTTCAGCCTCCAGGTTCTCTCCTTTCCGTGGAAAGTCGATTTTTTTCCGCGCTGTGAGCTGCCTGGTCTGTGGATGCTGTATGAGACCAGACTCGAGTTTCTCGGGGGAGGTCTGGCGTCCACGTCTTCCAGCTGACCAGGGTTTCAGGTCTCTGCTTGAGTCCTTTGGAGCCGCACGTGGGGGCTCAGGCGGAAATCATGAGATGTCCGGCTTGCCGTCCACCTCGGGGGAGAGGACTCAGGCAGGTTCCCCTCTGCAGGGTAAGGTTCGCATTCACGCTTCCCCACGCTCTGGACACGGGATCGCTGGACTCAGCCCAGCAGGGGTCTCTGCTACACCCCCAGGACAAAGCCCCGGCTTTGTCTCCCAGTCCTTGCTTCTTTAGAAGCCGGGGTCGGCGTCACCGAAGGCTCCTACCTCCACCTCGCCGTGCACAAGGCTTCATTTCCTCTCTTCTCTCACGCCAACTCAGCAATCTGTTAAAAAAAAAAATAAAAAAGGAGGAGGTGGTTTTAAAACATATTTTTTCCAGCGTCCTTAGCTGTAACCTGGGGAGCTGTTAGAGGTACTAATTCGGCAGAAAGCCTGCAACAGAAGTTCCCCGAGAACGTCCAGAGCTTGCCTCGGCCGCGAGCCCGCTCTCCCCTTCCAGCGCGTTCTCGACGTGCTGCGGTTGCGGTGGGCTCCCCCGGGCTGGGAGGAAGGGGAAGTTCGCCCGTGAAGCCAGGCAGGCAGGCGGGGACGCATGGAGGCAGCAGAGGAGTGGACCGCAGCAGGACGCCCAGCCGGCTCGGTCCGCTCCACCCGAGGTCGTCCAGCTTGCGCTGCGCCGGGGCCTGTCTGGGGTGGGAGTGGGGATGCGGCTGCCCCTTCCTCCTCCCCCCCCCCCACCCCGAGCAGGATGTGTGCACCTCCCGGCTGCCCAGTGCACCTAGGACCGCGTCTCCGGCAGGATGTGGCCACAGAGCGCCTCGGAGCTGACCTGTCAGGGGCAAGTTTCAGTGCCACAGAGCGAAAATACTTCTCACCAGCCGGAATTACAGCAGCCGAGGCTGAGGCCTGTCGCTGGCTGCCGGCCGCAGTAGGAGGCCCAGCTGACCGCGGCAAGAGCCTGGGCTGCCTGGGGGTAGGGTGCGAACCCCTCACACTCATCTCTTAACATGGAGCCAGCCCAGGTCCCCAAGTACCCCTGGGTCTCCCAAGCCCGGCTGCTTCCCCCACCTCCCTCCACAACTTCCGACGCGGGGGGGAACGTGAACCACCAGCAGCAAGCCCCCCACCCCACCCCCACCCCCGCCAAGGGCTGCCGCAGCTCCCACTATCTTTTTTTTTTTATTTTTTTTTTTTTATTTTTTTTTTTGACAGGCAGAGTGGACAGTGAGAGAGAGAGAGACAGAGAGAAAGGTCTTCCTTTTTGCCGTTGGTTCACCCTCCAATGGCCGCCGCGGCCGGCGCGCTGCGGCCGGCGCACCGCGCTGATCCGATGGCAGGAGCCAGGAGCCAGGTGCTTTTCCTGGTCTCCCATGGGGTGCAGGGCCCAAGCACCTGAGCCATCCTCCACTGCACTCCCTGGCCACAGCAGAGGGCTGGCCTGGAAGAGGGGCAACCGGGACAGAATCCAGAGCCCCGACCGGGACTAGAACCCGGTGTGCCGGCGCCGCTAGGCGGAGGATTAGCCTAGTGAGCCGCGGCGCCAGCCCTACACTATCTTTTCACAGCTCAGTTATTTCTGATCTCCATCCTGGCAAACAGCAACCGAGCGACCCGTGGCCGGGGGCCTTCGGAAGCCGTGCCAAGCCAAGCAGTGTGTCCGGGTCTCCCTCTCGGCCGCCTGCCTCAGCAGAGTGTGTTTGCACTTTACAAGGAACACCTTAAAATCTCCCGATGTAAAGCCAGCACCCAGGGAGGGGCGGCGAGGAGACGCGGCTTCCCGTGCCCCCTCCAAACACAGGGGCCGACCGGGCCCCAGAGGCTGCTGGGGCCACAGTGCCTGGGGACAGAAGGCAAGCCAGTGAGTCCGGCAAAACCGGATGGGAGGCTTCCCCAGGTCTTCTCGGCCCGTGGGGCCCTGGGCAGGTCATTTTCTGAGCTGTGACACAGGGGTGATGCTAGCCAGCCTGCCTCTCAAGGTTGACATAACAGCCAACAGAACCGTGGAATCACAGTGCTCGGAACGTTCCTAGGGCTTACCGGGTGCTCGTTAAGACAAACTCCGCGTTCTGGTTATTGTACTGACCGTTGTGGCATGACAGTGATGGTGACGGTGAGGTGACGGTGAGGAGGTGACGGTGAGGAGGTGATGGAGATGAAGGCAAAGGAGCGGAAGGAATTGAAGCCGAGAGAACCAAACACGTGGTCCAAGGGCAGCACGTGCCAGACCAGGGCTGCAGCCCCCCACCCGACTTCCGGCCCTATAGCCCTCCCCCACCCCTGCCGGTCACCAGCCGCAGAGCAGCCACGCTTCTCACGTGGCTGTCACCACCGCGTCTTACGCAGCCCGTGGCATGCTTGGCGCTCCCTTGCGTGCCCCACTTGTGTTTTCTGTCAGTGCTGTCAGGAAATCTTGCAGGTCCCAGAGCTGAGCCCCAGGGACAAGGACCAAGTCCACCTCTGGCGAGCCGGGCAGAGCTGGGTTCTGAGCTCGGGTCTCCCAGATTGAGGGGCGACCCGTCCTGCTTTTCTCTCCCCAGACGTCAAACCAGTGTTTCCTTGGCCAGGTCCTACGCTTGCGTGGCAGTGAGCGTGACCTGGTCCCTGCTCCTAGGACGCTCGCAGCCCAGAGATGGCGGCACCTGCTTCCTCTCTGTCCCTAAGCCCTACCAGAGGGAAGCAAAGGGACTTCATCAAAAGCCAGAGACACCAAAGAGTGGAGTGGATGGGACAGCAGACAGCAGCAGCCAATCTAGGAAGCAAGAGCACAGAGGGGGCCGGCGCCACGGCTCACTAGGCTAATCCTCCACCTAGCGGCGCCGGCACACCAGGTTCTAGTCCCGGTCGGGGCGCCGGATTCTGTCCCGGTTGGCCCTCTTCCAGGCCAGCTCTCTGCTGTGGCCCGGGAGTGCAGTGGAGGATGGCCCAAGTGCTTGGGCCCTGCACCCCATGGGAGACCAGGAGAAGCACCTGGCTCCTGCCTTCGGATCAGCACAGTGCGCTGGCCACGGCGGCCATTGGAGCGTGAACCAACGGCAAAGGAAGGCCTTTCTCTTTGTCTCTCTCTCTCACTGTCCACTCTGCCTGTCAAAAAAAAAAAAGAAGAAGAGCACAGAGGGACTGATTTGACCATCGTGGCCATTTGGGGAGTGAACCAGCGGATGGAAGACCTCTCTCATGCTCTCTCGCTCTCTCTCTCTCTGTCTCTCGCTCTCTCTCTCTCGAATACATAGATAAATCTTTTTTTAAAAAAGAAATATGCCATGGACACTCTTAGAGAAAGAACAGAAAATAGCGTACCCATGAAACAAGAACAGGACACCCTAAAAAATGAACACTCCGAGAGTTTCAAAATGCTCCTGGGAATTAGGAGCCAGAAGGGTTCTGAGCTCAGCAGAAGGGCTGGGATGCGACTTGGAGGAAGTACCCTGGAGGCCGAGCAGCAGGGGGAGCTGGGGGACGCGCGGTGCCTCCCGAACGCACCAACCTGCCTGCCTACAGAGCCCGCCCGCGGGCGTGGCCCAGCTGCAGGCAGCGTCTCATCGGCACACTGCACAGAACAAGTTGCCCCTGCAACGTGGGTGAGCACGACTCCGTCCCCCCCCCCCCCAGGGCTGAACTGAACGCCTGAGCCCCGGGAGCTTCCTCTGCCTTCTCCTGCCCTTAGACCCAGGCTCGTGCCGCCTCCCGGGCTGCTCGGAGCTGCAGCACCCAGGTCTGTAGCTGGAGACCTCCATCATCACAGGACCGCTTCCCGCGTGACGGTGGGTGTGTGAGTGTGAGAGCGACACCTGCTGGTTCCATCTGGCTGGAGAGCTTTGGCAGGCAAAGAGAAGCCCCAGGGAGCAGTCCGAGAGGTCTGG
The DNA here is from genome assembly GCF_964237555.1 of Oryctolagus cuniculus. Lineage (NCBI taxonomy): Eukaryota > Metazoa > Chordata > Mammalia > Lagomorpha > Leporidae > Oryctolagus > Oryctolagus cuniculus. The sequence continues at coordinate 118,911,422 of NC_091442.1, read as the reverse complement.
CATCCAAAGCGTAATAGTTCCAGAAAGACAGACTAGGGAAAGTGGCCGGAAGGGATTCCTTGATGACTTAGGGATTTTTTTTCAAAACCAAAGGCCCTAAGTGTACAGATCGGAAGGACCCACCAGGTCCTCCTCCTGGGACACAGCATCGTCAAACTTCAGGCTCTGGGACAAAGGTCGGGGAAGCTCCCAGGGAGAGAACTTGCAAGGGTCACACGCAAGGGTCAGGAACACCTCTGCGCTTCCTGGCCGTACTGGCAGCTGGCCGGCATGGGCGCAGTGCCGGCGAAACGCTCAGATCCAGCCTGGGTCTCCCCAGGCAAGCGATCCAGGAGAAGTCAGCGCAGAACCACGACGTTGTTCACACGCAGGGTCTTGGAGCTCTTCGAGTCGGGTCCTCCTTGTTTGCAGATGCACGTGTCTTCTCTCATGACCCGAGGCCGGCGCTGGCCTGGCGCGTCTGTGCGCCCAGGAGTCGTCGCAGACGGGCGCGAAGCAGCAAAGCTTTCGCCACTTCCACAGTTCCCGCGCCGCTGCTTTGAGGAGCCCCAGGCACAGCGCAATCCCCAGGGAAAGAAGGCCAGGCCGGGCCTCGCAGAGCCATCATGCTGCCCGAGAAGCTTCCTTCTCCAGGCGCCGTGCTGACCGCCACGAATTCCGTGAGAAGGCATCAACAGCATGCATTGAATAAGTGAGACATCTCCAAACAAAAGCACGCAGGAGACAAGGTTAGGGCTGATCCGTGGGAGAGACAGCCCAGAGACAGTTTAGGGGCTGACCAGTGGGTGACACAGCGTGGTGAGCCCAGAGACAGTTTAGGGGCTGATCAGGTTGTGAGACAGCGTGGTGAGCACAGAGACAGGTTAGGGGCTGACCACTGGGAGAGACAGCGTGGTGAGCGCAGAGACAGGTTAGGGGCTGACCAGTGGGTGACACAGCGTGGTGAGCGCAGAGACAGGTTAGGGCTGATCCGTGGGTGACCCAGCGTGGTGAGCGCAGAGACAAGCTAGGGCTGATCCGTGGGTGACACAGCGTGGAGGTGAGCGCTGACTCTGTATCCCAGCCCTGGGCGTCCCTCAGAGCCTGGCTCCATTCTGTTTCCACGCTTCCGACGCCGACGCCCTCCCTGGGGGGGTGGGTATCTGGAGAGGTGCTCTCCAGGAAGGGAACACAGCAGAGGTGGAAAACAGGAGGAGGCGGGGGGGGGGGCCCAGGCAAGGGGGGCCAGGGTGGCAGCAGGGTCCCCGGCCCCCCGCCAGGGGGCAGCTGCTTCCCACGGCCTGCAGAGACAGACAGACTGCATTTTCACCGTTTGCGTCAAAACCTAAGCAAAGAAGACCTGAGATGAGTGTTCGCTGGAGGCGGGGCTCCCGGGCAGGGGTAAGAATTTGTTTGTTTGTTTGTTTGTTTGTTTGGACAGGCAGAGTTAGACAGTGAGAGAGAGAGAGAGAGAAAGGTCTTCCTTATGTTGGTTCACCCCCCAAATGGCAGCTACGGCCAGCGGCCAGCGCATCATGCTGATCTGAAGCCAGGAGCCAGGTGCTTCTCCTGGTCTCCCATGAGGGTGCAGGGCCCAAGCACTTGGGCCATCCTCCACTGCACTCCCGGGCCACAGCAGAGAGCTGGCCTGGAAGAGGAGCAACCGGGACAGAATCCGGTGCCCCAACCGGGACTAGAACCCGGGGCGCAGCGCGGCGCTGCAGGCAGAGGATTAGCCGAGTGAGCTGCGGCGCTGGCCTGAGATTTGTTTTAAGATTTGTTTCATTTATTTGAAAGGGCACAGTGACAGAGACAGGGACACACACACACACACACACACAAACACACAAAATCTTCTCGCTGCTGGTTCACTCCCCAGATACCACAAGAGCCAGGGCTGGGCCATGCCAAAGCCAGGAGGCTGGAACTCCAGGTCTCCGATGTCCGGGCAGGGCCCAAGCACGTGGGCCATCGTCCACTGCTTTCCCAGGCCACAGCAGGGAGCTATGGAGCAGCCGGGACTCAAACCAGCACTCACAGGGGCTGTCAGCACTTCAGGCCACGGCTTTACCTGCGGGGACAGGACCCCAGCCCCCTGGGAGAGTTTCACGTGAGCTGGCTCTGGGCGGCTGGCGGCGCAGCAGAGGGTCAAAGCCCAGCTGTGAAGACCGAGGGGCCGGCATCCTGCGCCTGCACGGAGAGAGAGAGGGCTGAGCTCCTGGGAAGGCGGCAAGTGCCCATCGGTGCCGGCCAGTCCTCTCCGGGGTGACCCCTCGCTGGCGGACCCCAGCAGGCAAGGATTGGCCGGCGCCGCCGGGCACTCGCCAGTGAGGCTGGCAACCGGAAAACAAGCCCGCCGTAGTCCCAGAGGCCTGCTGTTTGACAGGACCAAGTCAGAAACGGAGCTGCCGCGTGGGGGAGGGGCAGAAAACCGCTGTTCTCCAAACAAGCCTGGGACAACCACTGGGCGGGCGGGCACGTCAAGTAAGGAGCAAAGCTACGAATGGAGGAAAGCAATGAACATGGTTCTGGGATCCCAGACATCCCAGACGGGGCTTGCGTCCCCTTGTCTCCTGCCTGAGCCTGCCCTTGGAATGGCAGATACCCTGATGGCCTGACAGACACCCCCATGGCCTGGCAGACACCCCCACGGCCTGGCAGACACCCCCAAAGCCTGGCAGACACCCCCATGACCTGGCAGCACCGTGGGGGAGGCGCAGCCTTGGCCCTGGGTGGGGGGGCCGGATGGTTGGAGATCCCACCAGGGACGCCCCCGCCTGAGACCCGCTGTGCACCAAGTTCCCTGCTCTTTCGGGGGCTGCTGGTTTTGAACTTGAGGGACCTTCCCGGGGCGGCTCCGCCAGCCCCTCCTCCCAGAGCCTGGCTCCATAGAGGAAGCCGGTGTTGCCAAGGGCTGTCACCACACAAGCTCATGACATGGGTGCTGACATGTGCAGCCCTCATGAGACACCCCCCGGCTCCTGAAGTCCAGAGACAAAGTAGAATCTGTCCGGGAGGGGCGGCCCCGGGGACACGGCGCCCTCCTCTCCTCGTGCTCCCACCCTGGCCAGTGGGAGCCCTGCCCTCTCCCCGAGCCCCCCAGGCTCACTCTCAGCGTCTACTGCAAAGCCACAGTTCCCAGAGCAGAACCCCTCTGCATACATGCCACCTCCCTCCCTTTCTCTTCACGACAAGTTCAGCGACCAAAGCAGCCCTGGACTTAGATCCAAACATGCACGGTTTGGGGACAGGCGTCCGGTGCAGCGGTGAAAGCCTGCACCCCGCCTCCGAGTCCTCTCTGCCTCATCCAGCCTCCCACAGATGCGCACCCCGGCAGGCAGCCGCCGATGGCTCAAGTTCGTGGGCCCCTGTCTGCCCCCATGTGGGAGACCCCGATGGAGTTCTAGGTTCTGGCTTTGACCTGGCCTCGGGCCCAGCTGTTAGAGGCATTTGGAGAGAAGAACCAGCATATAGGAGAGCTCTCTCTGTCTGTCTCTGCCTTTCAAATAAGTCAATTTAAATGCCTGCATGAGACGCACCCCCTCCCTCCACAGCAGTGGGAGCTGAGCGTCGGGTCCTGGCTGTCCAGCCCTCGCGGCCTTCACAGCTCAGCGGTCAGAGGTAAAACAGCCCACAGGGCCCGAGGGCTCCGTGAACCATGCAGGCTGGGGCATTTTGGGAATTCACAGGGTGAGAAATCCAAGGAGTATTTTGGAACACCGCAAGCCATCAGCCCTGTCGGGGCTGACACGGATGAGTACGTGTGCAACGAGGCAGGGCAGGGCAGGCGTGAATGGAAAAGAATTTAGCAGAAACAGGGGGGAGGGGCAGACTTTGAACAATCAGGTTGGCTGCAGCCCGCCCCCCCCCCCCCCCCCCGCCGTTCACGTCCTCTGCAGAAAGGGTCATTTATTTGAAAGCAAAGTAAACCCGAGGAGGAGCCTGGCCAAAAAGCTGAGTAGCGTACCGACCGGAGCTGTGCCGGAACAGCACGGCCCCACGCTTCCAAATCGCCGACAGTTTTGAAAGAGGGGAAGAGGACCCGACCGATCATAGAAAAGCAAAAAAACGTCCTCTGCACCACGGAAGGAAAAAGCATGGAGGGGCAGAGTCCGACCACCAAATGCACAGCAAAGCGTCAGAGGAAACTTGCGGGCAGGAAAAGTCTTCATCCAGCCGCGTTTTTATTTTCTTTTCATTTTTTGGAACTTGACAAAGCGATACCAAATTTCATCTGGAAAAGTGAACATGTGCAACCTGCCAGGGAGCCCCTGAGAAAAAACAAAAGGAAGGAAGGAGGGCCGGCTTCCCAGTGTTAGAAGCACGGTGGTTCTCAAGGCTTCGTGCTGGAAGAGAGACAGCCCGCCCGGGCGGCCAGCATGCAGACATGGAGGGGAACCAGGCAGAAACTCGGCCTGCAGGTAGAGAGGCGTCGCCTGTCGGAGGGAAAAGGCTCGCGGCACGGCGGTGACATAGCCGGGAACCAGCCATCTGGGAAACGTAAAACGGAATCCCTACCTCATCTCCTTATGCCCAGATGAGTTCCCAATGGAGCCAAGACTTACACACACAGAACTGCACTGTGAGAATCTTGAAGGAAAACATAAACGAATTTATAATCCTGGACAGATCTTTCCAAGCAGGATACAGAACCCAGGAGCCAAAATAAAGCTCATTTGGGGAGATAAATGCTGATCAATCTGCAGAATTGTTCGGCAATGAGGAGCAAGTCTTATCTGATATTAAAATCCATGCTTAGGGGCCGGCGCTGTGGTGCAGCAGGTTAATGCCCTGGCCTGGGACACCGGCATCTCAGGTGGGCGCCGGTTCTCGTCCCGGCTGCTCCTCTTCCGATCCAGCTCTCTGCTATGGCCTGGGAGAGCAGTGGAGGATGGGCCAGGTGCTTGGGGCCCTGCACCCACATGGGAGACTAGGAAGAAGCTCCTGGCTCCTGGCTTCAGATTGACACAGCTCTGGCCGCTGTGGCCATCTGGGGAGTGAACCAGTGGATGGAAGATCTCTCTCGCTCTCTGTCTCTACCTCTCTCTGTAACTCTGCCTGTCAGATAAATAAAATAAATCTTAAAAAAAAAAAAAAAAAAACATCCTTAGTGGAGAGCACAGAACCAAGAGAAGCCAATTTTCATCCCCAGAATAATTCAGTGCATGAAAACGGTCCCTTCTCCGGACAGTGCACAACGGGAAGAGAGCGAAATCCACGGATTTGGGACATTGTCTCAGGAAAAACCCAAGTTTTCACAGATACTGAAATTTAAATTCTTTACAAATCAAATCAAATCCTGGAAAGACTGGCCAAATTACAAGGGAACAATGATTGGACTCTGGAGAAGTGACAGCCTTTCGAGCTTTAAAATGAAGAAATAAAACGGGGAAGCAGTACTGACTCAGTATGTAAATAATACATTCCAGGGGCCGGCGCTTGGTGTCACCGTTAAACCGCTGCTTGGGACACCCAGGCCCCGTGTTGCAGTGTCTGGGTTCGAGTCCCGGCTCTGCGCCCAATTCCAGCTTCTGCTCCTGGGAGGCAGCAGGTGGCGGCTCCAGTGCTCGGGTCCCACCACCCGTACGGGAGACCAGGACTCAGCCCCAGCTCCCGGCTTTGGCCAGGCCCAGTCCCAGGTGTATTTGGGGAATGAACCAACGGATGGAATATCTCTCTTTCTCTCTCTCTCTCTCTCTGTCTGCCTTTCAAATACATAAACATTAAATCAATCTTCTATACCAAGAAATCAAAACTAAAAATTTTTAACTACATGAAAAATTGAAATTTCTAGGGAAAAAAAGGAAGCATTAACAAAACCAAGATAAAAGCCAAATGGGGGCCGCCCTTCGTGAGGACTTTGCTTTAGGTTAGAAAGTGCTGCCGGCGCCGTGGCTCAATAGGCTAATCCTCCACCTTGCGGCGCCGGCACACCGGGTTCTAGTCCCGGTCGGGGCGCCAGATTCTGTCCTGGTTGCCCCTCTTCCAGGCCAGCTCTCTGCTATGGCCAGGGAGTGCAGTGGAGGATGGCCCAGGTGCTTGGGCCCTGCACCCCATGGGAGACCAGGAAAAGCACCTGGCTCCTGGCTCCTGCCATCGGATCAGCGCGGTGCGCCGGCTGCAGCGGCGGCCATTGGAGGGTGAACCAACGGCAAAGGAAGACCTTTCTCTCTCTGTCTCTCTCTCACTGTCCACTCTGCCTGTCAAAAAAATAAATAAATAAATAAAAAAAAAAAAATAAAAATTAAAAAAAAAAAAAAAAAAAAAAAAAAAAAAAAAAGAAAGTGCTGCTACAAGTACATGAGAATGTGCTGACGGGGCCGGCGCTGTGGTGCAGCACAGGTGAGCACGGGTTCCCGTCCCAGCTGCTCCACTTCCAATCCGGCTCCCTGTTCATGTCCCTGGGAACGCAGCAGAAGATGGCCCACACGCTGGAGCCCCCGCCCCACACTGGGACACCCGGATGGAGTTCCTGGCTCCTGGCTTCAGCCTGGGCCAGCCCCAGCCATTGCGTGCGCACGCTCACTCTCTCTCTCACTCTCTCTCTCTCTCCCCCCACTTCTCCCCCCCCTTTCTCTGTAACTCTACCTTCCAAGCAAATAAATAAATCTTTAAAAAAATAAAAAGCTAAGAAAAGTTGTATAGAAAAAAGAAATCCATACACAAAAACTTTACATGGGAAAAAACTTAAAATGAATAATACCATATGGGAAAGTGTTCACCCTCATTCACATTTAAGAAAGATCAGTTGGAAATATAAGATGTCCTTTTTTTAACCTATCAAGTTGGCCAAGATTTTAAGCTTGCAACTGCCCTGTTTGGGGAAATGGCCACTCTCAAAACCAACGCGGGTAGTGGGAGAAAGCTTCGGTCTACCCACCGCACGCCTGATGGCTGGGCCATACTCCCGGTGTGCAGGCCAAGAATGCGGCTCACCAGCTCCACCTGTAGGCATGTCGGGGAACTGTGAGAAGCAGCCCTGTGACGAGCACCCCTGGGCACACCTGTTTGCAGTTAGGCGTAAATGCATTTGTAGGGAAGATTCTTGGCAATGAAATTGCCCAGTGAAATTTTTTAAGATTTATTTATTTATTTATTTGAGAGGCAAAGTTACAGAGAGAGAGAGAGAGAGAGAGAGCTTCCATCCACTCCCCAAATGGTTCACTCCCCAAATGGCCACGACGGCCGGAGCTGGGCCAATCCCGAGCCAGGAGCAAGGAGCTTCCTCCAGGTCTCCCACGCGGGTGCAGGGACCCAAGGACTTGGGCCATCTTCCACCGCTGCCCCAGGCCATCGCAGAGAGCTGGATTGGAAGTGAAGCAGACAGGACTCAAACCGGTGCCCATACGGAATGCCGGCTCGGCTGGTAGAGGCTTAGCCCGCTGCGCCACAGCGCCAGCCCCACACAGTGAGCTTCTGTAGATACTGGAAAGCCGCCTTCCCAAGGTTACAGCAGTCTGTGCTCTGATCTACTGTGTGGAAACCGCTGTGTCCCTCGGCCTTCTCCAGCGTCAAGACGCACAGTGCGAATGTTTTAATTGTCAAGTATGCTAAAAAAAAAAAAAAAAAAAAGATGGTGGGACAAACGTAGAAAATTTCTCCTGTTCCCCCTCTGGCACTTACCTGCATGAGAATCTCCGCGTAACACCCCTTCCCGGCCTCGGTGTCCCCATCGGTAAAACAGGGGAGGGAGACAGGTTCACGTTTCTGGAACCTACTCGCCAAGCAGAAGGAAGAGTCAGGGGGTCTGGCCAGCGGGTGGAGCCCCTCTCTCCTGCACCCCCCGAGAGACAGCCACGCCAGGGCCCCGTCCGAGACGGGCAGGCCTTCTGTCTTCCCCAGAGGAGAGCGGAGGAGGGTCGGGAGCCAATGTCTGCCCTGCAGGAGAGGCGGCTGTGTCCCGGCACTGCCTCCCTGATGTCTCAGGTGCAGGCGGCTCAGCATCGATCCACAGAGCTGCCCAGAAACCAGCAGTGGCTCCCCGCTGCCTCGATGAGTCGGGCCTTGAGGCTGCAGGTCCCGGTGCCGGCCCCGCTCGGGGTCCGGCCAGGCACTCAGTCCCCAGCTTCGAACGTCCGCCGTCTGTGGGGGCCTTTGTTCACCGGCACCGACATCCGTGGCGCTTGTGTGTACTCTGCGGCGCTCACCAGATGGCAGCAGGACGTCCACAAGCCTGCGTCAAAGCTTCCTCGGTGCCGAAGAGTGCGCCTATGACGCTAACTGGGTTCAGGTAGGAATTATGGGGTGGGGGAGCCCGGGAAGACACGCAGCGCACTCAGCGTGCTCCTGGGGTAGGGTGTCTTCCAGACACGGTGACAGAGGATGACGCCGGCCCCCAGGCATCGAGCACCCAGGCCAAGCGTCTCATCTACAGTCCCCAGGCATCCAGAACCCCCCCACCCCAGCCAAACTTCTCATCCGTCCGCTTTCTTCATGCTTCATGTTTTGCAAGTTCCCTGCAATTTATATGCGTGACTTCTATAACCAGAACAAAATAAGGGTTTTTTTTTTAAGTGTTTGAGAACTCAGATGCGACAGACAATGGTTCTAATGCCGTGAAAGGCAGGTTCCGGACAGACACCGGAGGGCAGGCGCCCCCTCCCTTCCCAACTTCCAGAAGAGGCTCCCAAGATTCTGGACCCTTCCTCTCCCGCCCACTCCCTGGAAGCAGCCCCCTCCCCCTCCCCCAGCCTCCTATAAATGCACATCCCAGAGGGACGGAGCTCAGCCCAGACCCCTGTCTGTCTTAACCGCCCACGTCTCCACCGCGACCTGCCGCAGCATCAAGAGCCCCTGCGTGGACTTGGCCGAGTGACCCCTCCCCCCAGCCCCACGGGCGAATCCCCACCCGTGACCCGGCCGTGGCAAAGGCACCCAGCTCCTCTGCAGACCTGGGTGAGAATGAGGTGGGGAGACCTGAGAAGCCCTCGGGACACGGGAGCCCCCTTGCTCGTTGCTAACTTGTTGGGGTGGGGGTGGGGGGTGCGTGGCGGCTGCAGGACAGGCAGCCCCTCAGATGAGCGCTCACGGGGAAGGCCTCTGGACGCAGGCCCAGAAAACCAGAACGTGAAAAGGAGGGGGGCTCCGAGAGCCCGACAGAGCCCGGGCCGGCGAGGGGGAGGGGGCTGAGCCCCGGACAAGGGGCGCCGTCTGAACTCACCAGGGCCGCTTCCCCGAGAAGGGCTATTTTCTCGTTTAAGGCCTTAAAGAGCTATTAAGTTGGGCACATCACTGGTAAAACAGCTGGAAACCTAAGTAGCAATTTAAACAGCCCGTTGCCCTTCCACCCCGACACCGTGGAATGCAAGCGATCCCGGCCGGCCCTGGCGCTGTCAGGCCTAAGAGGATTGAGTGGACACCCTTCCCCGGGCCCTGAATGTGGCTGGGAGCTTCATTTAGCAAATCCACAGTCGCTGCCCCACACCCTCCTCTTTTTTTTTTTTTTTAAGCAAGCAACCCGAACTCTAATTTCCCCCTGCCCCCTCCCCCGCCCCCTGAATCGGCCCATTCTTTCATTATGTGGAACTAATGAAGGTTTCTCCCGAGTGCCTACACGGGACGAGAGCCCTTAAATAAAACATGTTTCATTGATCAACTTCAAAAAGTCTTTGGCGGAGCTGGAGGTGGGAGAGGGAGGTGCTGGTGGTTGGGGGAGGGTCTGCCCCGGAGGAGGAGGGAGGTGGAGGGGGCTGGTGACAGCCCGGGGAGGCAGCGGCTGTGCGTAATGTCTGCTCCTGTCCCCAGTCCATTTGTTTTTCTTGTGGACGGTGACTGCGCGGGCGCTGGGCCAGGCTGCCTGAAACCTCACCACTCACCCACACAGTGCACGCAAAGGAGGGCTGGATTGTTTTAGATTCTGTATTTTATTTTTTTCTTAATCTCCCCACAAATAAAAATTTTGGCCAACCAAACGGAGCTCTAGCCTTACAGAGGTCCCCCAGGGGCATGCGGCTGCCGGCTGCAAGCCTCCCTGATGTCCGTTCCAGCCACATCCCCAAATCACACAGCGGGAAGCTGGCGGGGTTGGGGGGGGAGGCCCCGCAGAGCAAGGACGGGGAGCCCTGCCTGCAACAAGTCATTTAGTGAGCACCTACTATGTGCCAGGCACCTCTCCGATTCATGTTACTGTGGGTTTAAAAAAAAAAAAAAAAACTGCTTCAATTGCAAAAGCAGTGACTGTTGATTGCAAAAGCAATTCCGTGACACACGTACATATCCACGTACGTGCGCAGTAAAAAGTCAGGTCCCCAGTGGGGACCTCTAAATCCCTCATCTGGGAGGAAATTGCTGTTAGCGTTCGGATATGTTTCTTTTTGCGATGTTCTTTATACAAATACGCAGAGAGAGAGTCTTCCAGTTTGTTGTGTTTTCGCAAACGCAGGGTCACAGACAGATCCTGTTTCAAGACTTGGGGTTGCCACAAGGATGCGGGAACATTTTTCCGAGGCACTCTTTAATGGCTGTGCGTTCCTGTAGCCTACGCTGTATGGCCAGCCATCCGCCTACAGGCGGGTACGTAGGCTTTCCAGTCCTCCTTGCTACCCGTAACTGTGCCCTAAACACCCGGGACCCTGGAAGTCTCTGTCCCCAGGGCAGTTACGTGGCAGCTATGTGCAAGGAGCTCAGGGAAAAAACGGAGTTGAAAGGTGATGTGAATTCCCGTGCGTTGTTTCAAGCCCCCACGTATTTCTGTAGAGACGCCTGGGTAGGCGATCGGCGCTGCAGAAGTCGGCACACGCTATTTTTATTTTTCCCTGTTATACGATACATGGCATGAGGGCGTTACGTACACGCATCTTAAATATTTAGCTCCAGACATCTGACACCCGCACGTAGCGAGGCACAGAACATTTCCCACACCCCCAGAGGGCTCCCCACCCTGCAGGAAGGAAGGAGCATCTAAAACAAAGATTTGTTTATGTGAAAGGCGGAGTTGGGGGAGGGGCGGGGAGAGAGAGACCAAGAGAGGAAGAGCTTCCATTCACTGGGTTCACCCCTCAACTGGCCACAATGTCCAGGGCTGGGTCAGGCTTGGAACCCTGTCCGGGTCTCCCACCAGGGTGGCAGGGGTCTAAGCCCTTGGGCCACCTGGTGCTGCCTTCGCAGGTGCATCAGCAGGGAGCTGGGTCAGCGGTGGAACAGCGGGGACTGGAACAGGGGCTCCTGTGGGATGCTGGCATCTCAGGCAGTGGCCTGACACACTGCACCGCAACGCCAGCCCCCGGAAGAGCTGCGGAAACTTTGGGAGACGGCCCTCCATGACACGGCTCCACTTCAGCTCCAGCCAGCAGTGCCCACGGCTGCCGGTCTTCCAGCAGCTTCACCAGCGCTGGGTGTCCCCCCGGGGGCTGCGTCTCAGCCTTGGCTCTCCTGGCCTCTGGGATGGAGGCGAAGCTCGGGCTGCGCTCTGCCTCCCATCCAGCTCCCTACCAATGTCCCTGGGAAAGCAGCAGAAGGTGGCCCAAGCGCTCAAACCCCTGCCATCCACGCAGGAGACCCGGATGGAGCTCCAGGCTCCCGGCTTCAGCCTGGTCCATCCCCGGCCATTGCAGCCATTTAGGCAATGCACCAGCAGATGGAAGACTCTCCCTCCCTCCCTCTCTCTTTTTCTCTCTCTCCCCCCCACCTCCTTCTCCAACTCTGATCTTCAAATAAATACATAAATCTTAAAAAAAAAAATAATAAGTGTTCTCCCTAGCTGCCCACCAAGCCACGCCCCCTGCTTCCCAGGATGCTCCAGGCCTCCTGCTCCATATGGACTGCTCCTTGTCCCCCAGCCACCTCTTGAACTCCTACTCATCCTACAAAACCCCATTTCTCTCTTCTGTTGGACTTTACCCTCGCACACATCTTACCTCTCACACCCTGCCAGGCCTGCTTGAATTGAAGCCTCTCTCCTTTATCGCAAAAATACACAATGTGGGGCCGGCGCTGTGGCGTAGTGGGTAAAGCCACCCCCTGAGATGCCGGCATCCCATATGGACACCAGTTCAAGTCCCGCCTGCTCCACGACCCAAGTGCTTGGGCCTCTGCACCCACGTGGGCGATCCGGAGGAAGCTCTGGCTCCCGGCTTCAGCCTGGCCCAGCCCTGGCCGTTGTGGCCATTTGGGGAGTGAACCAGCAGATGGAAGACCTCTCTCCGTCTCCTTCCCTCTGTAACTCCGCCTTTCAGATAAACAAATGATTTTGTTTTAAAAATGGAGAATGTACAGCTGTCAAAACCAGCCCCTATCTCTGAGGAGGGACCACCTACTCACCTCTACCCCCAGACTCTGAGCTCCCGGAGGGCAGAAGCCACGCCCAGACAGTGCCTGGCGCACAGCAGGCACTTGGACTTGGCACTGGCCTCCACTGCCCCTGCTGACTGTGGAAGCACCTTTTGAAATGGCCCCGCCTTTCATAGCCTGCACCATGGTCAGGGTGGGCCAACAGCCCCAGCTGGACCACCTGGAGTAGACTCACTCCAGGGATCTGAATCAGGCCACAAGGGCAGAGACTCACAGGGCCTTCTGGCCCTGGGCCTGGAGAACAAGGCCCCCGATCCTGCTGCCTGACCCCTAAGCCGCCCTGGTCCCATCCTCCTGAGGCCCGGTCCCAGGCCATCCATCGCTCAGTGAACATCCCCCCGACCTGCTGTGCTGCCTGAGTTGGGAGCTGTAAGCCAGGTGCCTCGCGCCCTACCCGCCCGCTGTGGCTGGCACTCTCCACACTGTGCTTCCCACAGGACCCTCGGCGCAGCCCTGCCCAGTCTGGAATTGGTTGGTGCCGAGTGCCGGGAGCGTGCCCTGTGTCTCCTCCCTCCCCCACTTTTCTCTTCATTTCACATATAGGCGGCTAAGTGACTGTCCCCAGGGGTGCACGCTGACTGGCGGGTCAGCCCAGAGGAACAGGGGCGGATTCCGGAGCTGCCCTTCCGGCTGAGCTCAAGGCCACCTCCTGCTGGCCCTGCTGAGCTGGAGTCTCCCTTCCAGCCTGGGCCGGTCCCGGAGGGGAGCCACGTCTCTTTCGTGTCCCCAGCACCTGGCAGGGCCTGGCATGGAGCCACTGTCGGGTCAACTTCTTTCTGAACGAAATGAAGCCTCCGCACAGCAAATCAGAGGACGTGAGATTCTTGACCTTGGCCTTAAACTCTGGGGCTCAGGCAAGGCAATGGGTGCGCCTGTCGTCATCGTCTCCTCCATCACCTCCGAGTGTGCGCAGCTGGCCTTGGGGGAAGAGGAGTCCAGGCCCGTGGCCAGGCCCTCCCTGGACAGCCTGGGCTCCCCCGGCGTTCCTCGGGGTTAGCAAAGTCAGCAAGAGGCCCCGGTGGCTCACCGTGCACAGGGAGCTGCGCCTGTCTGCAGCCCCGCGGCGGTGGGACCCCCTCCTCCTTTGTGCTGGGGAACATCTTGGAGTTGGACTAGACTAAGCCCGGGAGCAGAGAAGGGTTAGCATCGTCTGCTCAAGATGACAACTGGGGTAAACCCAGTCAACAGACATGTCCCCAGCCCTTAGGGAAGTGACCTGTGGCTGCGAGCCCACAGACACAGCCACAGGACAGGCTGACCATGAACCTGAAAGACAGAAGGGGCAACAGGCCCAGCCCCACAGGTCCTCTGCCCCCTGCACACGTCCACCTGGAGAGCCCTCAAATTCCCCCCAACAGGGCCCTCAGCTGCTCCTGCCCAAGCCTGCTTCTGTCAGGGCTTCCTGGCCCGGGGGCAGCCCCTCCCCCCTCCCCATGCCCACCGCCCCTTCAATGGCCCCAGCCTGGTGGAGTCCACGTCCGCTCTCTCTCTAGGACCTGCAGAGTCACACTCACACCTGCCAAGACCAAGGCCATGCAAGACCCTCAGGAACAGTGCCCTGTGTCTCTCCATCTCTGCCCTCCGCCTGGCAAACCCCACTCTTCCGCTCCATCCACATTGCCTCACCCCACGAGCCTGGCTCAAATCTCGCCTCCACCAGCAGCCCCAGGGGGTGGCCTGAGTCCCTGCTCTCTCACTGAACGGGGGCAGTGGCAGTCCCAGCTTCGCTGGAGCCAATGATGCGACACATTGGACGTCTGGGCGCAGTGCTGGCCACACAGGGATGCCCAGCTCGAGGGAGCCACCAGGGAGGAGGCAGTGCCACAGGTCAGGAGCCACTGAGCGCCCCACACAGGTGGGCCAGCTCAGAGTCTGCAGTGTGGGCTCCTGGGGACGTAGGCCTTCACTGGATGTGTTTGGCCAAGAACCCTCTCCCCTGCGTGGCCCGGCGTCACTTAGGAATTGCGAGGAAGACTTTGCTGGGAGGCCTGAAGAAGCCAGCGAGCCCCGGGGGTCCCACTGCACGAGTCCACGTTTAGGAAGACGAGGCCGACGCCTCTGGGGCTGGGGCTGAACACCCCCCGTCGTGAGATTTTACACTTGCAGGGAGATTCAGTTCCCCACAGAACTGCCACAACTGAGTTAATCATGAGACTTCTTAGGAAATTAAAAGATGGCGAGACAGGGCCAGCGTGGTGGCAGAGCGGGTAAAGCCACTGCCTGCGACGCCAGCATCCCATATGGGTGCCAGTTCGAGTCCCGGCTGCTCCACTTCCGATTCAGCTCCCTGCTAACGCACCTTGGAGAGCAGTGGAAGGTGGTCCATGTGCTTGGGCTCCTGCACCCACGTGGGAGACCCGGAAGAAGCTCCTGGCTCCTGGCTTCAGCCTGGCTCCCTCCTGGTTGTTGTGGCCCTTTGGGGATTGAACCAGCACATGGAAGATCTCTCGCTCTCTCCCTGTCTCTCTCTCTGTCTCTCTGCCTTTCAAATGAATAAATAAATCTTTAAAAAAAAAGCAAACAATGAAGCGCTTGCCACTCCTGGTAACTGTAGGATTGCTGCTCATCTGTACTGTCTGTGGTATCGATGACCACAGCCCTGTCTGTGCCAGCCACGCTCTGGGGCTGCATCAGCGACCCTGCGCTGTTTAATTCCCCCCATGCTGGGCGAGGCTGACATTAGCACCCATCTCGGGTTACTGATGGGGGGAACTGAGGTTGGGAGAGGTCCCACCCGCTCTAGCTGGTGGGATTAGCCGGAGGGCTGCGGCCCATGGAGGTGGTTGGTGATTGAGTCAAAGTCGCCAGGGCTGCCCATGAGGAGGGTGGGACCCGCGGCCCAGGCCTGCCAGGGGCTGCGCCCGCGGCCTCCCCAGCACCCGGTCTGGGGTCAGCTGCTGAGTCCAGTGGCAGAGGGTGTGCCTAGAAGGAAGGCGGCAGGCAGCTCACCTCGCCTTCCCACCTCTCCAGCCCTGCACCAGGCGTCAGCAGGGGGAGCCAAAGGGCCTGCCCTGGACAGCCGAGGCCTGACCGCCCAGCCCCTTGGGAACTGCAGAGGTGGCGGGGGAGGGGGCAGCTGCCCTCACTCTTCAAGGCCCCATCAAAGAGCCAGAGCAGGATCTCCTGGACAGGAACGCTCAGCCAAATGATGTCTGCCTTGTCTGGCGCTCCTTCTTCACCCATTTCGTCACCACTTCCTGGCCCCTCGTGGGAGGCACAGATCAGAGCCCCCGTCTGCGAGGAGACGGATGTGAAAGCCAAGGCCAGCTGAGCTCTGCTGAGGGAGGCTCCGGGGTCTGTGGGAGCACGGAGGAGGCCTTGCGCTGGGTGCTGTTGGCGGCAGGTGAGGGGTGGGCTGCTTCGTGGAGTCCTGGCATTGGGGTCCCCACCCCAGGGGACACGTCAGTCTCTGGGGGCAGCCCCCCGTCATGTCGCCACCCAGTCTGCAAGGTGCTTCCAGAAGATTCCCTGGCTTGTTCACTCCATCCCTGCCTGCCCTCCCGGAGCCCAGCCCATGCATCAGGAAATTCTCCTCCAGCTCGAGCCCCGCTGACCACACCCCCGGGGCAGACACGGCCCTTTCTTCTCAGGCCCAGAGGCCTCCTCCCTCGGCTCACCCGTGAGGGGCTCACAGGGGCGTACTCCCTGCTCTTCCCCTCTGCCTGCTCCGGCCCCTGCACGGGGCAAGGCGGGAAGTGGAGGGTGTCCAGGCACCAGCTCGCTTGGCCTAAGCCACCCATTGGGGGGGGGGGGGAGGGGCAGGCTGGGGCTAAAACTTGGTGTGAGTGGGGCTGCCCCTGGGCTGGGGGGGGTCACGGTCCACTCCCACCGTGATCTGCAGGAACACAGTCCAGAAGCTTCCCGCAAGCCCGGGGCGGGGGGCTGCGCGAACAGGTGCACTACAGAGCATTTAGAGGCCCCCAAACTCATTTCTGACTCCACCGCCTGAAGCATAGAATGCCGCGTGGGCCCGAGGACGCCGTTCCGCCCTCAGAGTCCCACAGCCCCGCAGTGAGAGGAGAAAATGAGGCCGGGCAGCGGGGGCTCCCCAGCCAGCCCCAGCCCCCGCCCCCAGCAGCCACGCACAAGGAAGATCTGGCGAGACCGGGCCGCTGCCTCCCTGGGGGCCACAGAAGCACCGCGCTCCTCGCGCCTGTCCCGTCCCCTCCTGTGGCGGCCCCGCGTCAGAGCCCAGCCTGGGCCCAACTCCTGTGAACGCACGTCCCAGGAGGCACAGCTTTCCCAGGCTGAGATCAGCAGCAGAGCTGCGTGTGTGTGCGCACGTGGGTGTGTGTGGAGGGGGAGGTGTGCGTGGGGACTGTGTGTGTGTGTGGAGGGGGAGGTGTGTGTGGGGACTGTGTGTGTGTGGGGGTGTGTGTGTGGGGACTCTGTGTGTGTGTGGGGGTGTGTGTGTGGAGGGGGAGGTGTGCGTGGGGACTGTGTGTGGGTGTGGGTGTGGGTGTGTGTGGAAGGGGAGGTGTGTGTGGGGACTGTGTGTGGGTGTGGGTGTGTGTGGAGGGGGAGGTGTGCGTGGGGACTGTGTGTGTGTGTGGGTGTGGGTGTGTGTGGAGGGGGAGGTGTGCGTGGGGACTGTGTGTGTGTGTGGGTGTGGGTGTCTGTGGAGGGGGAGGTGTGCGTGGGGACTGTGTGTGTGTGTGTGTGTGGGTGTGTGTGGAGGGGGAGGTGTACGTGGGGACTGTGTGTGTGTGTGTGTGGAGGGGGAGGTGTACGTGGGGACTGTGTGTGTGTGTGTGTGTGGAGGGGGAGGTGTGCGTGGGGACTGTGTATGTGTGTGTGGGTGGGTGTGTGTGGAGGGGGAGGTGTGTGTGTGGACTGTGTGTGTGTGTGTGTGTGGAGGGGGAGGTGTATGTGGGCACTGTGTGTGTGTGGAGGGTGTATGTAGTGTGTGGGGTGTGTGGAGGGTGTGGGGGGTGTGTACAGAGGATTGTGTAGTGTTCTGTAAGGTTGTGGAGGTGTGGAGTATTGGTGTGGGGTGTGTATGGAGGGTGTGGGGGTGTGTGTGGAGTGTGTGTACAGAGGACTGAGTGGTGTGCAAGGTTGTGGGGGTGTGGAGTGTTGTGTAGCATGTGGGATGTGTACAGAGGAGGTGTATGGAGGGTGTGTACGGAGGGTGTATAATGTGTAGTAGGGGTGTGTAGTGCAGTGTGTAGTGCAGTGTGTGGGGTGTGTGGAGGGTGTGTACAGGGGATTGTGGAGTGCTGTGTGGGGTGTGTAGTGTGTGGGGTGTGTTGGGTGTATAGCGTAGTGTGTGGGGTGTGTACAGGGGATTGTGTGGTGTTATGCAAAGTTGTGGGGGTGTGGAGTGTTGTGTGGTGTGTGGGGTGTGTAGTGTAGTGTGTAGGGTGTGTACAGGGGACTGTGTAGTGTTGTGGGGTGTGTTGTGTAGTGTGTGGGGTGTGGAGTGTGGGGTGTAGTGTGGGGGGGTGTGGAGTGTTGTGTAGTGTGTGTGGGTGTGTATGGAGAGTGTGTGTGGGGTGTGTACAGGGGATTGTGTAGTGTTGTGGGGTGTGGAGTGTTGTGTGGAGTGTGGAGTGTAGTGTGTGGGGTGTGGAGTGTTGTGTAGTGTGTGTGGGTGTGTATGGAGAGTGTGTGTGGGGTGTGTACAGGGGATTGTGTAGTGTTGTGGGGTGTGGAGTGTTGTGTGGGGTGTGGAGTGTAGTGTGTGGGGTGTGTACAGGGGACTATGTAGTGTTGTGGGGTGTGTAGTGTAGTGTGTGGGGTGTGTACAGAGGACTGGGTAGTGTTGTGGGGTGTGGAGTGTTGTGTGGGGTGAGGGGTGTGTAGTGTAGTGTGTGGGTGTGTACAGGGGACTGTGTAGTGTTGTGAGGGTGTGGAGTGTTGTGTGTGGGGTGTGTAGTGTAGTGTGTGGGGTGTGTACAGAGGACTGGGTAGTGTTGCGGGGTGTGGAGTGTTGTGTAGTGTGGGGGGGTGTATGGAGAGTGTGGGGGGGTGTGTACAGGGGACTGTATAGTGTTGTGGTATGTGTAGTGTAGTGTGTGGGGTGTGTACAGGGGACTGGGTAGTGTTGTGGGGTGTGGAGTGTTGTGTGGTGTGTGGGGTGTGTACAGGGGACTGTGTAGTGTTGTGGGGTGTGGAGTGTTGTGTGGTGTGTGGGGTGTGTACAGGGGACTGTGTAGTGTTGTGAGGTGTGGAGTGTTGTGGGGTGTGTAGTGTAGTGTGTGGGTGTGTACAGGGGACTGTGTAGTGTTGTGGGGTGTGGAGTGTTGTGTGGGGTGTGTTGTGTGGTGTGTGGGGTGTGTACAGAGGACTGGGTAGTGTTGTGAGGTGTGGAGTGTTGTGGGGTGTGTAGTGTAGTGTGTGGGTGTGTACAGGGGACTGTGTAGTGTTGTGGGGTGTGGAGTGTTGTGTAGGGTGTGTTGTGTGGTGTGTGGGGTGTGTACAGAGGACTGGTAGTGTTGTGAGGTGTGGAGTGTTGTGGGGTGTGTAGTGTAGTGTGTGGGTGTGTACAGAGGACTGTGTAGTGTTGTGGGGTGTGGAGTGTTGTGTGGTGTGTGGGGTGTGTACAGGGGACTGTGTAGTGTTGTGGGGGTGTGGAGTGTGTGTAGTGTGTGTGGGTGTGTATGGAGAGTGTGTGTGGGGTGTGTACAGGGGATTGTGTAGTGTTGTGGGGTGTGGAGTGTTGTGTGGTGTGTGTACAGGGGACTGGGTAGTGTTGTGGGGTGTGGAGTGTAGTGTAGTGTGTGGGGTGTGTACAGGGGACTGTGTAGTGTTGTGGGGTGTGGAGTGTTGTGTGGGGTGTGGGGTGTGTACAGGGGACTGTGTAGTGTTGTGGGGTGTGGAGTGTTGTGTGGGGTGTGTTGTGTGGTGTGTGGGGTGTGTACAGAGGACTGGTAGTGTTGTGAGGTGTGGAGTGTTGTGGGGTGTGTAGTGTAGTGTGTGGGTGTGTACAGAGGACTGTGTAGTGTTGTGGGGTGTGGAGTGGTGTGTGGTGTGTGTACAGGGGACTGGGTAGTGTTGTGGGGTGTGGAGTGTTGTGTGGTGTGTGGGGTGTGTACAGGGGACTGGGTAGTGTTGTGGGGGTGTGTGGGGTGTGGAGTGTGTGAGGCGTGCGTGCGCGTTGGGGGAAGGGAGGGCGGCTGTGGACGGAAGGCTGGACACAAACTGGTGCGGGCGGGCGGGCGGACAAAAAGAGCGAGGTCTGGCCTCAGCCGGCCTGGGAGCCGGAGAAAAAAGGCGCTCAGGGCCGGTTGTCAAGGAGATGGGCCTCGGGCTTCGCTGAACTTTCTTCCCTCGGCCGTCCCGCCTGCGGCTGAGAGGGGCCATTTATTTCCGCGGGGCCTCCCGGGCGGGTCCGGCCAGGCCCCCAGGCTGACAGGCCGTGGGTGGAGACCCCAGACCAGGGCAGGGCAGGGCACGCTCCCACCGCTGCGATGCCGCCCTGCCCGGGGACTCGCCCGCCGGGGAAGCCCAGGGCCCGCACTCGGGACGGCACCGGCGGCCGGCAGGGGTCGGCCCGCACAGCGCTGCGCCCGCTGGCCCCGCACACCTCGGCGCCCTGCTGCAGACGCGCGTCCCGCGCCCGCCCCGGGACCCCCGCGCTTACGGGCCATTGTCCTCAAGGGCGGCTGGAAGGGAAATTTCGACACGATCGCCAGGATCTCTGCTCGCCGAGGCCTGGCCGGGGCTGGGTGCCCACTGGGTGCTCAGCGGACGCTTGGAGCGGCGGCGCCGACGGGTCCGCCGCGCGCCCGGGCATGGCTCTCGCTACAAATGGATGCCGCGGGCGGGGCCTTCCCGGATCTGAGAGCCGCTCGAAGCCCCCTCCTCTCCTCCAGTGTGCGCCCGGGGCCGGGGGTGCGGGGAGGGTGCTGCCCCCAAAGGGACGGCCACCCTAGACGATGAGGCCAGGGGGCAGGGGCCGAGGCTGGGACAGCCTCCGAGAGCCAGCCCCACAGCCTGGCCGAGACCCTGCGCCCCGGGCCGCGCCGGCCGGCCCGGCCCCCACCCCCCACCTGCCGCCCGCCCCGAGGGGAGGGGGCGGCCCCGGACGCCCTCGCCCGCCCCTCCCCCCGCGGGCCGGCGAGCGGCGCCCATTGGCCGGCCCTGCGAGCAGCTCCGCCCCCCGCGGCCGCAGGCCAATGAGCGCGCGGCTGTCAGCTCGTCAGCCGCGCCGGCTCGGAGGCTCGGGAGCCCGAGCGCTGGCTGAGCAGCGAGCACCCGGAGCGCTCGCGGGAGCGGCCGGTAGGACCCGCGCGCCGCACGCCGCACGCCCCACGCCCGGCCGGGCCCGCAGCGAGCATGGGCGCGGCGGCCGTGCGCTGGCACTTGTGCGTGCTGCTCGCCCTGGGCGCGCGCGGGCGGCTGGCGGGGGGCAGCGGGCTCCCAGGTAAGAGCCCGACCGCAGGCTGCCGGCACGGGGCGCGGCCCCGGGGCCCCCCGCCCGGGCGCGCCGTCGGGAGGACCGCAGCCCGCCCCGGCTCCGCAGCCGCCGCGCCTCGGGGCAAAGTAACTTGTGGGGCCGGGCTCCCCGCAGCCCGGCCGGCAGGGGCTCCGGAGCGCGGCGGGGCCGCTGCAGGGGCGGGGTGGACCGAGGCCCGCCGGGGTGGGGGGGAGGGAGGCGGGGGCGGGAGGGAGAAGAAGGCGCGACGGCTGGGCCGGGGGTGCCCGCGGCCGAGAGGGGCGTCCCCCGGTGCAGAGGGGCGCGCGGGCGGGCGGGCGGGGGGCCTCCCGGGGAGGCGCGAGGAGGCGGCGAGGGAGAGAGGACGGACGCGGAGAAAGAGGAAGGGGTGCGGCCGGCGGGACCGACGGACAGGGAAGGGGGCGCAGACAGAACAGACAAAAGGGACGCCGCGAGCAGCCCGGGGGCGTTGGGAAGAGACCAGGGTGCCGTGGGGAAGGGAAGGAGGCGGAGGGACCTCGGGGAGGGGACAGGTCCGGCGGTGGAGGCCTGGGAAGTGACGGACAGATGGACAGTCAGGCGAGAGGAGGGCGCGGGACAGACACAGAGCGAGCCCGGCTGTGGTCAGGGCGGGCAGCAGAGGCCAGGCGGGGTCCCGGCGGGTGGTGGCGTGGAAGGGGCTCCCCTCCCACATCTGGGTCCCCTTTCTCTGGGGGCGGTGGTGTGAGTGGGAGGACCCTGCTCGCCCCCACCCTCCTCCAACAACAGCGCAGGGTCCTGTCCTGGGAGTCACTCCTGAGTGACCAGGGGCGCCTTCCTGCTGCAGGAGCCAGCCTGCGAACTGTGGGTATGTCCCAGCTTTTGCTGTGACCGACCCTCCGTGTGCCCGCGCCCTGCGCAGGCTCTGTGAGGGGGAAGCCCCGGCAGCCACTCCCCGAGTCAGCCAGGCAAAGACTAAGCGGGCAGCCTGCTCGAGGGCTGGGCTGCCCGGCACCGGGCTCCCACGTGGGCAGGGCAGCTGGCCCGAGTCCCGCCCTCCTGCGGCTCACCTGCCCTCTCCTCTCCCCGTGTTTGTATGGTGTGCAGGGAGAGGACCCTTCCCCTCTGGCCAGGGGTGTGAGTGTGGGTGTGGGTGTGGGTGTTCCCTCCCTACGTGTGTGTCTGTGTGAGTGTGTGTCTGTGTGGTGTGTGTGGTAGGTGTGTAGGTGTGTCTGTGTGTGTGGGTGTGTGGGTGTGGGTGTGTGTCTGTGTGTTCCCTCCCTGTGTCTGTGTGTGTGTCTGTGGGTGTGTGTGGGTGTGTCTGTGTGTGTTCCCTCCCTGTATCTGTGTGTGTGTGTGGGGGGGGTGTGAGTGGGAGTGTGTGTCTGTGTGTATGTGGGGTGTGTCTGTGTGGGTATGTGTGTTCCTTCCCTATGTGTGTGTCTGTGTGAGTGTGGGTAGGTAGATGTGTGGGTGTGTCTGTGTGGGTGTGTCTGTGTGGGTTCCCTCCCTGTATCTGTGGGGGGGGGTAGGTGTGTAGGTGTGTCTGTGTGTGTGTGTGTCTGTGTGTGTGTCTGTGTGGTATATGTGTGGGTAGGTGTGTAGGTGTGTGTGTGTGGTATGTGTGTGGGTAGGTGTGTAGGTGTGTCTGTGTGCATGTGTGTCTGTGTGTGTCTGTGTGTTCCCTCCCTGTGTCTGTGGGGAGGGGTAGGTGTGTGTGTGTGTCTGTGTGTGTGTGTCTGTGTGTGTGTGTCTGTGTGGTAGGTGTGTGGGTAGGTGTGTAGGTGTGTCTTTGTGGTATGTGTGTGGGTAGGTGTGTGTGTGTCTGTGTGCATGTGTGTCTGTGTGGTATGTGTGTCTGTGTGCATGTGTGTCTGTGTGGTATGTGTGTCTGTGTGGTATGTGTGTGGGTAGGTGTGTAGGTGTGTCTGTGTGCATGTGTGTCTGTGTGTTCCCTCCCTGTGTCTGTGTGTGGGGGGGTAGGTGTGTGTGTGTGTCTGTGTGTGTGTGTCTGTGTGGTATATGTGTGGGTAGGTGTGTAGGTGTGTCTGTGTGCATGTGTGTCTGTGTGTTCCCTCCCTGTGTCTGTGGGGGGGGGTAGGTGTGTGTGTGTGTCTGTGTGTGTGTGTCTGTGTGGTATATGTGTGGGTAGGTGTGTAGGTGTGTCTGTGTGCATGTGTGTCTGTGTGTTCCCTCCCTGTGTCTGTGGGGGGGGTAGGTGTGTGTGTGTGTGTGTCTGTGTGTGTGTGTCTGTGTGGTATGTGTGTGGGTAGGTGTGTA
The DNA here is from genome assembly GCF_964237555.1 of Oryctolagus cuniculus. Classification (NCBI taxonomy): domain Eukaryota; kingdom Metazoa; phylum Chordata; class Mammalia; order Lagomorpha; family Leporidae; genus Oryctolagus; species Oryctolagus cuniculus. The sequence continues at coordinate 118,888,516 of NC_091442.1, read as the reverse complement.
GGTGTGTCTGTGTGCATGTGTGTCTGTGTGCATGTGTGTGTCTGTGCGTTCCCTCCCTTCATGCCCAGGGGCTGGCCTTGGGGAGTGGGGGGAGTCCCCGTTTCCTGTTGGCCCTCCTGGTGGTGCCGCAGTGCTCGCCCTGGGAGGAGCACAGAGCCGTCTCTGGCCTCTGGCAGTGCCCTTGAGCTGGCGCCACCCCTGCACTGGCTGTCACTCCCTCTCCATGCCCCGCCTGGCCCCCGGTCACCTGCGCACCGGAGCTCTGGCAGTGACTGTCCCTGGGACACCTTTCCGCCCTCCTGAGAAGGCGCAGACACCCTGAAACGTGAGGCCACGCGTGTGCCTGCGTGGGGCGGGCGGGTCATGCTGTCTTGCTGCTCTTTGATGTCTCTCTTCCACTGGGGGTGCGCTGGGTCCGTGGGTGCTGGAGCAGAGGAGCCGAACCTGGGGTGGGGGCATCTCAGAGAGGCCCCCACATGCAGACTCAGAGCCCAGGTGTTCAGACGAGGCATTCTTGGGGACCAGGGAACACAGGTGAGGGCCTGCACACGAGGAGGCGAGGACCTTCCGAGCTCGCTCCTGGGGGCTTCCTCCAGCCTGCTGCCGAGAGCCCCCTTCCTTGCTGCCCCCTGAGTCCTGTCTGACCACCCTGTCTGGATGCTGCTCCTAGCTTGCTGGAAGTGACACAGAGAACAGTTTGCTCTGTGTCGGGGTCTGGCGTGCCCCTAGTGAGCTGCCAGCCTGTAGCAGACCTCAGTGGGCCCCAGGGCCATCACCTGCAGCCTGAGCAGTTAACCCCGAGTGGGGCTGATGTGGCTGAGGTTCCTCGGGCTGTGCACGCCTGCTCCCGAGGCCCCCCTCCCTGTCCGATCTGGAGTGGGGGGATTGGGGTGCCTACACGGATACACAGAGTCCGTGGTTGTGGTTGGAGGTGGGAATGCAGGAGCTAGAACTGAATTTGAATTTTGAAACGGCACGAGGAACCAAGTCCGTTCCTAGATTTCCAAGCCGGGGAAAAGAGAGGACGGGGGTGGGGGCATCAGGACCACCAGTGAGCCCAGGTTAGCCCAGCTGTAGCCCAGTCTGGGGTGTGGAGGCTGGATGGAGAATCCCAGGATACCACAGCTGAGGGGCTGCTGGGGTCCCACACTCAGGTCACCCCACGGGAGCCTCTCAACATGACCCCTGCTCACTGTCCCCCCGGCCTTAATCTCTCCGTATGCACCCCAAAGGGGCTGGATTTAAATGTCTCCCAGGACCCTTTTGGCCCTGAATTCTAGAAAGAGGACAGTGGAGGAGGGGCGGAGAGGTGCTTGTGGGAAGAGAGAGGCTTTAGCTGGTTGTGTCCATAAGCCTCAGTGTTCCCATCTTTTTCATGGGAATGATAGCCGTCCTCAGTGGGTTGGTATGAAAATCAGCTGGCGCCGCGGCTCAGTAGGCTAATCCTCTGCCTTGCGGCGCCGGCACACTGGGTTCTAGTCCCGGTTGGGGTGCCGGATTCTGTCCCGGTTGCCCCTCTTCCAGGCCAGCTCTCTGCTGTGGCCCGGGAGTGCAGTGGAGGATGGCCCAAGTGCTTGGGCCCTGCACCCCATGGGAGACCAGGAGAAGCACCTGGCTCCTGCCTTCGGATCAGCACGGTGCGTCGGCCGCAGCGCACCGGCCGCAGCGGCCATTGGAGGGTGAACCAACGGCAAAAGGAAGACCTTTCTCTCTGTCTGTCTCTCTCACTGTCCACTCTGCCTGTCAAAAAAAAAAAAAAAAAAAAAAAAGAAAGAAAAGAAAATCAATGAGCCATGTGTGTTGGTAGCATTGTGCCTGGCGCTAGTGGCCGCTTGTCACCTGGATTGTCACGTGATACTATTACCATTAGCAACCCCAATGGCCGATGGGAAGGTGGAGGCCAGGGCTCCCCGGCCCTTCCCAGGCCACAGCTCACCCCGTCTCCCCGCCCCTGCAGGAGCAGTGGACGTGGACGAGTGCTCGGAGGGCACAGATGACTGTCACATCGATGCCATCTGCCAGAACACACCCAAGTCCTACAAGTGCCTCTGCAAGCCCGGCTACAAGGGGGAAGGGAGGCAGTGTGAAGGTGAGTCCGGTCCCCGGCTCTCGGGCTGCTGCAGGCCAGGGCAGCCCGGCGCCATGCTCGCACGCTGGCTTCCCAGACCCGGGGCCGCCTCCCTCCAGTGTGGGCGTTGGACCCTCGCCTGGCTTTGAAATGGTGTGTGTGCTTTAAGGAAACGGAGGTGACACTTCGACGAGGTGTTTGTGCACCTGATCCTTCCCCCACCTCCACCATGTCCCTAACTTCAAGTCCAAAACCACCCTCTGTGGCCTGTGGCTTCCCCACAAGACCTGTTCCAGAGCCAACCATGGCACCGGCGAGGCCGGCTCAGGTCTCTGGTCAGCTCTAGAGCCTGGTGGGTTTATGCTGTCTGTCTTTCCTTCCCTACACCTGGGCTGCTGGTGTGGCCACCCAGCGTTAGAAACCGCCTCCCGGGCAGGCTGGGGGTCGAGGAGGGCAGCCCTGGCTGTGTTTGGGGCCAGGGCTCTCCATTCCAGGAGCTCCTTCGGGAACGTTCACGTGGGAGGTTCTCAGCAGTCCTCCTGACCCGGTGGATGTGGGCCAGGGCTCAGACGCAGCTTGGGGAGCCGGAAACCGCTCTCTCTGTGACTGACGCACACCCCTGGGGAGGTCAGCATCTGAGTCTTGCCCACCTGCTCCCATTGTGTAGAGAGGAAAGCTGAGGTTCGGAGAGAGGAGTCGCGTCTTCTGGCAGGCCCCCTCGTTTTCCAGTGACACGGTGAGGGTCGACCCCAGGCCTTCTAATTCCCGCTCAGTGACTCCAGCTCCCCTCGTCCCCTCTCGCAGCCCTGCCAGCTTCTGTGAGATCTGTGTTGGAACAGGGCGGTGCCCACTCTGCGCGCGCAGGGCTCTCCAGGGCTGGAGTCTGCAGGAGGTGCACTCTGCCTGCCCCCGGGCTGAGCTGTGTCGCACGTCTCCTGCAGGCCGAGTGCTGGGCAGTGACACGTCCTGGGTCCTGCTTGCTTGGGGCTCGAGGCTGGTGTGTAGGGAAGCGGAAGCTGCCTGGGGGCAGACTGAGCAGGTCAGGGGCAAGCAGCCTGGTGGGACGGGCTGGGCAGGCTGCTTGCCCCTCTGGCCAGGTGGCACATCTGGGCCTCGTGACCACTTTCTGACCCGCTGCTCTGCCACCACACCCTGAGCCGTGGCCAGGGAGTGCTGTGGTCGACCTGCCCTCTGCTGCCTGGGTCCTGAATCCAGCTGTTCCCGCGCTGGCCATCCCCTCAGGTCCTCTGCTGCTGTCCCCTGCACAGGAGGCCCACGCTTGGTCTCCTTGCTTCCCTGAGGCCCTTCAGAGTCCAGCAGGAGCCTCCTGCTCAGCACGGGTCCTGGACTGGCGGGGGGGGGGGGGAAGCTGGTGATGCACTGCAGGGGGCCAGTACCCGCCCTCCCCCCCCCAACCACCGCTCTTCCCCCTGAACGCCCATCCCCTGCGTCCTGGAAAAATCCAGCGGTGAATTCTTTAGACGTGCCCTGCTTCATAACCCACATGCGCACATGCGTGCACAGGTACATGCATGCAGACATGTGTGCCCTGCTGACATGCACACACTGGTACATACATGCACACATGTACACACATGGAAACACGCACACTGCACAAAGCGCCGGCTCTGCTCCTGCAGCCCTGGGCACCAGTGCTGTCATTGCATCTTTGCTCCCGGCTGCACTGTGTTCTGGAGGGTCTGCCCCGGGCGGGCGTCAGACCTGCTACGGCAAAGCTGGTGAACTTGGGCCGTGCCCGGGGAGCTTACGGGGAGCCCCTCAGTCACTGAGCCCCTCACATCTGTCGTGACACCCCCAGCTCCCGGGACAGGGCCTGGTGGCGGCAGCAGTGTGCTCACGATGTGGACAGCTGTGAGCGATGCAGGGAGGGCACTGGGTCGTGGGCGGGCTCGTGCTTGCCCTGGGGTGAGACAGGAGAGCAGCCCTGGCCTCTGCCTGGGGGCAGCCCGTCGCTGAGGTGACGGTTTGAGCCTCAGTTTCCCTTTTGGGTATATGAGCCGCCAGTTTTCCTCAGCACAGCTCTCTTGGAGAGTGCATGCAGGGGCACCGGGAAGCTGCCTGCCTTGGTGCCTGGCCCAGGACACAGTGGGCACTCACCGCGCAGTGTGTGCCTAACAGCCGATGGCGGTGCCGACGTCGTCGCCATCGTTCGGAGTGGTTTCAGATGAGACTACAGGCGGCCCTGGCCTTGGCCAGTGGCTGGGGCTAACCTCAGAGGTGATGGCCGCGGTGCAGCCGGCCCCGCCCTCCGGGAGCTTGTTGCCGCGGCTACAGCAGGAGAGGTGTAGGAGACTCCGTACCTGTGAGTTACCACGTCAGAGCAGCTCTCAGGAACCGGGAGCGTGACGCCGTTGCTTGGTCACTTGCTCCTGAACTCCCCCGTGAGCGAGAGCTGGCGTGCGTTCTGGGGCCCACGGGGACCCTCTCCCCTTGCACTTGGGTGTCCACGTCCCTGGGGACCAGAGTGTTCACCCAACAGCCACGAGACCCCCTCTGCCTCCGCAGGACCGCGCTGCAGAGACCCCCGGGGGATTTGGGATCTGCAGCGGCCAGCAAGCCGCGTGCAGCGGTGGCCAGAGGGACATGAGGCCGCCCGGTGTTCAGCTGCTTGCTTTACAGCCGCAGAAAGGAGCCCGGGGGTGCGGGCGCCCGCCCGGGTTTGGGCGGGAGGCCGGGTCTGGTGTGAGGCCGGTCCTGCGGGTGGCCTTTGCGTCGTCCCTTCCGTCCTGAGAAGAGGGACCGGAGGGTCCACGTCCCATTGAGCGTAGCGACTGAGGCCTGGGCCTTGGCGCCTGAGTGCTGTATCCAGGGCAGCTTGCGTAGCCTGCATTTCCCTAGGAAGTGGACATGTTGCTGACGCGTCCTTGTAGAGAGAGCGTGGGAGCTAAGTGAGCTCACGTTGAGAGCTTGAGTGTAGCTTAGCACGTGGGATGCACCCTGCGAGGATCAGCCAGTTCTGCGGTGAGGAGGTTGTTGATTTTGATGATGGTGATGATGGTGAAGGCCATTATCATGATGTCAATGATCACAATAGCGTGGGTCATCGTGCTGCCTGCTGTATGGGAAGTGTTGTCTTTTCCCTGCGCTTTCCAGGATGTGAAAAGGCCAGGACCGGAGGTGGCCTGGTTCATCTGCTGTTCATGTAAACCCTGGGCGTAGGACTGTATCCCCCCCAGACATGTTGGGGAGACACACGTGCTGTTCACAGATGACCGTTTACCAAGGAGGGACAGGAGGTGTTCCTTTGTCCAGCTAAACCTACGTAAGTGATGGCGAATATTCCACCCCCGCCTCAGCCCACAGCAGACATCACTAATCAATCACCACACCCTCCAGCCTTCCTCCCTGGACCCTGCATCTGCAGCTCCTGAGGTGGGGTGAGGTCTGCAAAGGGCCGGAGTGCTGGGCCCGTGAGGACCCTGTGCTGCAGATCTCAGAGCCTTTGCTGTTTACCGGGTGAACACAGAGCGTGCCTGAGAGCGTGGCCTCCACAGGAAACAGCACCCGGCCCCTCCCCGCGTCACCTTGAAGCTGTGCTTATGAACTCCTCACAGCAAACCCAGCCCATTCTGGGAACACCAAGGGCTGGCAGATGCGTGGTGATCACGTGGCCTCCGTGTGTGCAGCCCCAGGGCAGCCATGTCCGGGGAGCAGCCTGGGGGCCGTGCACTCGGCAGGGCTTGCTGTGGCCACACAGAGGCACCTGCGGCTCTGGGGAAGGCTGTGAGCGCGGCCGAGGCCGTCCTGTGTCTTCTAGGTGAGCCACCTCTTGATGGAATCAGAAGTAGCTTGAAGTGAGTGCATGGGAGTGTGAGCTGGAAGAGCTCTGACCCGCGCCCGGCTCTCTCTGCGTTGCTCCCCCCAAATCTCCCGCCAGACGCACACACACCTCCAGTTAACCCCTGCCACGCTGCATTTATCTTTTCCATCAGCCCCTCAAGGGCAGAGTCTGTGACCTGTTTGGCATCGGCCGTAGGGACCCTGCGCCAGACCTGGTGTGGAGGGCATCGGTTGGATGGACGGGCGGGAGGATGAGTCTCTGGTTCCCGGCACAGGTGAGCCTTCACCTGTGGGCGTCCCGTCCCGGAGCCGCCGGCACACCCCGTGGTGATGGCCAGCACTGCTCCACCAGTCCCGGAGGAGCCGGGCGAGGCCTCCCAGAGCCTGGCACTCTCTGGAGTTGTACCAGGGAGGAAGCTGGGGCCTGAGGGCGGAGAGGCCCCCTCTGAATATATCCGGCAGGTCCAGCACAGTCCATCTGCAGGGCCTGGATTCCGGTCCCAGGCGGCCACAGTCTCCCAGCAGCAGGCCAGGCTCGCGCAGGCCCGTCTGAAAGCAGTGAACAGGCAATGGAGAGAGCCGTAGCTGTGGAGTGATGGGGGCGGGGGCTGTGGACACCCTTTTGCTCATGCTGTGTCCCTCTCTTGCTGCCACGGCTCGTCTGAGACAGGCCCCACGCCTGTGAGAGGCCAGAAGCACAGCAGCCCCCTTGTGCCCAGGTGATGAGCCCCGGGCCCAGCCCCACCCTCCACACAGCCGCTGTAACCAGGCTACTTCCCAGCATCCTGTCTCTCTCTTGCTACCCTGGGGCCTTTGCACATCCTGTTTCCTTGGCCTTTCTTTAGCGCAGCCCATGCATCTGCAGCTCACCGGGCCCCCTGGGCATGGGGCCCTCTGGAAGCCAAGTGCTGCACCAGCCTCCTGGTCTGAATTAGCCAGGCCTGTTTGTGCTCATTCTGCCGAGGGGGCAGGCCGGGGCGAGGCCGGGCCACTGCATCCCCTTTAAATGCTTCAACTCATTTAACCTTAATTGCCTTGTTTTCATAGACATTTGCTGAGGAAAAGGACCAAATTATAGCTTGAATTGGGTCTTACTAATCTTAATTAAAAGCTCTCGTTTGTAATCAGGACCAGGCCTCAAACCGCCCTCAGCTGGCTTGTTTAAATAACCGGGACCCTCCTGGTAATCACTGTTTAGTCTGAGCAGTGGGCGCACAGCACCCCTTCCGCGTGGACCCCGTTCAGGGGACCATTTACACAAGTGGCTTGTTCCACTCACAAGTTCCAACTGAGCCTGTTCCAAAACGCTGTAATTAAAGCTCTTGGGGAAACAACTCTTTGTTTTGGCCACAGTATATCAAATATATGACTCTTTTCCTTTTTTGGTGTGAAAAGGAAAAAAATGACAACCTCATGGCCATCAGAGATCACAAAATTAGCATGTACGTAATGAATGTAAATAGTGGCTTCCTGAACTCTGTGTCCCCCCAGGGCCTGCCTGTCAATCAGACTGCGGAGCCTATTATTAAAGAAGTTTAACAAAACTCCTAATAACACACCCAGCCATCCATTTAGTTTAACATCAGAAAAAAAAAAAAAAAAAACTTACAGCCAATTGGCCTTCCTAGGGAATAATGCCCGTGAGCTTATTAAATCATTCTCATCACTGTTTTTTTGTGTACTTTACTGAAACTCCAGATAAGTTCTGCCTTTTGGGAGGCCAGGGCAGGTGGGAGGAGGTGGCGGTGGGGGCAGGCTCCTGGCTGTCAAGCTGTAAAACTTGCAATTACACGTGCTGGTGGGCGCTCTCCCAAAGATGAAAGCGCTCAGGCCAGCGGACCGGCAGGCTGGAGGAAGTCGGACGTGCCGGAAAATTCTAAGTTGCTGTTAGCCAGCAATTAGGTCGCATAGCTCGCAACGGCCCAGCTCTGCAACAGACCAGAGGCCTCTGGGCACCCATCTCAAAGGTTTTTTGTTTGTTTGTTTGTTTGTTTTTTAAGATTTACTTATTTATTATTTGAAAGTCAGAGTTACAGGGGGAGAGAGAGAGAGAGGTCTTCCATCGGCTGGTTCACTCCCCAGGTGACCGCACAGCCAGGGCTGGGCCAGACCAAAGCTAGGAGCCAGGCGCTTCTTCCAGGTCTCCCACGTGGGTAGCAGGGGCCCAAGCACTTGGGCCGTCTTCTGCTGCTTTTCCAGGCCATTAGCAGGGAGCTGGATCAGAACTGGAATGGCCAGAACAGGAACAGTTGCCCATATGGGACGCCAGCGTTGCAGGCAGCGGCTTTATCCACTAGGCCACGGCGCCGGCCCCGGGTTGGTTTTTAGAAGGAAAAATAAAACTCTCCTGCTCTTGTCCTGCAAGTGTAGGAGGCGAGCTCGCCTCTCTGAACCTCTGGCCTGGGTGCAGTTGTTCCACGGACGTTCACTGAGCACCTGCCCCGTGCCAAGCCTGGTGCTAGGGCCAAGATGTGCGCCCTGCCCCGAGAGACCTCGCTGGCCCGCGGGAGAGACGATGGGGAAGGACGTGGTGATAAGGGGTGTGGCAAGTACAGGGTGTGAGGAGGGGGAGAAAGTATAGAAGGCTCCCCGGAGAAGGTGTCCTCTGGGAAAGCAGGACAGAGCCCGTCTCCGATGTCCCTTGCACTTGCGGCAAGGGTTCGAGGCCAACACTTTAGTCCTTGTTGACGCAGAAACTCCAGTGAGTGGCTTAGCCATCCCCCATCCCCGGGTCCTCCTTCGTCCATCCAAAGGGCCCCCCAGCACCTGCTTATGCATTCGAATGCAAAATGCACTTGGTGTGTTCAGCAGAGGTTGCAGGGGGACAAGGCCTCACCGTCCGCCAGAGCGCGTGGTCGGCTGCGCCGGGGCCTGGATGCCGGCCTTTCTCTGGTCTCTAAATCCCCACGTCTCCCAGGGCGAGGGGTCTCTGCCCCCGCCCCCTGCCCCGGGCTCCCCGCCCCGCAGGCAGCAGCCCCCCTCCGTGCCCTTCCTCCCAACCCTCTTGCCTCCTCTTGGCCGCTTCTTATTACAGTGGCCGTATTTGTTTTTCCGTGCGAGGAATGCTAACCAGAAAAAAACCATTATTTCTAAGAAAATAAACTGTGGGCTGCTTGGCCTTTGAATGCTACTGAAAGGGATGGTGGCCTTCCCCAAAGGCCTTGAGACAAAGGGGGCCGGGGCTCGTGTGTGCGGGCAAGGTCAGGGGGTCTGGGAGAGCAATCCGAGGGGCTCCTCCAGATGGGCCTGCCTTGGACTTCCGGCCTAGGTTAACAGCAACTGCTGGCTTGCTCACCGCCCTCCCCCCAGCCCTCCAGGGTCTCTGACATGTACCCCTGTCTCGGGGAGCCCCATGCCTTCTGTCTGGGCCTCTGTGTCGGAGGGAACGCAGCTGGGGGTGGGTCCGTGGAGGTCTGGGTGGCCGCCCTGTGTCACCGAGGCAGCTCTGTGTGCAGCCTTTGTGTGCCAACTTAAGAGTTCAGGAGGGGTCGGGGGGTCTCTGGGGGGCCAGCTCCTGGTTCAGGGCTCTGCTTGCTTCTCTGGTGCCCAAACTTGGCTCAGTCTGTGGGGCAGCTGGGGGGTCCTGTGGGGGACGTGGGGGGCGGGGTGTGGCCGGTCCCTTGGCAGCGCAGCCTTCCTGGCACAGGATTCGTCCGTTTGTGTCTGTGTCGTTTTCTCCCGCAGGCTGGGGCTTGTGTGCCGGCAAGGTCAGGGGTTCTCGGTGAGGGCCAGAGGTGGCCTTGGCGCTGTGTTGATACCGAAGGCAAGGCGTTGTGGACGTGATTGGATCCTCCACGAGGACCCTGGACCCCTGGGGCCCTGAGCCCTGGGATGGCTCTGGATAACTGCATCAGAGTCAGGAGAGGGGTCTGGACCAAGCCCACCTGTCCGAGTTTCGGCTCTGCCATTTACTTCCTGGTGGATCTGGGCACGTCCTCGAGCTCTCTGAGCCTAGCTTCTGTCTCTGCTCCACGCGTGAAGTTCAGACCTTGCGCCTGGGCTCCGGCATGGGGTAAGCCATTACCCCGTAGGCAGGGCCTGGGGCGCAGTTGCCACTGTGGTTATTTATTGCTGTGTGACAGAGACTCTGCAGAGGGATCTTGGAGAAAAAGCCAAGCAGCCTGCCATGGACCACCTCAGCAGGGAAGGTGGCCTTGGGCCCGGCTCAGGGTGGGCAGCTCTCCCCGCACCGGCAGAGCTCTGGGCGCCCAGCCGCCAGCCCATGGCAGCATCAATCGAGACAGCTTTACGGAGCCGTCATTCACGTCTCGCCCCGAGCAGCCATTTAAAGTGTGCAGCCCTGCGCCTTCTAGTGTACTTAGAGATGCTCATCTTTTCTGTCGGTTTCAGAATCTTCCTTTTTGAAAAAATATTTATTTATATTGAAAGAGTTACAGAGAGAGAGAGAGAGAGAGAGAGAGGTCTTCCATCCACTGATTGACTCCCCAGATGGCTGCAACAGCCAAGGCTGGACCAGGCCAAAGCCAGGAGCTTCTTCCAAGTCTCCCACATGGGTGACAGGGCCCACACACTTGGGCCATCTTCCACTGCTTTTCCAGGCCATCAGCAGGGAGCTGGATTGGAAGTGGAACAGCCGGGACACAAACCAGCGCCAGTATAGGATGCTGGTGTCACAGGCGGTGGCTTTACCTGCTGCGCCACAATGCCAGCCCCTCGAATCTTTTCGATACCCCAAAAAGAAACCCGAGTCCTTAGCCCTCATCCGCACACAGGCCTCCGCCCCTGCAGCCCTTGGAGACCAATGGTCTTTGTCCCCTTAGGCGGCCCGGCTGGATTCTTCGTCTTGCAGAGGCTAGGGCAGGTGACATCTCTGGGGAGTGGGGTCTCCGGCTATAAAATAGAGATGTTGGTTCCCGGCTCTCAGGGCTGTCGCGGGTGCCTCCTGCCTCACCTGTCACACTGGCTGTCAGCTGTTCAATGTCACGCAGACTCGCTGAGCACGCTCTGCTAGGTCCTGAGGCTTGCGGAACTGGGCGCAGTTCCTGTCCCCTGCGCTGGCAGCATCCGAGTATCCTAGCTGTGATGGCGTCTGTTCAGGGTGCCGTGGGGCCCAGGTGGGGGAGGGGTTGTGTCTGCCAAGAGATGGCCGAAGCGCAGGAGGTCCAGGGGGCTCGGTGTGCGTGGGGGGGTAGCTGTTTGTGAAGAGGAAGGTGTCCCAGGCAGAAGAGACAACCCAAGCGCCAGTGAGGCCACCTGAAGCCCCCACAGAGACTGGGAGGTGTCGCCAAGGAGCTTGAACCCCGTGGTGGTTGTGGATCACAGAGATGGGGGAGCCATGGTCAGTGTGTGCCGTTAGGAACGAAAAAGTATATGGATTTGTGTTGGTTTTGTGTGACCTTTGACCTCTCCTGTAATTAACTGCTGGGCCCACTTCTGGCATTGTCTCGGCAGAAGGGAAACCTGATCGATGGATGCCAGGGGTCCTCGGAGAGCCGGGCTCATTACTCAGTCATTACAAACCTAGAGCTTAACCCCGCGCCCCCGGAGACAGGGCCTTAATCCTTCCTGCTAGGCAGCCCGAGAAACCGCCTTCCCTGGAGCGTAATTAGCCAACAAACCGGATTAAGATTTATTCATCAATAAGGACCCAACTTCCTAAGCCATACATCTCTCCCAAAATGGTTGCCTGACCTGAGCAGCACAGGGCTTTCCCTCAAGGCCCAGACAAAGGAGGGGCCATTCGGGTGCCTCACCGGGGCAGGGGTCTTTGTTAGCGCGCTCGGTCCCCACTGTCAAAGGGGGACGCCCGGACAAATACCCACCCCGGTGGGAAACACAGACATCTTCAGGACTGGTCCCCACCAGCGGAGCGCGGGGGCCCTGCCAAAAGCCTTGTGTTGCTTAAACATAACAACAGACCGTGCTGACGCTTCAGGCAAATGCCCTGAAGTTATTAAAACAAAGGAGAAGGCACTCCGGCTCCTTGCTGGAGAATCTTCAGAGAAAGAAGGCATCACCGGACAGGCAGGCATCTCACGGGGGCACAGGGGTCGGTTCTGAATAAATGAAACAGTGCTCTCATCCCGGCCGGCGCTGCTGGCCCGCACCCACAGCGCGGGATGCTGGGCACACAGGACAGGCGGGATGGGTGACCTTCCTAAAAACCCCGCAGCGTGCAGCTGCCCAGCCGTGTCCTCCGCCCCGTTAGATGTCGGGAGCTGTCTTCCCTCGGGAATCGAGTTTCTGTTCAAAAAGCAAATCCAGGCCGGGGGAGGAGTGGGGAGGGGGCGTGAGCAAGCCGCAGGAAGCTTCGACTAAAGTGCTCAGAGCTCAGGGTGCAGTCCCAAGTTTTGTCCTGTCCACTTCCTGCCTTCCCGTGAGCCACCCCGACCCTCACCCTTCAACCTCGTGGAGCTGCGCTGCAGGGCTTGGAGATGGAGACGGTGCAGTGTGTGGCCTCTCCCCACCTTGTTCCTTAGTGGCGTTTCGGACCGTGGAGCACTCCGGGAAAAGTGTTCATTTCCCGTCCCCGGAGGAAGTGGCTCCACCAGCAGCCTGGAGCTGGCGCGAGTGGTGCCCCTGGCTGGGGGCACCGCACTCGCACCTGCTGCCTCCGTGGCTGCGTCATGCCGGTCTCTGCTTCTGTCACCACGTGGCTGTCACCCCCCTGTGTGTCTGTGTGTCCTCACGTGCTGTCCCCGCCAGTTCCCCTCTCCTTAAAAGGACACTGGCTGTTGAATCAGGAGCCATCGTCATCCAGCACGGGCGGGATTACATCTGCGAAGACCGTATCTGCCAATCAGGTCACAGGCGCGGGTACCGTGGCTTAGGGTTCAGTGTCATCGTTCTGAGAGACACAAACCCATGCCAGTCCTTGAGGAATAAACTCTCGGCGGGCTCTGCTGTCCCCCCTGCTCCTCTGCCCTCTCTGCCCCCACCTGCCTGTCCTCGTCCTCTGGCTGTAACGCTCCTTAAGTAACTGGTGCCCAGAGGGAAACCTGGGGGCCTGCGGAGCTTCCTGCCGTGGTGTTGGCTCCTGGATGTGATTCTTTTTTTTTTTTTAATATGTATTTATTTATTTATTTATTTGAAAGTCAGAGTTACACAGAGAGAGGAGAGGCAGAGAGAGAGAGAGGTCTTCGGTTTTCCATCTGATGGTTCACTCCCCAATTGGCTGCAACGGCTAGAGCTGTGCCAATCCGAAGCCAGGAGCCAGAAGCATCTTCCGGGTCTCCCACGTGGGTGCAGGGGCCCAAGGACTTGGGCCATCTCTTATTGCTTTCCCAGGCCACAGCAGAGAGCTGGATCAGAAGAGGAGCAGCCGGGACTCGAACTGGCGCCCATATGGGATGCCGGCACTTCAGGCCAGGGTGTTAACCCGCTGTACCACAGCACCAGCCCCCTGGACGTGATTTCTACAATCATAAACCCACTTGCTTAGGGAGAGATCTGTTTGCTTTGCTTTGCGTGTTTATCTCTTTGGGTCTTATAGGAGAAGGCACACATGATTTCAGAAAGCAAGAGTTCAAGGCACACACCGGGAAGGCCGGGACGAGTCTGGGTCAGGAGCAGAGGCCTCCATTGAGGGCCCTGGGGAGGTAAAGCTGACTGCCACGGAAGCCGGGGCTTCTAGACAAGTCCAGGTCTAGGGGAGACTCTGCAGGAGATGGAGTGAAAGACAGAAGTCAGCAGCAAGCACTCTGTTCTCCAGCCACCGCGTCTACCGTGCCCCCACCCCAAGGGGAGTCAAGGAGGGAGAAGGCTGGAGTGGCGTCGTTGTCCTTAGCAGTCTCTGTACATGACCTTTAAGGTGAGCACATTTGTCATTCTGCCCAGTGAAAAGCTTGCTCCCCCAGGCAAGCCGAGGCCTGGGACTGCTCTAATCAGAGGCCCAAACACAGCCTGCTTAGCAGAGCGAAGGCTTCCCAGACCTCACGGCCACTAACGCAGCCGGCTCGCCTGCGTCGTGTGGACGCAGTGCCTCTGATTGGGCTCTTTGTTTTTGTTTAGCTTTGGCTTTTAGGACGCGCAGGGCCACGTTTGTGACCCATCATTTATAACTGTGCCGAACGACAAAGATGCGTTTCTGCGTTCTGTCACTCTGTCACCTCCTTTCTTGCTCTTCACCTTGTTCTTTTTGCACGTTACTCTGTGCACTTTGTAAGCTGTCTGGATAGGTGATATCTGAAGGGAAGCGTGAGAGCGTGAATACAGGCTTGGCTGTGTGGGTAAGTGAACATCTGGGGAATGGCTGAGTGGGTAGGGGTGTGTGCGCGCGTGTGTGTGTGAGAGAGAGACCAGCTATCCCATGTGTGTGTGTGAGAGACCAGCTATCCCGTGTGTGTGCGTGTGTGTGTGAGAGAGAAACCAGCTATCCTGTGTGTGTGTGTGAGAGAGAGACCAGCTATCCCGTGTGTGTGAGAGAGACCAGCTACCCCGTGTGTGTGTGTGTGAGAGAGACCAGCTATCCCGTGTGTGTGCGTGTGTGTGTGAGAGAAACCAGCTATCCTGTGTGTGTGTGTGAGAGAGACCAGCTATCCCGTGTGTGCGTGTGTGTGCGTGTGTGTGTGAGAGAGAGACCAGCTATCCCATGTGTGTGTGTATGAGAGAGAGACCAGCTATCCCGTGTGTGTGTGTGCGTGTGTGAGAGAGACCAGCTATCCCGTGTGTGTGTGAGACCAGCTATCCTGTGTGTATGTGTGCGTGTGTGCGTGGGAGAGAGACCAGCTATCCCGTGTGTGTGCGTGTGTGTGTGCGTGTGTGAGAGAGACCAGCTATCCCGTGTGTGTGTGAGACCAGCTATCCTGTGTGTATGTGTGCGTGTGTGCGTGGGAGAGAGACCAGCTATCCCGTGTGTGTGCGTGTGTGTGTGCGTGTGTGAGAGAGACCAGCTATCCTGTGTGTGTGTGTGAGAGAGAGACCAGCTATCCTGTGTGTATGTGTGCGTGTGCGTGGGAGAGAGACCAGCTATCCCATGTGTGTGTGTGCGTGCGTGTGTATGTGCGTGTGTGTGTGTGTGTGAGAGAGACAGAAAGCTGGGGTTTGGGTCCGTGGATCTGTGGAGGGGGAGGGGGGAGGTTGTACGCTCAGAGGAGTGGGAGCATGGCATCTGGCTGGGTATTGGGTGGATGGCGGCGTGGACGCGCACTGGATAGCTGGGTGGATCTCCGCTCAGGTGAGTGGATGGGTGGATGGTGACTGGGTGACTGGAAGGGTGTCAGCTGTCCGGCTATTCAGATGAAGATGGCAGCACAAGTAGATAAATGGAAAGATGGTTGGGGGGCACTTGAATGGATAGGTCACGGGCTGAGTGGGTGCTGGGCAGGAGTTTGGGTGAACGGATGCAGGGATGACTGGCGTGTGTGTGTGAAAGTGGACGGATACGGAACTAGTGGAAGGACAGACGGGTGAACAGGAACTTGGATTGGCTAAGACTGCCCTGTGCCGAAGGTGAACTAACATCCCGGAGCACTTTACCGATGACGGGCAGGTCGTGGGCTCTAACCTATTGGGCAGGATGTGGGTTTTGAGGAGGGCAAGACCTTTATTCTGATCCTTGCCCTACACTTAACGATGTGACCTGCACCAATTACCCAGACTCCCTGCACTTTGCTTCACTCAACCATAAAATGGAGTTAACGTGAGCTCTCCAGAGAGCTGCTGTGAGAATTAAAAAGGCGGATATAGGTTTCAGAATAGATATGTGCATTTTTTCTTCTGAGGTACAATATGAAAAGGAGAAAAAAATTTTTTTTATCCAAGCATGGAACAAGATCTTTCCCTTTAGTCTGCCTGCGCCAGCCTAAGTAGCATGTCTGCTGGGACCAACAGCCTTGCTAGTGGCACGTGACGGATTGGGCTTCCCCCCAGGGTTGGGACCAGGCCGCCTGCCGAGTCACCCGCTGAAGGAGGGCTGTTTGGGAGCTGCTCCGTCAGATCCCACGAGAGGCCACACTAGGGCTGTCGGGTGTGGGAGAACGTGCAGTGCTTTGGTGGCTGACTGGGCGTTGTGGGAGGTGACTCGGTGCTCTGGGATGGGGTACGCAGGGCAGTGCAGGCGGCTGAGTTCAAGTGGTGACGTTGCCTTTGGAGCGTCTGAAGGTCTGGGTGAGGGGAGGTTGGGTGGGGCATCTGGGCTCTGGACAAAGGTCCGAGCTGCAGAGACTGAGAGGTAACCGTGTCCTTGTCTCGTACCAGTGTCTTCCGATGCTCATCAAGTCTAGCACCCTCTGAGAATTTGTTTTTTAAAGATTCATGTATATATTTGAACGAGTATAGAGGTCTTCTGTCGCTCCCCGTCTTCGTGGAGGAACGACACAGGACCCTGCGCTGTTCTTTCGTCTGCTCGGCCCTCCCCGGGTTTGCTGCTGGTTCTTCCCGGGTTGGCTACTATCCCTTCCACCTCCGTGGAAGGGCGGTTCCCCCTGCCACTTTCCCCACTTCCGCGGGGGAGCGGCACACCGCCGGCCGGCTCTCTCGGGGGCTGCACAGGTGTTCCTCTTAGATGTTCCTGGTGCATGTTGTCTCTCTCCTCCTTTATAGTCCTCTTCCACCAATCCCAACTCTGCTGCCCACACGCCGAGTACGCTGCTCTCCTCCAATCAGGAGCAGGTCCTGCTGTTTATTGGTTGAACTGGAGGCAGCTGTATAGAAGCTGTTTCCTCCCTTCTCAGCGCCATATTGTGGGAGAGCAGATGCATAGAATAAGTCTTAATTCCAGTAACTTAGTATAGTCCGAGTTGCTCCCAGTTGCTCCCCACAGTCTTCCATCTGCTGGTTCACTCCCCAGATGGCCACCACAGCCAGGGCTGGGCCAGGGAGCCAGGGGCTCCTTCCAGGTCTCCCACGCAGGTGCAGGGGCCCGGGCACTTGGGGCACCTTCTGCTTTTCCCAGGCCACAGCAGGGAGCTGGGTCAGAAGTGGGGCAGCCGGGACACGAACCGCACCCGTAGGGGACGCCGGCACTGCAGGTGACCGCTTTACCCGCTACGCCACAACGCCAGCTCCTTTAATTACAATTTCTGTGAGTGTTAACTATCACGCCTAGGAACAACTAAAATGAGTTGCAGTTGGCCCGCTGATGCAGATGGCCACCGGGCAGGTAGGGTGAAGCCCCTGGAGGCCCCGGCCGCCTTGCTCCTCCGTCCTCGTGGCTGGGTGGGTGCACCACGCGCGGATGCCCGGCCCAGACCCTGCAGGCTGGCGCTCCGCTGCTGCTGCTCCCGCCGAGGTCGCCCTCCGCTCTGCGCTGTCTCTGGCAGGCGGGCACCGAGTCACCTCCAGTTCCTCCATCTGGAGTCTCTACCCCGAGATAACGCCTGCCTTCCAGACGCCGCACTAGAGCCCAGGGCTTCCCCCACCGGAGCTCGCTCCCTGCCGTAACTCCTCCGGCAGTCAAGGGGCGGCCAGGCCGCCCTCTCCAGCCCGGCCTCGTCTCCACTTTCAGAACCGGATCCCGGCCTCAGAACGCCCCTTCTCCGGGGTAGGGAAGGAACTGCTCGCTCCCCGCCCGCCAACGCGTCAGACGCACCTGCGGATCCACCTGGCGCTGGGCACTTCCGGGTTTAAGTGGGGCACTTCCGGTTCCGGGTCGGCTGTGGGCACTTCCGGCTGCCCTCGCCTCCTTGTCCTGGAGCCTGTGGCGATTGGGGTGGGTGTGGATTGACGTGGGTTTGGACGAACCCAGGGAGTGTGTCGGGGTGGGGGCACCAACGACTCAGAGCGAGCGCTCCCGGGCTGCGGGGACAGGGCCGCCAGGCCGGCCGCCATCACTGTTCAGAGGTGGGGCCGCCCGAGGGTGGG
Source organism: Oryctolagus cuniculus (assembly GCF_964237555.1). Taxonomy (NCBI): domain Eukaryota; kingdom Metazoa; phylum Chordata; class Mammalia; order Lagomorpha; family Leporidae; genus Oryctolagus; species Oryctolagus cuniculus. Next base: position 118,870,884 of record NC_091442.1, on the reverse strand, counting down.
CTCCGGGGTGCGGCCTCCTCCGGCCGTGTTTTGGGCCCTGCGTCCTCTTCGCGCTCGTGTGAGGTTGTGGAACTGTGACCGTGTGCAGGGGCGAGTCCGTGTGCGGACGGCGACGCGGTCGTGGGGGCAGCGCTGGGCGCGGGAGCCCACGCGGGGGACGTTAGCTGGCCACCGTCCTGGCGTCCTCCCAGGGCCCGCAGGCTTCTCCGGCACTCCAGAACTGATAGCCCGGCTGACCCCTGATGGGAAATGTTGAAAAAGCCTCAAAACAGCACAAAGGGTGACCTTTCCGGAGGCATTGGCCATTGTTGGTGAGACAGAAGCCCTTGTCAGCACGAGGAAGCTGGGACGGCGGGATGCCAGCGTCAGCCGCTGCTGCATGTTTGGGGAGTTCCTGGCTGTTCTCCGTTCCAGGGGTCGCAGTGTTTCACAAGAGAGCCGGTGTCGGGGCTGGCAGACGGGGCCCTAGAGAGCCGGTGTCGGGTCTGGCGGACGGGGCCCTAGAGAGCCGGTGTCGGGGGCTGGCGGACGGGGCCCTAGAGAGCCGGTGTCGGGGGCTGGCGGACGGGGCCCTAGAGAGCCGGTGTCGGGGCTGGCGGACGGGGCCCTAGAGAGCCGGTGTCGGGGGCTGGCGGACGGGGCCCTAGAGAGCCGGTGTCGGGGGCTGGCGGACGGGGCCCTAGAGAGCCGGTGTCGGGGCTGGCGGACGGGGCCCTAGAGAGCCGGTGTCGGGGCTGGCGGACGGGGCCCTAGAGAGCCGGTGTCGGGTCTGGCAGACGGGGCCCTAGAGAGCCGGTGTCGGGGCTGGCGGACGGGGCCCTAGAGAGCCGGTGTCGGGGCTGGCGGACGGGGCCCTAGAGAGCCGGTGTCGGGTCTGGCGGACGGGGCCCTAGAGAGCCGGTGTCGGGGCTGGCGGACGGGGCCCTAGAGAGCCGGTGTCGGGTCTGGCGGACGGGGCCCTAGAGAGCCGGTGTCGGGGCTGGCAGACGGGACCCTCCGTTACGCCTGTTAGTGCTGAGTGGGTTCCGGGGAGGCAGAGGCGGCTGCGAATCCTGCCCGCTTGGCCGTGGTAGGAGACGAGGGGCACCCACACAGGCCCAGCGTGCGGCCCTGCTCTTCGGGGTGGTGGCCAAGGCCACCCGACCCAGGTCAGGTCCCCAGCCCCCAGCAGGCTTGAACCTGTTGCTTTGTCCCCAATCCCTCATATCCTGCCGGTGTCGCGGTGGGGGAGAGGGGACCCCGACCCCGCGCTCTCCCTGACCCCTCTGTGTGCTCATCCTGCCGGGATCAGGGTGGGGGAGAGGGGACCCTGCGCTCTCCCTGACCCCTCTGTGCGCTCATCCTGCTGGTGTCAGAGTTGGGGAGAGGGGACCCCGCGCTCTCCCTGACCCCTCTCATGCGCTCATCCTGCCGGGATCAGGGTTGGGGAGAGGGGACCCCGCGCTCTCCCTGACCCCTCTCATGCACTCATCCTGCCGGGATCAGGGTGGGGGAGAGGGGACCCCGCTCTCTCCCTGACCCCTCTCGTGCCCTTCATCTTGCAGACATTGACGAGTGTGAGAATGACTACTACAACGGCGGCTGCGTCCACGAGTGTATCAACATCCCAGGCAACTACAGGTGCACCTGCTTCGACGGCTTCATGCTGGCGCACGACGGACACAACTGCCTGGGTGAGTGCCACAGCCGTGTCCTGCTCCGGGCACGCCCTGCCTGTCTCTCCGCTCTGGCTCCGGAGCTGGGGGCTGCGGGAAGGCTGGCCCTCCTTCGGTTGCCTGCACTGGTTTGCTAGGGGGTCTCGTAACAACAGAAATTGTGTTTCCTCGTGGCTCCGGAGGCCCAGAGTGAGACCAAGTTGTCAACAGGCTCGGTTTCTTCCAAGGCCCCTCTCATTGGCCAGTAGCTGACCGCCACCTTGCTGTCTGCGTGTGGGATTTCATTTCTGTGTGCTCCTTGTAACGACACCTGCCCAACTCCACCCTGACAACTCCAGGTTTAATTTCATTACCCTTGGCGGGTCCTGTCTCCAAATACAGTCACATTTAAGGTGTCGGGGTTGAGTTCCTTCAACATAGGAAACTTGACGCCATTCAGTGCATTATCATTTATAGCTTTCTTTGCCCACAGGTCAGGTACATTTTAAACCAGTTGTGTAAGAGGAGTCCACTTTTGCTGGGTACATAGAAGAAGGTAGGGGAGTGGAAAGACAAAATGGAAGACATCTTAGTTATCTGGTAGGTTTCCTTCCCGTCTCCTCTGTGTGCAGCCGTGGTTCTGCCGAGGTGATCAGACAGTCGGCATGGTTTTGTCTCACTTTTTGCTTGGCCAGCATGTGTACCTCAGACACTTTTACATGGCCCCACCACCACTGCTGGCCCCACAGTCTAAGTTACAGTCACCGTGTCAGTCTCCAGGGATGCACACCAAGTCACGTGCTGGGCAGCTTGGACGACACGCATGGATCCCTCACACTTGCCAGCAGGGCCCGTTCCTCCTGAGGCCTGGGAGGGAGAGTCTGTGCCAGACTCCGCTGCCGGCTCCTGGTGCCCTCAGGCATTTCCTTGGCCCATGGATGGCGTCCCCCATGCCTGCCCACTGTGTTAGCACTGTGTGTGTCTCTCTGTGTCCAGTTTCCCTTTTTGATCAGGGCAGTGGTTGTACTAGATTAGGGTTCACCCTAACAACCTCATCTCAACCCGATTGTCTACCAGGACCCTGTTTCCAGACGAGGTCACAGTCACAAACATTGGGAAGCATAGCAACAGCTGTCGACCCAAAACAGCTTGTTTGCCGTCTGGACGGGGAGGAGCCTGTGGCTCTCAGAGCAGAACCGCCTGTCCCACTGGCCTCTACCACCAGCTGCTGGGTGCTCAGGGGCATGGCAGCTGGAGCCTCGGGCATGGGGACGTGGCCTTGGCAAGATGTGTCAGCGACTTGTCTGGGCCCAGGCCCTTCTTGGTAGGCCAAGGCGGTGAGGAGCAGTGACCAAGGACACCCAGACCTCTGAGACGTGGGCCCGGTGTAGGGAGCGCCAACTGCTTGTAGCTCTTGCTGCCATGTTGGTCGCTGAGCCTCGTCTTCTGTGCCCTAAGGTAAGGGCCACGTGCCGCCCGCCCACCGGGTGGTGTGTGAGGGTGAGTGACAGTGTGGAGTGAAGAGTGGCCCCTAGCATAGCTCAGCAAGCAGGGGTTACCTTTGTAGGGGATTCTGCTGTTTTGTGACTGGACATTTATTTATTTTTTAAAAGGTTGATTGATTGATTTGAAAGTCAGAGTTACAGAGAGAAAGGAAGAGGCAGAGGTACCTTCCATCGGCTGGTTCACTCCCCAGATGGCCGAGGCCAGGAGCCAGGAGCTTCATTCAGGCCTCCTGCATGGATGGCAGGGGCTGAAGCACTTGGGCCGTCTTCCTCTGCTTTTCCCAGGCCGTTAGCAGGGAGCTGGATGAGAAGTGGAGCAGCCCCATCTGGGGTGCCGGCGTCACAGGCAGCGGTTTTACCCACAGTGCCGCAGCACCGGCCCCGTGATGGGACATGTGGATTGTTTCCTTTTTGTTTGTTTGTTCCTGCTGTCAGAATCCAGAGGCAATTCTGGGCATAAACTTTTTTTTCCCAGTTGTATCCTTAGGAATGCTTCCCCAAAGTGGAACTCCTGGGTCAAAGGGCCCCCTGAATTTTTTGTGGCTCTCTATGTAGGGCTTCCTAAGAGGGCTCTGCAGACCCTCTGCCGGCCTGCGTGTTGGTGCGCGGCACAGGCAGCTCGGCTTCCTGTGTGCCCTGGACCTCTGCCTCTCAGTGCGCTTGCTGCCTGGTTCTGTTTAATGCATGTTGAATCACAGATGAGTTTGTTATGTGGAACAGATCTGTGAACATGTAATTACACCCAAAATAAGTGCCAAAATGGAGGTCTGGAGAGCAGGTTACCGAAGCCCAGAGGGGCCTGTGGAAAGCCGCCCTGGATGGGTGAGGGTAGGGGTTGAAGAGGGGCCTTGGACAGAGGGTAGCAGTCTCCAGAGGCCGGGGAGAAGGTCGCCGGTCAAGGGCACGGCCCTGCAGAGAGCGGCAGGCAGCGTTCCAGGCTGGACTCGGACCGCGTGGCGGGGCTGCCGGGAGAGGGGCTGCAGAGTTAGGTGGAGCCTTTGAAGTCTATGCAGGACATGCGTCGTGCCAGATGCGAGGTTAAATGTTATCCAAGTGTTATCTCATTCAACCCTCCCGAAACAGAGCTTCGCTTTCCCAGTTGTTTGCCCGCTTTTCCGATGAAGAGAGAAGCCGTTTCAGTAACTGGTCAGTGAAGGCAGAGCTGTCACCCAGCTGCTCAGGAGGACAGACCCCGGGACTCCCAGCTCTCAGCTGTGTGACCTCTGGCGAGTCACTGCACCCTCGTCACCTGTGCACTGGGCCGCACGGCCCCGGTGCTGTGGACTTGCTGTGTGGACTTGGGGAGATCACGGGCGTGGAGACGCAGCGGAGTGGCTGTCCTGAGTGCACTAGCACATCAGGGCTGATCTGGTCATCAACTTGCAGGCGCCCTGTGTTGACACCTGCAACCTGCACCTCTTGAGGCCTCGCGGGGGCCAGGGCCCTTGCTGCCTGCACTCCCTGGGGCTCCCTGTCCCCTGTAGCACCTGTGCCTGTGCAGAACCACCTGCGTCCCAGCACGCTTGTTCTTGCCCATGGCAGGCACACCCTGTGCCACCAGGCTTCAGACAAGCGGTGAAGGCTGAGCGGGCCTCTGTTCCACAGGTCTTCCTCACACCGGACCCCCTGCACACACGGCGGGCGGCCGAGGAGTTGCCCCTCGCTCGCTCCGCTGCGGGAGCTGGGGCAGGCTCTTCCTGGCAGACTGCTTTGGTTTGGTCTTTTTCCTTCTCAAGACAAAACCCCAGCTCTAGTGAAGACGGAGCTTGGTTCGGGCACAGACTGACTGTGTGACCTTGGGCTCAGTCGGTGACCTCTTGGAGCCCAGCTCCCTCCTCTGGGGAGCACTCTGAGGATCCGAGGCCCTGGTGTAGGCTCAGGATCATGGGGCTTGGTCAGCGCTGGCCGAAATGGACCATGCTGTAAGAGTGAGCTGGGTGCAGTTTAACAGCGTACACTCAAACTGGGGCGCTACCAGGCGGGAGTTACAGTGTGAGACCAGGCCTTCAAACACGGCCAGCTTTAGCTCCTCTGACTGAGATGGAGGGTCAAAGTGGCAGTGAACGCCAAAGGAGATACGTCGAGCCGTGCAGACGGCGGGAAGACCGCACAGGTCAGACGCAGCCACGTTGGCACAGCCAGGTTCTCGAGCTGCCTGCCCACGGTCCTCTTCTGCCCTCAGGCACGTCGTGTTTACCCCTCGGTGCCGTGACTTGTTGTTATGGAATTGTTTGCCAATACTTTACAACCAGGGGATAGCACGTAAAAATGGATACTTGCAGCCTGGCCTCTGTGGCACTTGGGCAGGCGTGCAGGTGGAGGCCTGCTCGGCTGTGTGCCCGGGAGTAATTTTGAAGCCCCAGGCTAGAATGTGCCCTCTCTCTCGACCGTGGCAGAGGTTCCCTCCTAACCACCTGGAAGGCTAGATTGGAGTTCAGAATTCTAGGGCTCCTTGGAGTTTTGTCTCCAAAAGTGGTGTCACGGGTGGTCCCGGCTCTGTCCCCAGGCCCCGTCCCGTACTGTAAGGAGCCTCGGGGCACACTGACCTGGAGGGCTGAGCTCTGCCCATGACTGCCTGTCAGTGCTCGGACTCGGTGTCGGCCGTCCCTCTGAGAACTGACAGGCTTGGGCTCTGTGGACTCCTTACTGCACTGGGAGGGCTGCAGCCACCGGGGAGGCAAAGCGGGGGCCCCTCCAGGGGCATGTGCACCTCGTGGCGCATCTCAGTGGCACTGGCAGCAGGTAGAGTGGGCAGCTGGAGGAGGAGGCAGATACTCTCCCGCTCGCTACAGCCCCCACCTCTCCCCAGTGCTCACAGCCCTTTGACTTTGGACGTTTAACTATGTGCTTGGAATCATGTTCATGCCACCCGACAAGGCTTCCAGCACAGGGCCTGCTAGTCTCCCTCCCTGGCCACCCTGGTCAGTCACAGAGCCTCACCCCACGGCGTACCACCCACCAGGACCATGAGGCCGTTTGCACCCCCTGTCATTTGGTCTCCAGAAGCCTGGGTCAGGCGTCTTGTCCAGTTGTGGCATTGCCCTCCGAACCACGGCTGGGTTGCTTCGGATGGAGGCCGGTGAGACCCCAGCCCCCAAGAAACGGAGCACAGTGTGAGAGCATGGCGCTGCCAAGGGGCTGCGCGGCCGCCGGCTCCGGGGTGTTTTCCTGCCTGCGTTTCCTTTTCTTTCGAGCGAACGAGGTTATTTGCTTGCAGAGACGGCCCGCCTGTGACTGTCCTGGAGGGTGTCCAAATCTGTCCTTCGGAGAGCAGAGCCTTCTCTCTGTTTGACATCTTTATTGAGGAATTTCTCAAATATAACAGAAAATGACACCAGAGGGAATTGGAACCGAGATGAGGTCTTGCTCAACCCCAAATGGCTGCTTTTAGCGGTGTAATTACTTGAAATAGCAGTAGTTCTGTTTGAAAAATATTATCCCAAACGCCATGCACTCGGACGGCAGGCGATATTTAGGCTAATAGAATAAGGTTTTTTTTCAATCTTAAATGAGAACCAGCAGTGGGTAGTTTTTCCCCGTCTGCACGGAGCGAGTCTCCTTTTCTCTGAAGTCGTTGGCTCAGCGAGCCAGACGTTCCCCCCGACCTCGGCCTGTACCTTGACTTACTGAGAGACACGCCCCTCCCGTTGCTCACGGTTGGAATTCTGGGCCGGCCGGCAGCACTCTTCCCCCGATGAAGAGAAGGCCTCTGGGCCAGATGGAGCAGAGGGGCCGAGTCGGGACCCAGCCGCTGCCTTCCCGCTGACACTCACGGAGCGCCCGTTGTGAGCCCGGGCTGGTGCCGGGCAGACTGCTCTCTTGTTGGTTCAAGATTTTGAGCCTGTCTCTCCCCGCACCCCCTCGTGTTCCACAGCACCCAGACGCCAGCTCCGTGCAGCCGGCTGGGTTCGGGGAGGGAGCCCCAGGGTGGGATGCTAGACGTGCACTGTCCGTGTGTGAGCCCAGGTCTCAGGCGTCTGCTGCGCCGGCTGCGGGGGTGCACTGAAGGGCACGAGGGCCCCTCGCTCCAGAGCGCTCACGCCAAGCAGGCCTCCTGCCCAAGAGCTTGCTGCCGTGTCGGGGCACCGTAAGTGGCCTCGAGTCTCCCCCAGGCCATCGTGTCTCCCTGTCTGACGGCGCAGAACCTCCTCTTGCGGTCCTCACCCTGCCTCTGGCTCAGAGGCTTCTCAGGTCAGGGCCCTGCGTGCCTCTCCCTGCACTTCCCTGCCGCTCCCCTACGGCCCTCCTCCCCGCTTGGCCCTGCTCTCCTTCAGGACTCAACTCCAGCTTGCCCCCGCTCTGAGGTCTTCTGTGGCCCACCCGTGCTCCACTGGGCTCCGTGTTGGGATCCTCGCTGCTTCCCCTGAAAGCAGGCTTTGTCTCGTCTGCCTGCCCACTCCCTCCTCTGAGCCCAGGGCAGTGTCTGGCGTGACTCTGGCATTTGATAAATCCTTGTGGAATGAGCGCGGTGACGCATGTGTAGAAGTGCCTTGTTGTCGGGAAAACCTTCCCTTCCGCAGACCTCCGTGCCGGCCGTAGCGGAGCTAAGGATGAATCAGAGGGGGCTCTCTCTGGACTCCCGAGGTCCCGAACAGGTCCGACACCTGTGAGGAAGGGCAAAATGCCCTCTCACAGTCGCCCTGAAGACATCCACCTAGCGTGCATGTATCTGTTTATCCAAAAAACAGTCTGAACGCCTGCTGTGGGCCACACAGTTCTAAGTGCTGAAAGCTCAGTGATGTGCAGATTTGGCAGCACCTGTGCCGAGGGGCTGACATCGTAAGTGAACCTGCACCTGTCAGGTCATCACAGGCCAGACCCACTGAGGATGTGAGAAGACAAGATGCTGTGGGGGAAGGAGAGACAGTCCTGGGTAGGGAGGGCTCCCCACACGGAGTTGAACCCCGTCTTCCTCTGCTGGGGGTCAGGGGTCACTGAAGATGGCTGACCACTCAGCGTGTCCAGGCCTCGGGGGAAGGCGGGGCTGGAGATGACCTGATAGCTGGAACTGGAGTCATCCGGAAGCTTCTTTGCTGACGTCTAGTGATTGAGATTGGCTGTTGGCCAAACTCCGTATGGTCTTTCCACATGACCATGGCAGAGGGAGGTTGCTCCCAGCTTGGTGGCTGGGTCCCAAGGGCACTTTTTAAAGAATACCGAAATGATTTTGAGCTGGTGAGGTGCAGGGGATGTGCCTGGGCTGTGTGCAAAGCCCTGGGGCTGGGACCTGCTCCTCGCGGGCTCCGGGGGCCCCGCCCGGCAAGCTGCTGCTCCCAGAGCTTCCTCCTCACCGGCACCGCGTCTTGCACTCATCAGTCCATTGACTGGGGCTTCCTGCTGCCACTCTGCCAGGGGCTTGTTCTGTAATCCAGCACCTGGCACCTCCTTTCCCAGTCTCCGTTTTGGGCTCTGTGAAGTGCGGATGGCCCGAATCCACTGGGATCTGCTGAGCGGGACATGCAGGTGACAGGCCAGGCCGCTGAGCGGAAGGAGAAGGGGAGGAGCAGCGGGGTGCTCAGGAGACTCAGCGGGGCCTGCAGCCCAGCTGCTCCCGGGGGAGGACGTCGCCCCTGGACGTCCCAGCTGCACGGCGGCCGCCGGTCCCCAGCATGATGAAAGGCCTCACGCGGCCGCGGCTCCTTTGAAGGCGCCGCTCTCCTGGAGGACAGCTGGAGACAACGTGTTGCTCCCGCGAACCCCTAACGAGGCTCGAGTTGCCGCTGTCTGTGTACTTCTGCAGCTCCAGCCCAGATGCGCTTTCGCTGGGAGAAAATGCTGACCGTTTTCATGTAAAACTGAACAGCCTCAGACTGTCATGTACTTGCTCCATAAACAGCAACGTTTTCTAAGGTAAACTCAAGAGGTTTCTTCCCAGCCTCGTCACGCCCACCGTCCGGCCCCCACGTCGGCCCCGCTCTTGGCCCACGTTCAGGTGATCTAAACAGGCCGGGTCAGAGGGATTTGCTGTCGGAGTCCAAGCCGGACTGGGGCTGGCCTCTCCCCTCCGCGTTTTACAACTGTTAATCTGATGGGAATTCTTGGCCTGAGGAAGAGAAACACACTGGACAGTGTTGTTCGTCTCTGTAAACGAGCGTCCGTCTGTCCTGGGTCACTGCAGAAACGGGGAGGTCCCGGGGTAGGGTGCAGGGGACACATCCTGACCCGGCTGTGCTCGGAGAGTGAAGTGGCCTTCCGCGGCTTTGTGCCGTGGCCAGCTTAGGACTGAGTGGGGACGGTGGGGTGCTTCTGATAGAGGGGGTGGGGGTCACTGACTTCTGTGGGGGACCTTGGGAAACTCTCTGCCGCCCTGTGCCTCAGTGTCCCCATCTTCTGTGAAATAAGGGCATGGGATTCGACCAGTGGTTGTCAGGCTTTGTGGGGGTTGGTTTGTGGCAGCAGAATCCCTTTTCCCAGCAGAATCAGTGGGGAGTCGCACTGTTCTGGCAGAAATGGGTGGAGGACTGGCCAGGACCAGGGCCCTGCTCGCCACAGAGCCTGTCTCCAACGCCGCGAGATCCCCGTTGCACCCTCGGGCAGTGTAGCTTGGAGCCCCTGGCTGGGCCGCCGTGTGCAGCCTCTCATGGCGTGGCAGCGGCCACGCTGTTTGCTGTGCCTGCCTCCCCCTGGCCAGGTTGCAGTCCCATCTGCCCCCTCCTGGTTTCTCGGAACCATGGCCTCATGTGTGGAGCAGCGTCTGCTTCCTCACTGTGCACGCCTTCCTTCTCTGGAGCACTCGGCACCGCTGCCCACGTGACCTCCAGCCTCTCCATGAACCCTTTGCTCGGCCGACCCCTGCTGGCCCCTCAGGACTCAGCTGAGGCCTGAGCCCCTGTGCACACCCCGACCCCCAGCCGCCCTCATTTGCACTGGTACCTCGGGCGATGGCCCCTGCTTCCTTGGGCGCTCCCAGAATGCCCAGCTGACTTGGCTCTTTGTCCCAGGGCCTGCGTAGGCCAGGCCCAGGGCAGCCTTGTTTATGTGCTGGGGAGACGGTAGGGGGCTGTGTGAGGGGCAGAATATTTGCTCGTGCCCATCACGGGGATGGAGCCGGAGCCAAACAGTGCACAGGCTGCCCCTGAGCTGGGTAGGTCTGCTGGGAGACCCCTTGGCCAGCCCATGGCTCACACCCCCTCAGGGCCTATCTCCATGGCCAGCTCCTCCTGATCTCTGTCTAGATGTGAGCTTGGGGAGCAGACACAGAGCCACTTGCCGGTGGGGCTTTGGGGCCAGCCCTGTGCTGACACTTGCTCACCTGGACAGGAGGCGTGGTGTTCCCAGGAGGGCTGTAGGCAGACAGCTGGTGGTCTTTGTGAAAGGACGGTGCACACGGCGGGCGGTGGGGCGTCTCCTCCCACTTCTTCACCCCCTCCCCTTGGTTGCACGTTCAGGCCGGGGATGGCACTGCTTCTGAGGCACCCTTCCTCAGGGAGGACTGTTTATCAGTGGGGGCTGAAATCTGTTGTCACTCCTCCTGGTGCCAGCCCCGCCTTTGCATAGGTCTCGATTTGGTGGCCCGGGGAAGAAGTCCTGCTCTGTCCCAGGACAGAAGGCCAAGTCCATAAACAGCAAGAAAAACAACCCACCGCGGAGGACGAGCCGGCAAGCAGACTCTCGCCTGCTTCTGTTCCTGTCTGCAGTCCCCGTGCCAAGGGCTTGGTCAGAACTCTGGGAAATAAACAGAAAATAAGTGTGCTGTGAAGGCTCTTTAAAAATACCCCACCACCAGAGCTTATGCCCTACGCCAGACACGGAGCCGCGTGCCTAAAATGGGCCAGCACGTCTCTGCCAAGAGTCGTGCTTGTGTTGGCGCGGACTGCACCCTGGATGGCGTTTGGAGTCACCCTGGACGTTGGCTAGGCCTGGCTGAGTCTGGGCAGATGCTGCAGCAGCCCCCACAGGACAGGCCTGGCTGTTTACAGTGGCCGTTGGCCAGCCCCCTGCATCAGCTGCCCGGCACCCCTCCCTGTCACCCACCTCATCCCCACCACATGAAGCTGGAAATAGACCACCGGCAGAGCTGCCATGCGCCTGGCTGGCACTCCTCGTCTGTGGGAGGTGGGCAGCCATGGCAGCTGGCCAGCTGCTTGCTCTGGGGTCTTTGGTTACCTCCCAGCTGCTGCCTTCATGGTAGGGAGAGGACCCAAAGGCCCACTTGCCCTGCCCAGCTCGTGTGCTGGCTGCCACAGGGTCACAAGATTCCGTGGTTCCCTCTGCTCTGACCCTTGGCTCCACGTCACACTTTGTCCTGCCTTTCTGCTCCCAGCAAACTCAGTGTCGGGCCCATCCCTGGGCATCCGTGGCCTTCAAGCCTCTGCACGGACCATCCCTGCCTGCAGAACCTGCTGTCCACACACTGTAGCTGTTCCTGCGACTCCCCCAGCCCTGCCCAGGGACTGACCAGAGTGAGGCCCAGCGCAGGTGTGTAATCATTACCCAGAAGCACTGAGGAAGGGCAGAGGACAATTCCCCCAGTGTGTCCACAGATCGCGTGTCCTGCTCTGTCCAGCCTTGCTTCCACGTGGCTGGAGGCATCGCGTTGGCGTGTGTGCACTGCTCCTCCCATATTCCACCAGAATGGTCTCTCAGTCTGTAGTCACGTGGCTGAGATGTGGGGAGCCACAGCCAGAAAGAGCCGCCACTGCCCTGTCCACCTGGCTGGGACAGGGCAAATGCCCCACAGCAGGGGCTTCTGGGATCCGTGGCCTCCACACCTGCCCTGAGGGAGCTCCCAGGCTGTGTGCGGAGATGTTCCCAGGATGGCACCTTTCGTGTGATTCATACTGGGCATGTGCAGAGGGTGGGGTTCGCAGGCGGCTCGCCCAGCTGTAATGAGAAGCAGGTCCCAGGTTGGAGTGGAGACCGGGTGGGGGCGGACACTCTAGGAGATGGGAGCCACATGTGCAAAGCTGAGCCAGGTCGGCGTGTGGGCTCCAGGGTGTGGAGGCCGGAGTGTGAAAGGCCATCACTGGGGGGTGAGCCCTGCGTGCCGAATGCTGTGTGCTCATGAGCCCTGGAGGTTTCTGCCCACTGCTGAGACATCAGGGGCTGGCCAGTAGCCGCACACGGGGCCTCCACAGCCTGGACCTGCTCTCAGGGACAGCTACGAGGCGGGTCAGATCTGAGCTGCAGTGTGGGAAACTCTGAACAACTTTGAGTCTAGAAGGAGGTGAAGACCATGTCCAGGATGACGCTTTGCAATTAGAGAAAATCAGCATGTGATGAGAGACAGAAACAAAACAGTGCTCGTGAGCACGCGTGTATCTTCCCTGTGGGACTGGTGATCCCTTTCTTTTTCACTGTTTCTTAAAAATGTCGCTGTAGGGTTAATACAGTATTACTGGACATGCGATCGGGAGCCATGCTAGGTTCTGGAGGGGCGGAACGCCATGGAAGGGAAGTGGCCGCAGACTTGGCTGGAGAGGGTGGGGTTAGCTGGGGGCAGGTGGGGCACAGTGATCTCTCTAGTGCTGCAGCCAGGCTCAAGTGCCCCTTGGTCATGAAGCTCCCTGCCCGTACTTTCTCAAGAGCATCCACTCTTATGAGACAGAGGCATTTCTCAATCCTGGTCGTTGCCATGTGACCCAGCCTAGAACCAGACAGTGAGGGACTCCTGGGTGCTGAGGGGCGAGCCAGGGGAGCCCAGCCTGGGGCCGTCCCAGTGCCCCGTACGAGGCCGGAGACCTGGACACGGGCGTGTGCCGAGTGCTCTTGTCCTTGTGGGGAGGACTCAGAGGGCTGGCGGACGCACAGAGGGCACCAGCCGATGGAGGAGAAGCCCCCGTGGCAAGCTGGCGAGCGGAAGGCCTGTATTGTACACCTGACAGCTTTGGAAGGTGGAAGAAAGTGCCGGGAGAACGCACGCCTGAAGTCTAGAATTCCAGACGACACTGAGGCTGGGGCCCACTCAGCCGTCTCGGCTGCAGCCAGGTAGGGCCGACCGGCCAGGCACCTGTGTCGGCGGAGGTATTGGGGAGCTCCCGCCGCCCCTGGGCTCCTGGGGAGCCTCTTACAAGGAGTTGGCATCCCTGGCGCCAGCCACAGGCCGTCGGCGGGCCTGCCGGGCTCTGGGGCCGCTGCTTGCGGAGCCACCAGCCCGGCCGCCCTCCCTCCCACCAGTCCCCCTCTCCTATCCCTACCAGAAGGAACTGACAAGCTCCACTGCCTCCCACAGATGGCCGGCCAGGACCACACTCCCAGCTGTTCAGGCAGAGGCCTGAGAGGGGGAAGGCGTCCAGTCCCCACTGTGGCTCTGTCACTCACACTGGGGACCACCGACAGGCTGCCTGCCGCTGCCCTGGGCTGTAGCTACAGAGGAGACAGTGCAGAGCTTCCTGACAGAGCAGGGCTCGAGGGACACAGCCCCTCCCCTGCCCATGCCTAGACTTGGTCTTGCCATGGGTGGCCCAGACAGGTCAGTCAGGTTGTCCAGGAGGGTCCTACTCACTTCAGACCACTCCCCTCCAGCTCCTGCCTGAAACCCTGCCTTCAGTGGAAGGCTCTGGGCCTTCCATCAGGGAAGCAAGATGTGCCGAACCGTGCGGGCCCCTTCACTCCCTGGACAGACGGTGATGCCAGCATGGCGGTGCGGGCAGCCAGTCCTCTTCCCCTCACCACCCCCAGGTCAGGCCACGCCGTGGCTGTGGTGGGGTGAAAGCTCTGACCAGGCTTCTCTTGTACCTCCTGCTGTGCTCATGGCCTGAGCTCCCACCCCCCACCCTCCAGGCCACGTCACTCAGCTGCAGCCATTTCTCCCCCGGGATCCTGGGACAGCAGCCTGTGCTTTGCAGAACACTGCACCGAAGGCCATGCAGCTCAGCTCTGGTGGAGCAGGCCGGGAGCCAGAGCCGCTGGGGAGCCGTGCCAGCAGCTCCATTCCCCAAGCACATTTCTGTGGTGCTCAGACACCCTGGGAGACAGCAGGGCTCCCTGTTCCCAAGGACTCTGTTGTCTGCAGAGGTCACAGGTCACCAGGTAGGAAGGCAGCGGGACAGGGCCAGGGAGGGCGCGCCAGGCAGTGACGGCATGCTGGGAGCTGAGCCCTGGAAAGAAACGGAGCCCGGTTGTGTGTCACAGCGTGGATGACACTGAAAGCCCCAGGGACCCTGGGGAGCCGGTTTATCTGTAGAATCGAGATGGGTCTGGGGGAAGGTGGACAGGCTGAAAATGGGCGCAGAGCTTTTGGGATGGCGGAATGTTCTGGAATGAGATCCTAGTGAAGCTTGCACAACAGAGTAGAAAACCACAGGGACACGCTGGTGAATTTTCTGCAAACACGACTGAGAAACCAGAGGTGACGTGTGCAGAGTCAGAAGGCATGTCCCACACCACGGCGAGCAGCCCACAGGCCACTGGACCAACCCTGATACGGGGGCCCCCTAGAGGGACACCCCAGGTGGTGTGGGCAGGAGGCTAAGTCTCGAGAGATGCAGATAAGGAGCTGAGGCTGCCTGGCTGGAAAGCAGAAGGCCGGGCGCGCTCGGCACTGCCTTTGGAAGGGGTATGTTGCCCTGTCCCCCTTTGGAAGGGACTTCCCGCCTCACCAGAGCCTGCTCACCCCCAGCGTGGCCTGTGCCCACCCACAGCATGGCCTGTGTTCACCCCCACCGTGGCCTATGCCCACCCGCAGGTGGCCTGTGCCCACCCACAGCGTGGCCTGTGTTCACCCCCACCGTGGCCTGTGTTCACCCCCACCGTGGCCTGTGCCCACCTCCAACGTGGCCTGTGCTCACCCCCAGCATGGCCTGTGCCCACCCCCAGCGTGGCCTGTGTTCACCCCCACCGTGGCCTGTGCCTACCCACAGCGAGGCTGTGTTCACCCCCACGTGGCCTGTGCCCACCCCCACATGACCTGTGCTTACCCACAGCGTGGCCCATGCCCACCCCCAGCGTGGCCTGTGCTCACCTGCAGTGTGGCCTGCAATGCCTGCACAGCTTGGTTCCACAGCTGCCAGCGGTCAGTGCCTGACTGCCTGTACTGAGACCGCAGTTAGCCCCATGTCACAGAGAAGGAAGCCGAGGCCCCAAGGTCACAGAGCAAGCGACTCACCAAGTCTTGGCCCCATCTGATGTGACATTGATTGTCCTGAGGAGGAGTGGTCAGCAGTCTGAGCTGGGGAGCAAGCCCCCATCCTTGGAGACGGGATCGTGGGGCAGCAGCCGGGGGCAGAGGGCAGGGCTCAGGTGGGAGGTATGGCGAGCAGGCATCGAAGGCTGGACGCTTCCACAGAGCCTGGCCTCTCCTAGGTAGGCCCGTGGTTCTGTGGCCATGGGCTTCCACAGAGCCGGGCCTCTCCTAGGTAGGCCCGTGGTCCTGTGGCCGTGGGCTTCCACAGAGCCGGGCCTCTCCTAGGTAGGCCCGTGGTCCTGTGGCCGTGGGCTTCCACAGAGCCGGGCCTCTCCTAGGTAGGCCCGTGGTCCTGTGGCCGTGGGCTTCCACAGAGCCGGGCCTCTCCTAGGTAGGCCTGTGGTCCTGTGGCCGTGGGCTTTCTGCTCCGGAGCTCTGAGCTTGAGGCCACAGTGACAACTCCGTGTCCTGCTCATAGCCGACCTGCTGGGGCATCAGAGCCCCCAGAGGGGGCCTCAGCTGGTGCGCAGAGCAGGAAGCAGACAGGTCCCGTGAGACCCTGGTCTCCCTCCTGCCTGCCGGAGCCAGAGCTCTTGACAGCTCAGGGAGTGTTCTGGATCCGGCAGAACCCAGGCCCCAAAGCCCTAAGACCCGTGTGTATTTTACCCGAAATCGAATCCATCTGGTTCTCATTTATTTACACTTAACTCATCAAATGCAATTTTGCAAGAGCCGCTCGATGGCCAAGAGGCTTTTCTGCCTAAGCTGCCCTTCTGAGAGAGCAGAGGCGGGGGGGGGGGGGTGCACAGCCCTTGGGGACC
Organism: Oryctolagus cuniculus; assembly: GCF_964237555.1. Lineage (NCBI taxonomy): Eukaryota > Metazoa > Chordata > Mammalia > Lagomorpha > Leporidae > Oryctolagus > Oryctolagus cuniculus. The sequence goes on along the minus strand of NC_091442.1, from coordinate 118,854,860 downwards.
AGGTGGGAGCGCTCAGTGATGGGGGTTGGGCTTCCTGCTGGGGTGGGGGGGTGCCTCAGCCTCTGTGCCCCAACACGCACCATGCCTCGGCGGGAGCTGGGAGTCCAGGGCCAGTGCAGGACTGACACCTAGTAGGCCCCTGGCAGCCAGGAAAACACGGGTGGGGTCTGGACAGAACAGTGTCTGTCACATTGTGAAACGCTCATGGGACACAAAGCGACCAAAGCTGGATCCAGAAGTCATGTTATAAATAGCTGCAAACCTGGAGGCTTGGTGCAGAGGACAAACAGCCAGCTATTAACAAAAGCAAACCACTCGCACCCTGGGCCAAAAGCAGACCTCATGGGCAAACCACAGTCCTGCCTGCGCGGAAGCAGACCCACCTACAGCCCGCTGGTGTCAGCGCTGGAAACGCTTCCTCCCGGAAAACACCCGTCAGTCACAGTGAGACAGGACATGCCGGGGGGGGGGGGGGCTGTGCCAGAGGGGGCAGCACAAGGCCCAGGGAGGGACAGGAGCTGCCCCTCAGGGCTGGGCACTGATCCTTGGGACCAAAGTGCCAGTCCTCTGCCAGCAGTGGCGACCACCCAGACCGAGGACAGGAGGCGGGAGAGCCAGCAGAGGCGTGCGGCCGCGCCTGTAGGGGTGCTGTGGGGCAGGGGAGACGCCTGGGCAAGGGGCTGAGGCCGAGCCATCAGCCTTGGGACTGCCCGGGTGGCAGTGTCAAGGGTGGGGGCTTTGACGCCAAGGTAATGCCCAGGCCTCGGTGACTGTGTGAGGTTCGGGCCAGGGCTTTGTGCCTCCCCCACTCCCACCTTCTGCCCCCCAGAGCTTTGTGCCTCCCCCACTCCTGCCTTCTGCCCCCCAGGGCTTTGTGCCTCCCCCACTCTTGCCTTCTGCCCCCCCCAGGGCTTTGTGCCTCCCCCACTCCCGCCTTCTGCCCCCCAGGACTGTGCCTCCCCCACTCCCACCTTCTGCCCCCCGGCTGCTGACTGAAGGAGCCACACGGTGCGCATGTGCGGTGGGTGTGCACGTGCAGCCCCTCCGTCAGCCCGGACCCCAGGCGGTCGCCATCAGCTGAGTGCCGGGAGGCTCAGCTTCCCTCCTTCCTGGCTGCCTTGCTTGCCACCCTCCTGGCGCCAGCAGCTCTGGTGACCTGGTCACAGTGCCTCTGCATACGTGCCAGGGCGTGTTCACCCAAGGGGCTGAGGCCGGTGCCTCGCTGGCCCTGGGGCCTCCTTCCACTCTGTACCCCCCAGTTCTGCCCAGCTGAGGGTTTCCTGAGGAGAGGTTCCTGGAGCCGGCCTCCGGGGAACCCTCGGCTGTGGTTACAAACACAGGTGCTCTGCTTCCCACTGTGCCCCCCACCCCACCCCGCCGGAGTCTCGGACCCTGCCCGTCCCAGGCCTTAGTGGCTGTTGACGCTCTGTGTCAGCCTTCCCCAAGGACTGTCCCTGATGCCAGCAGGACCCCCATGTGCAGAGTGTGCTGGGCTCGGCCCTGTCCGAGGGGCTAGTTCCCGTAGAGCTGGTGCCAGGTCTGGCGGGGCCTCCCGCAGGGCCCAGTCTGTCCTGGGCCTGGGGGCAGGGGGCCAGGGCTGGGTTTCCGAGAGCTTCATGGGGTCTCCCTGGCAGGCAGTGCGGGGCCCAGCTCAGACTCACCCTCCTGCCAGAGCCCAAGTGACTCCTGGCTGCCTTCGCCATATTGAGGGCCAGTGCTCCTTGACTGCACTGTGCTGCGCCTTCCGGGAGCCTTTGCTCTCAGTTCACCCCCCTCCAGGCTCAGCCACAGCACCCACGGCTGCGCCTCCAGGAAGCCTCAGGTCCAGCGCACAGGCCGCCTGATCGGTGCAGGGACTTAGGCGGCCCCCGGGGAGTGTGGCGCACAGGCGGGTACTTGGTGTGTGTGGAGCGAATGACCAGCAGGCCATTCTGGGGGTCCACAGGAGCAAAAATAGCTGGGTCAGGGGGAGGAGGCGTGGCCCTGACCACTCTGGAGAGGCGAGCAGGCTGTGGAGGGCCTCCGTGCGCCTGTGCCTGCTGCACTCCAGAGCTGGCCCCAGGTCTCCACCAGGTGTGACCTCCTGACCCCGAGCACCCACCCTCGCCCTGGCCCTCTGCTGGGTGTGCGTAGACATGAGCAGACTCAGGTCCCTCCTCACCCCAGGGCAGGGCAGGGCAGCCAAGCTGCGGTCCAGGCGGAGGAAGGAGGCGAGGAGCGAAGGCTGGCCAACCTGGAAGCAGGCGTGCAGGGCTCTGCTGGGCCAGGAGCATGACACAGGGGGTCCTCTGTGCTGGGTTTTGGGAACGTGACTGTGTAAGGTGGGGTGGGGCAGGCTGTGAGCATCACGACTCACGCCAGCGTCCTGTCACTGCCGCAGCTGGGCCTGAAGGCCCCTCAAGTCAGGGCTCTGGACTGCGGCTCTTGGGGCTTCCCGTCCCCTTCTGTCTCTGTGAGCACCCTGGGCAAGGCTCATCCGTCTGGTAATGAGGTGCTGCTGCCGTACCCCGGCCTAGAGCGGTTGTGTGGGTTGATGGGGCCTGGCTGGCAGGAGGTGTTACTGTGCTGAGAGGAAGCCAGCCAGGTGCTCACCCCCGGGGTGCACGTGAAGGGGCTTCCCTCCAGGCCCGAGCTGCACGGGCCCACTGCTCCATGGGCGGAGAAGAAGGTGGCCTGCTTATGCCATGAGCACTCTCGGAGGCTTCCTGGAGGACACAGTCTGCAGTTCCTGACGCCCTGAGAGTGCTTCCTGAGGGCAGAGGCAGACCTCTGAGCCTGGCTCCCTTCCGCCGTGAGCGCGCACCTCGTACCAGAGTGCCGGGGAGGCAGGGGCCCCGTGTGCAGAGTGTGCTGGGCTCGGCCCTGTCCTGGGCTCGGCCCTGTCCGAGGGGCTAGTTCCCGTAGAGCTGGTGCCAGGCCTGGCGGGGGCCTCCCGCAGGGCCCAGTCTGTCCTGGGCCTGGGAAGACCATCCATGGCCCAGCTGCCCCAGGTGGTCACTTTGCCGACCTCCAGGGCCTGGGGGTACTCCTGGAGCCGCAGGCCCTTCATTCGGCCGCTGGGGAAGTTGGGGGACTTGGCAGCCCTGATGTGCTGCTCTGCTCAGGGCAGGGGTGAAGCTTGTGTTTGGGCCACAGTGGGAAGAGGGTGCAGAGGGGCAGCCCCCTCTTCCCGCCTGCTTAATCTTGGGGCTTTATCATTTGGGAGTCGGGGAAAGAAATGTTTACATGGCCTCGCATTTGTTTCCAATTATTCATCAGTATTGGCGAGGCATTGTTCCGTGCTGGTGTAAACAGCCCTGTCCAAGGCCTAGCCACCCTGCCCGGGCCTGAGGGCCTTGCTCTCAGCGAGGTGCAGGGCTGGGCCAGGCCAGATGGCTGCAGATGGGTGGCACCAGGGAGCTTGTTCTTGTCAGGGACCAGGTCGTGCTTCTGCCCCGGGAATTGAGCACTTGAGGGCCTGTTTTGTTTGCTTGCGACTGAACCTTCACTGGGGCTGGGGAAGCCAAGCTGCAAGCGTAGACTCCGGAACAGGAAGAAAGGCAACCGCTGTGCCAGGAGGGGTCTGACGGAGCCCCAGGCACAGCCGCCTGCATTCAGGGCTCATCGTGAGGCTGTGCCACGGAACTGGCATAGGTGCCTCCATGGGTCCTGTCGGACCAGAGGACTCACTATGGCGATGCCGGGGCAAGCATCAGGGACCCACGAAAGTGGGCCCACGTTGACCCCAGACACCAGCCCGGGGTAGGACTAGCCTCTGCTTCATGGTATTTTTTTTTTTAAGATGTATTTATTTGAAAGGCACAGTTACACACAGAGAGAGAAAAAGGTCTTCCATCTGCTGGCTCACTCCCCAAATGGCCGCAACAAGCAGGGCTAGGCCAAGCCGAAGCCAGGAGCCAGAGCTGCTTCTGCGTCTCCCACATGGGTGCAGGGTTCCAGGGACTTGGGCCATCTTCTGTGACTTTCCCAGGTGCGTTAGCAGGGAGCTGGATCAGAAGTGAAGCAGCCGGGACACAAACCGGCACCCATATGGGATGAGGGCCCTGCAGGCTGCAGCTTAACCCACTGCGCCACAGCGTCGGCACTCTCATATTAGCCTGGGCACGTTTGCTGGCTCAGCCAGCTCGGAACAAGACGTGCTCTGGAGCCGAGCCCTGGTGGGGGCCCTGCTTTCGCTCTGGCCTGCTTGTGATTTTGCTCAGGTTCCTCAGGTCCCTGTGCCTCACTCCGGGTCCTCACAGATGACATGGAGTCAGTCACACAGCCCAGCACCCAGATTGCCGACAGGGTCGAAGGAGGGCGAGGCGCCCTGCTGAGAGCTGTTTGGGATCCCAGGCAGACCCCCAGGGCAGACACTCGCTGTGCCTCGGGGCTGCCCCCAGCAGGGCTGACGTTGGCACTGGGCCTCCAGGGAGCCGTGGGCAAGATGTCGCTGAGCAGGGGCAGGTGTCCCGATTCATCCCCGTCTGTCCTTCCGTGCTCCGGGGGCCGGCCTCCCAGGCCTGCGGTCCGATCACGCGGCCCCGCTCAGCAAGGGCCACCTTTGCCTGGAGCCGTAACCCCTGGGGGCCCTGAGCGGCACTTCCTCCTCTGGCTGCCACACGGCTGACATTTGAGCTTGCTGGAGAGTAATGACCCTCCTCCTCACAGCTGGCCTCAAAGGCAGCCGCCCGTCTCTTGGGTGGTAAAGTGGCCTGCTGTCCGCCGGCCTCGGTAGTGCCAGCTGAACTTGCCCCAGAGCGGACTCGTCTCCAGGTCAGTGCAGGTCACCGCCTGCCTCACCTTTTCCATCCTTTTCGTCCCAACAGTGAGAGAGATCTGTGGAAAACAGAACTGCTTAAAGAGTGCCTGTGTGTGCCGTGCCCGTGCGAGTGTGCGTGTGCGTGCTGGGGCCGGAGGACTGGCTAGGAGCAGCCAGTAGCCCACGTCGCCTTTGTGGTTTCGTATATTTGCCTATTAAAATGACAATACAGACATGGAACATTAGGGTTTAAGAAGCCCTTCTTTCATTAAACAAACTGACAGAGTAGGGGTTATGACTCTGGTAATTGAAACATGCTGTTCTGTTCAAGAGCAGAACTCCATAAAGACTCTTTTCAGCCAATAACACCCTTTGTGCCAGCGGCCTCTGGTCAGAAGTGCGTGTGGGCCCTGGGGTCTGTCTCCCGGAGAGTGGGAAAGACGGCTTGGCAGCCTCCCTGCACTCCTGGCAGCCAGAGGTCAGGGCCTTTGCAGGACCCCCCCCCCCACTCTCGGGACTTCTGAAGCCAATCTGAGGGGCCCAGGGCCTCAGGGTGCCGCGGACACCCTGGCTCCAGGGGCTTGTGCCGCTGGCTGTGAACCCGAGGTGCCACTGAAGACTGAGGCTCTCTGGGGCCTGGGTGGGGAGGCTGTGTGTGACAGGGGACAAGCCTCACGCTGCACGGTCCACTGAGAGCCCAGGTCTGAGTGCTGCCTCGGCCACTCCCTGCCTGTGGGGCCTTGGGAAGCTCACTTTGCTTCTGTTCTGTTTCTCCTGTAAAGTGGGGGTTTTTCCTGGGGTTGACCAGGAGGCTTGCTGATTCAAGAAGGTGTTCAGGGGGCTGGTGCTGTGCTGCAGCGGGTTTAGCCACCATCTGCAGTGCCAGCATCCCATGTAGGTGCTGCTTCGCGTCCCAACTGCTCTGTTTCCCATCCAGCTCCCTGCTGTGGCCTGGGAGAGCAGTGGAGGGTGGCCAGAATCCTTGGGCCCTGCACCCGCACGGGAGACCCGAAGAAGCTCCCGGCTCCTGGCTCCTGGCTTCGGCCTGGCCCAGCCCCAGTTTACAGCCATTTGAGGAGTGACCCAGCGGGAAGATAGATAGATAGATAGATAGATAGATCGATCGATCGATCGATCTCTCTCTCTCTCTCCTTTGTTTCCCTATAACTCTTACTTACAAATCAATAAATATTAAAAAAAAGAAAAGATGCTGACAACTGTGCTGGTCACACAGGAAGCGCTGAGTCAGGGGCAGCAGCATCCCAACCATGAGGGCTCGACCTCCGTAGGTCACCCAGGGCACCCACTAGGGAGCACCCCCAGAGCACGTCTGTGCAGAGCACCGTGGAGCAGCCCTCCCTGCAGGGGAGCACTCTGCAGCACTGTGGAGCACTGTACACAGCACCATGGAGCAGCCCTGGAGGGAGCACTGTGGAGCACTACTGTAGGGAGCACTGTGCACAGCACTGTGAGTACCCCTGTAGGGAGCACTCTGCACAGCACTGTGGAGCACTCATGTAGGGAGTATTCTGCACAGCACTGTGGAACATTGTGCACAGCACCATGGAGCAGCCCTCCCTGCAGAGTGCTCCAGCACTGTGGAGCACTACTGTAGGGAGCACTGTGCACAGCACAGAGGAGCAGCCCTGGAGGGAGCACTGTGCAGCACTGTGCACAGCACAGGGGAGCAGCCCTGGAGGGAGCACTGTGCAGCACTGTGCACAGCACAGGGGAGCAGCCCTGGAGGGAGCACTGTGTGAAGCATTGTGGGGCAGCCCTGTAGGGAGCACTGTGCACAGCACTGTGAGTATCCCTGTAGGGAGCACTCTGCACAGCACTGTGGAGCACCCCTCCCTGTAGGGGAGCATTCTGCACAGCACTGTGGAGCACTACTGTAGGGAGCATTGTGCACAGCACCATGGAGCAGCCCTGGAGGGAGCACTGTGCACAGCACTGTGAGTACCCCTGTAGGGAGCACTGTGGCTCTCTCTGTGTGGTCTCTGGTGCACCTAGGGGAATGGCTGTCTGCGTCCTCCCGGTCAGGTGTGACTGCCCTCCTTTCTTTCCTCCCACAGACGTGGACGAGTGCCAGGACAACAATGGAGGCTGCCAGCAGATCTGCGTCAATGCCATGGGCAGCTACGAGTGCCAGTGCCACAGTGGGTTTTTCCTCAGTGACAACCAGCACACCTGCATCCACCGCTCCAATGGTGAGTACGGCCGTGGGCCGGGCCCCGTCCAGGCACACAGCCCTGGGGCCTCGCGCGTTGATTCTGGCGCCCTGGGGTCAAGGCAGGGGCTCTGGTGTGGCCTGAATGGCTTCTTTCTTCTGGTGTTCTACAGGGAGGTCTCACAGCCCTCCCTCGCCCTGCCTCACCTGGGCTGTCGGTGCTTACGGGAGAGCGGAAGCAGAGCCACAGGGCGCAGGATGACCGCTCTGGGTAGGGAGCTGGCCGCGCTCAGGCAGCATCGGGGCCCCTTTTCCACAGTCCCCTTGGTCGCGCACTTGAGCTCATCCCAGACTGTGTGGTTACCGCGTCACCAGTCATCCTGGGATCCTGTGGCCAGGAGCCTGCTGCCCCCTGGAGGCCTTGGGGGTGGCAGGCTGGCCTGGGGAGGAGCTGGGGACCCAGGCCGCGTCGGGCCAGCTGGAGCACGAGGGTGGTCCCAGGACAGACCAGACGGGGCAGGCTGACCTCCAGCCAAGCCCAGCAGGCGAAGGCACTTTGTGTGTGGAGCACTGCCAGCCAGATCCTGGAGGAGGGTCCTGCGTCGCAGGGCTGTGAGCGGGGACAGGGCTAGGGGCTGGGGGCCTGTGCTTGGAGGAGGGAGGCTCCCTCGCAGAGGGCACCGCACCGCCGAGGCAGAGGGCCGCTCTTGCTATAGATGATGGCGGGTTCCCGGGTCTCAGCAGCCGAGGCCCCTGTGGCCTGGCCGTCCTGAGCGCTCAAGGGGGAGATACAAAGGCGAAGGCCAGACCGGTGGACAGACAGGTTCACGGAGGCTGGGGGCGGGCAGGGAGAGGCCCCTGGGCACGCAGCCCGAGGAGGCGGGGTCAGCAGGACCCCTGGGAGCCCAGCTTCGCTGCCTGGAGGGCCGTGTCTCCGGCAGCTGCATTGCTCCGGCAGCGGGGGCAGGGGCTGGCGGAGCCCCCAGGTGTCAGGTGGTGTCGGCAGGAGCCAGCTGCAGGCTGCAGGCGGGGCCTGGTTCCAAAGCCCGTGTGAGGGAGCAGAACTGCTGCAACAGTCCGTGGAGCCCCGACGTGTGTGCTGGTGGTCTCTGCAAAGGCAAGCTGGGCCTGTGAGTCCCTGGCCTGCCGCGTCCCCTGGAGGACAGGGCGGCCGAGCTGTAGTCACGTGGTCCGGCCTCCCACTGCCCCCCGCAAGGTGGCTCAGCCAGACTTGCCAGCCGTGGTCCGTGAGGTCACGCTGCTCAAGATGGAGGCAGACCCCATCAGTGGGTCCGGTGAGCCCACCAAGGGGACAGATGCGGGTTCATGGGGAGCGGAGGGCGTGGCCGGGGTGCCTGCTGCACAGGGCTTTCCCCAGACTAGGCTCCTCACGTCCCCTCCCCACTAGGGAAATGCCGCCCCACTCCTGGAGCCGCCTCCTGAAGGGCGGAGGGCAGGGACTGGTGTTCATTAGGTGGACCCAGACGCATTCAAGGGGTCCGCCAGGGTCAGTGCAGGCTCCCGGCCCGGAAGCAAGGCCACGGGACTCTGCCCTCCCGAGTGGCCTTGCTTCCCAGGCACCAGCCCCAGCCCCGGCAAGGCGTGCGAGTCTGGCCCGGGCTGCGGCTGCGAGTCTTAGGCTCCCAGCGCCAGCTCTCCATGCGACTTCCACGCTGCCACTCTGGCCTCTTCGGCTCTCTTGGTTGTGAAAGGACCCAGGCACCTCCTGTCGAGGGACAGGTCCATTGTGGGGCAGTGGCTTGAAGCAGTCACGTGCGCTGGGGTGGAGACCGTCTGCAGTGTCTGGGGCTTCAGAACTGTGCTGTGCCCTAGGGACCCAGCCAGGCTGCGTCTGTGTCCGTGCCGGGAGGGGCCCAGAGGCGCTGGGCTGTGGCCAGTCTCCCTCTGCTCAGTGCTCCCCAGCAGCGTCCTGGCACCGCGACAGCCCACACTCGCCTCCCGTTCACCCCTGGGCCGCCCAGCCCAGCCACACCGCCCTGTGCCCGGCAGTCCACGCGCCTTCCCTCACCCCTCCTTGTTCTTGTCTTCACGTCGTGTTGTGCTGCTGGAAAGTACTGCCCCCGGCGCCCTTTTCCGCAGTGAGAGTCCATGAGGAAGTGGACAGGGCACTGAGAGGCCTTGGCGTGGCTGGCCGCGTGCCTGCGCGTTCATTCTTTGTGTGCCGGTGCTTCCTGGTTGGGGGGGTCCACCTAGGAAGGGGATTGCGTGCCGAGTAAGGATTAGGAGTTGCTGCATACTCATGAGCTGGAGAAAGATACCGTGGGCATCTGGGGCTTTGGTTTCCTTTGCTGGCAGAGCCATCGCTGGTGTGTCCTCGCAGGCTGGGAAGGATTGCTGCGTGTCCACGCTGGTCCTGGGCACCGCTGGTGGCTGCCGGGCCATGCGTGTCCACGCTGGTCCTGGGCGCCGCTGGTGGCTGCTGGGCCGTGCATGTCCATGCTGGTCCTGGCCGCCGCTGGTGGCTGCCGGGCCGTGCATGTCCACGCTGGTCCTGGGCACCGCGTGGGAGGGGGCGCAGGAGGCCGCCCTCCCCAGGTGGCCGCTGCGTTCTGCCCTCAGCAGCGAGAGGAGACCACACGTGCTACCACCCGGGGGAGTGGCCCACCTCGCAGAGAGGCGCAGGGGCTGTGGGTCCCGACCTTGAGGAACAGGTTGGGTGGTGGTCCAGGGCTGTGCACAGGGTGACCCGGGCTGACAGCCGGGGTCCCGCGAGCATCAGGCTCAGCTCAGAGCGCTCACCACTGTCTAGCCCTAGGGCTGTCCCCAGGGTACCAGCCACCCGGTCCTCCTGCAGAGACTGCGTGGGGTGCCAGGCCCACGCTGCGGCAATCAAGGGTTGAGACACGAAGAGGGTGGCGAGGTCCTGTCACTCATGCCGCTCCCAGGCCTGGGGCACCCGCCCCACCTGCTCCTGCCTGGGCTCCCACCCCCGAGGCCTCTGCTGCACGGCTGTCCTGAGCTGAGCCCTCTTGGAGAAGCGTCGGGCTCTGCCCGCCCTGTGCTCTGGGGCGGCCTCTGTGCTGCTGGCCACAGCTCCCGAGAGCAGCCTCCCCGGGCCCGGGGACAGCGGTCACCGGGACTCTGCTCTGGAAAGGACGGATGGAAGGAGAATGAGAGGAAGGCAGGGCCGGGCAGGGCCGGGCAGGGCCGGGGGCGTGGCTTCAACACGCAGGGCCAGAGTGGCCCGGCACTGGTGTGGAGTGCAGGAGTGGTGCTCAGCTCGCCCATCCTGGGGCTGTGTGGTCCGGCTTGGCCAGCGCGTGCCGGCAGTCAGTGCACTCTGGGTGGGCCCGGGGTGGGGGGAAGGGGATACGCAGGCTGCCTCTGAGGGCCCTGCTGGGAAGAAATGTGGCCACACAGCCCAGAGGCCTGCTGTGCACCCGGGGCCTCCTGCTGTGGGAGGTCCCCAGCAGGGGCCAGCAGCCGACCCAAGTGCATTTCACCTCCAGCAAGTGCTCCTCCCAGTTTCTTTAAATGTGTTCTGCTCTCCACCTATGGACGTTCCTCGTGGGACTCAAGGCCGCGTGTCTGCAAAGCTGCAGACTTGGCATAAGAAGGACACTGGCCCCATCCAGTCAGTGGTAGGGGACAAGAATAGGACAGCTTCGCTTCCCGAGCAAGTCCTCTTGTGTGGATGGTGGTGGCCAGAGCTGTCTGCAGTGCCCGCTCACTGCAGGCCTGCTGCTGCCCCTGGCCACGCAGGACCCCAGGTTCCAGACCAGGAAACCAAGGCACTGTGAGGGCAGGGGTCTTGCACAAGGTTGCCAGGGGCTTGGCACTACCGGTGCTCTGCCAGTCTGGTCCCAGGGCCTTGGCTCCTGACTGCCCACCTACAGAGGGCAGACAGTGCAGAAGGTTCCAGAACCCCTCTCAGGATCTGGCCAGGCTTGGTGAGACCTGGGAGGGCCTGGGCTACCGCAGAGATGCCTGGGGTCTCAGCTGGCGCCACCCGCAGCTCCAGCACCAAGTGGGCCTCTTTTTTTTTTTCCAAAAAATTATTTTATTTATTTGAGAGACAGAGATAGAGAGGTAGAGACAGAGAGAGATCTTCTTCTGCTGGTTCATTTGCCAAATGGTTGCAACAGGTGGAGCTGAGCCAATCTGAAGCCAGGAGCCAGGAACTTCTTCCAGGTCTCCCACGTGGGTGCAGGGGCCCAAGCACTTGGGCCATCCTCTGCTGCTTTCCCAGGCAGCATTAGCAGGGAGCTGACGGAACTGGAGCAGCCAGGACTTGAACCGGTGCCCATATGGGATGCCGGCACTACAGGCCAGGGCTTTAACCTGGTGTGCCACAGCGCCAGCTCCCAAAATGTGCCCCTTTAAGCCCCAGGGGTTCTAAAGCCATTTTGTGGTGGCAACCTCCCAGAACGTCTCACACGCCTCCCTCTCTTCTTCAAGGGAGCAGCTCGCGCTTGCTTGGCGTCTTCTCTCCTACACTTGGCCATTCTCACAGGCTCATCTTGGAGACAGCCTCCCTTCTTAGGGCCAGAAAACAGGCGTTAACCTCCGTCCCCACACTGAACGTCCTCAGGCCTGCGGGAAGAAAGTGAGGCGAGGCTTCTCTTTGGATGCCGCTGTTACCGCTGGGCGCCACTGTCTTCTAGTGGGTCTTGCTTTGAAGCGTGGCAGCCGTGGCCTCCTGTCTGCGCACCAGGCTACAGACGCAGGACGTCTGCCTGTTGGCGGAGTGCGGGGGCTTTGGAACTGCTGTCTGCCTCCGTGTGAATTCTTAGATTCACTGATTCCGGCAGAGTGCTGACTGGGTTCTGCAACAATGTGCTGGTTAAACTAGACTCAGGTATCTTCTGTATTGAACCCATGCATGGAGGATGTTGGCGCCCTGTTCTCCTCACCCAAGTTTGTAGTGATAGATCCCTGAGTACAACTGGAGGCAAAGCAATGGGAGTTTTTAAAATCTTTTACTGTAAAGTAAGTATTCATGAGAAGCTGCAAGCATAGTAGAAGCCCAAGGCTGGGCCTGTGGCCAGTGGTTGAGGTGTCCGTGCGCAGGCCGGACTGCCAGGATTCAGTGCCCAGCGCCGGCTCCTGACCCTAGCTTCCTGCTAGCGCAGATACTGGGGAGCAGCAGGTGATGGCTCAAGTGCCTGAGCCTCCGCCGCCCACGTGGGAGACCTGCGTCATCTTCCTGGCGCCCAGCTCTGTCCTGGCCTGGCGCCATGCCATGCGCCCTCGGTGGTGACATCTGACGTGGTCAGAATGCAGTGTGAGCACCAGGAACTGCTGTCGGTACAGGTGTCCTTGTGGCTTTCTGCTGTCCTACTACATGTGGGTCACAGTCAGGACTTCGCGCCGTGAAGTGTAACTGAACAGCTAAATACTCTTTGCCAAGCAGTGTTACAGGCGCATTACCTGACTTAACTAAGTGGGCTGTGCCGTCTAATGCCCACATTAATGCACTTTTGAAGGTAAAAGGAAACATTATTATTATTATGCCAGACCAGCAGGTGTGGACCGTCCCAGGCAAACTGAGCTATCTGGTCTCCTTAGTGATGTTTCATTTAGTCCTTGAACCTTGTGAGGTGGATACCACTACCCTGTGCTGTGGGTGTGTGTCAGAAGCTCGGAGGCAGATACTATACCCAGACACTGTGGCTCCCAGGAGTAGTGCTAGGACTGAAACCAGGGGCCATGAGATCAGATCACAAGCACCTTCATACTTTTCTCTCAGTGTTTATTTTTTTATTCTTATTTGAGAGAGAGGCAGAGACAGCTCCCATCTGCTGGTTCACTCCCCAGATGCCAACAATGGCCAGGACTGGGCCAGACTGAAGCCAGGAGCCCAGAGCTCCATGGAGGTCTCCCCATGTGGGTGGCAGAGACTCAAGTACTTGGGTCATCAGCTGCTGCCTCCCAGTGTGCACACCACAGAAAGCTGGAACCTGGCGTGGGCCTGCACAGGGCCTCACCAGGGCGTTAATAGGGAATGCGGGCTCTGCACTCCTAAGCCAGCTCCCACTGCCCCTTCCCAGTGCTTGAAGGGAGCACGCTACCCTCTGCTTTGCCTCTTGTTTTTCTCAGGTGTGGAAATGGAGTTCTGAGAAGAGAGGCCTCCTTGCCCGATGAGCGGTCGGCCTGCACGGGGCTGTGGCACCCAAAGCTGCCTGGGCCTGGGTGTAGCGTGCTGAGTGGTCAGCATAGCCCTGAAGAGCAGGGCCCAGGGGCTCAGCCAGTGGGCTGTTCAAGGCCTCGGTGCTAAGAGCCTAGCAGGTGACCTCTGAGGTGACCGACTGGTGGACAGAGGGCAGGCGGTCAGCGGGCAGAGGGCCGGCGTGACCTGGGGCAGGACTGAGGAGATGGGACGTCGGCAAGGGTTTGCTGTGGGAAGGTGAGGGCAAGAGTGTGGCCAAGGCGTCTGGGTCCAGACGTGGGTTGAAAGCAGTAGACCTGAGGCCGACCTGGAAGCAGGATCAGAAGCCAAGGAGAGAGGGGTGAGGCCAGCACACGCCGGCCTCCCTGCTTTTCCAGGATGGTGTCGGGCAGATGCCACCTGACCCCCAGAACATAAGACAGAGGGCGGACTCTGTGGCTCCCAGGCTGCAGGGCCGGGAGGTGATGTGTGTGCATTTCCGTGCACCAGGCAGCCTCCTAGGGGATGGGAGCCCCTGGACGTGCCCGGCACTCTTGTATAGTTACTCCCAGCCCTGACTCAGACCACCCAGCCAGCACCCTGCTGTTTCACTCCCTGGCCGTCGTCCGGCAGCTCCAGGGTCCTTCATGCAGCCAGCCTGGCCTTCACATGGCCAGAGTTCTGTCCCATCTAAGACGTCAGCGTGGTTCCGGTGGGCCAAGGGTGAGAGTTCAGCTGCTCCGTTCCCTCCTGAAGAACGCGCACCAGAGCCTGAAGCCAGCTACGGGCTGGTGGGAGGGAGAAACGGGACTTCCTGTGACGGGAATGTGGGATTTGCTGCAGGGGGAAGCAGCGCCTTGTCAGTTGCAAGCAGGACTTTGATCATGGCTTCAGGATGGCCTTGCTCACCTGGCGGGGAACCCCGGGAGGACTGGCGGCTGAGAGGGTCTGGAATTCCCACGGGGGCATCAGGGGTGGCAGCAGGGCGGAGCAGGGGAGGGGGACAGCAGGGTGACACCTGAAGGAAAGGTGAAAGAGAACTGACATCTGGGGGGAGGGGACAGGAGAGTGACACCTGGAGGGAGAGGACAGAGGTAACAGGACAGTGAGGGAGGTGACAGGAGGGCAGTGAGGGAGGTGACAGGAGGGCAGTGAGGAGGTGACAAGAAGACAGTGAGGAGGTGACAGGAGGACAGTGAGGAGGTGACAGGACAGTGAGGAGGTGACAGGACAGTGAGGGAGGGGACAGGAGGGCAGTGAGGAGGTGACAGGAGGACAGTGAGGGAGGTGACAGGACAGTGAGGGAGGTGACAGGAGGACAGTGAGGAGGTGACAGGAGGACAGTGAGGGAGGTGACAGGACACTGAGGGAGGTGACAGGAGGACAGTGAGGGAGGTGACAGGAGGACAGTGAGGAGTAGACAAGAAGACAGTGAGGAGGTGACAGGAGGACAGTGAGGAGGTGACAGGACAGTGAGGGAGGGGACAGGAGGGCAGTGAGGAGGTGACAGGAGGACAGTGAGGGAGGTGACAGGACAGTGAGGGAGGTGACAGGAGGACAGTGAGGAGGTGACAGGAGGACAGTGAGGGAGGTGACAGGACACTGAGGGAGGGGACAGGAGGACACTGAGGGAGATGACAGGAGGACAGTGAGGAGGTGACAGGAGGACAGTGAGGGAGGTGACAGGACACTGAGGGAGGTGACAGGAGGACAGTGAGGGAGGTGACAGGAGGACAGTGAGGAGGTGACAGGAGGACAGTGAGGAGGTGGCAGGAGGACACTGAGGGAGGTGACAGGAGGACAGTGAGGAGGTGGCAGGAGGACACTGAGGGAGGTGACAGGAGGACAGTGAGGTGGTGACAGGACAGTGAGGGAGTTGACATGACAGTGAGGGAGGTGACAGGAGGACAGTGAGGGAGGTGACAGGAGGACACTGAGAGAGGTGACAGGAAGACAGTGATGGAGGTGACAGGGGGACACTGAGGGAGGTGACAGGACACTGAGGGAGGGGACAGGAGGACACTGAGGGAGATGACAGGAGGACAGTGAGGGAGGTGACAGGACACTGAGGGAGGGGACAGGAGGACACTGAGGGAGATGACAGGAGGACAGTGAGGAGGTGACAGGACAGTGAGGAGGTGACAGGAGGACACTGAGGTGGTGACAGGACAGTGAGGGAGTTGACATGACAGTGAGGGAGGTGACAGGAGGACAGTGAGGGAGGTGACAGGAGGACAGTGAGGAGGTGACAGGAGGACAGTGAGGAGGTGGCAGGACAGTCAGGGAGGAGACAGGAGGACAGTGAGGATGTGACAGGATAGTGAGGAGATGACAGGAGGACAGTGAGGAGGTGACAGGACAGTGAGGGAGGAGACAGGACAGTGAGGAGGTGACAGGAGGACAGTGAGGAGGTGACAGGACACTGAGGGAGGGGACAGGAGGACACTGAGGGAGGTGACAGGAGGACAGTGAGGAGGTGACAGGACAGTGAGGAGGTGACAGGAGGACACTGAGGGAGGTGACAGGAGGACAGTGAGGTGGTGACAGGACAGTGAGGGAGTTGACATGACAGGTAGGTGACAGGAGGACACTGAGGGAGGTGACAGGAGGACACTGAGGGAGGTGACAGGATAGTGAGGAGGTGGCAGGAGGACAGTGAGGGAGGAGACAGGACAGTGAGGATGTGACAGGACAGTGAGGATGTGACAGGAGGACAGTGAGGAGGTGACAGGAGGACAGTGAGGGAGGTGACTAATGACCAGCAGAGGCCTGCCACCTTCTCGCTAGGTGCCGTGTTTGTCTGTCATGAACAAGGTGAGGCTTAGTTCTTTTTGCGGCATGGAAGCCCTGGTGTTCTGGCTCCTCAGGCCTTGTACAGGTGTGTGGGCTCCCTCTTGTCCCTCTGAAAATGCCAGGCCCTGTTCTGCCCTCTTGGCTGCCTGTTTCCTGGTGCCCTGGCAGGGCCCCTGCTGAACTTGGGTGCCAACCTACCTCTCCTCCGGGCTTGCCAGGCCTGGCCCCAGGAATCAGGGCTTCTCTGTGGTCAGCGCCTTGGGTGCTGTTGGAGGTGGGCTCTCCTGCAGGTGTTCTAGGGTTGGGGGCAGCTGGGCTCCGCCTGCCGTCTGTTCCAACTTCACCGGCCACGCGCCCAGCTGCTCCGCCCGTGGAGGACTCGATGCCTCCCTCTTGCTAGACTTCCCGTCACCCAGGGGCTACAGGAGAGGCCGACTGTGGAGGGCTTGGGCAGATACGTCACAGGCTGCAGGTCCCCGAGAGGTCCTGAGACCCACTCCCCAGCAGAGAAGGCCACGTTCTTGCTGCTTGAACAGGTGCCTGAGAGCGGGGGATTTATAAACAGCAGCAGAAATACCTTTTCACGTTTGGAGGCCTGAAGCCCAAGACCAAGGGGCCAGCAGACTCTGTGTCTGGTGTGGGCCCCATCCCCGCTTCCCAGAATGCACCTTTCGCCACAGCCTCAAGCGGCAGACGGGAGAAGAGTGCTCCTTGTAAAAGACGCTGATCCCCTCCGTGCGGGTGGGGCCTGCCTGGCCTGGGCCCCTCCGGAAGCCCCCCACCCCGCACTGCTGCTTTGAGATCCAGTTTCCACCCGGATTTTGGAGGAGCACAGCATTCAGACAGCAGCACGTGCACACCGCATGTTGGGCTTGAAGGAAAGCGTTTCGTTTGAGCCAGCTCGCAGCTCCTGTGTGCGTGGGTGGAGCTGAGGCGCACGCGTTGCAGGAGGCCAAGCACGCCCTGCCCCTGGGACCTGAACCCGCCACTCCAAGCTCAGTGCCTCGGGACTGGCCCGGGGGCTCCTTGGCAAAGGCCACCGGTGATTTTTGGGAGCAAAGCCCCTGGGGCTGGGTCAGGGCAAAGAACTGGTGGCTGTCCCCCCAGGAGCAACATCTGGGCAGCCTGCGTCTGATGCCTTGTCCTGGGCGCTTCCTGCCCACCCGCATGCTTGTCCCCAGCCTGTCACCCCATGGCCGTTCCCCAGTTGGTCCTTCATCCCCACATGGCTGCTTTCATCTCAGTTCTGCGTACCTGTCCTTGACCCGCAGCCCAGCGGGACGCCTTCCTCCCCACAGCCCACCAGGCTTTGCCGCCCCCCGCCCCCCTCAGCTTCCTGTGGTTGCCGCTCGGGATCAGCCCGTGAGGCCCTTCAGATGAGCGCTCTCCTCCAGGGCAGGGGGGACGCTGCACCCGGTGGTCAGGGCCGGGGCTGGCCGTCTGGTGCCAAAGCCGGTCTTTCTCTCCCTCCCCACTCCCTTCCAGATTCAAATAGCGGGCCGTGGCCAGAGATCCGCAGGCCCTCCAGGCTCTCCTCGGACATACAACAGCTCAGGGTCCTGTCAGTGCTCCTGTTGGCTCCTGGGATGTGAGATATGGGCCAGGTATTGGCCTGAGGGGCCCCAGCATGCCCTGCCCTGGTCCAGGGCTTTCCATCGCCGGCTGTGGGTGCTGAGTCAGCATCACTGAGACTGCTGTGTTTGAAATGAGGGCGAGCAGCGTGGCCGTGCCTGGGAGTCCCAGCCCAGCCTTAGCGACTGCCCCCTGTCAGCCACTCCCTGGTGTGGACCAGGGAGCCAGGCTGGCATGCGGGGCAGCCCGGGCGGGGTTGCAGGTTCCCTCACTCCCCTGCCTGCTGCAGACCAGGTGGGCAGGAGAGTGAACAGCCCTCGGGCGTCGCGGGGAGATTTACAGCGCTGCTGAGGGAGGCCGGTGCTGGCCCTGTGCGGTCCGGAACGGCCCTCAAGGCGGGGACAATAAATCCAGCCCATTATTTTTTATGAGCCTCCCACCCCATAAACAACTCCTTTGGCTGGTGAACTGGCTTCACGCCCTTCTCCTGGCCTGGCCCCGAGCCAGGGGCACCCCTGAGCGACTTCACAACATGAACGGTGGATGTTCTCCCCGGCTACAGAGCTTCAGGTCTCCTGGAATGGACGCTGCAGGTGGTGGGGCAGGACGGGGGTTGGGGGTCGGGGACACTTGGACGGGACCAAGAAAGAGGTAGCTGGCCCGGCACTGGCTCCCTTCTCAGCTGCTAGTCCTGGGGCCTCAGTTTCTTGCTTGTAAAATAGGACAAATCTCAGTGTGTTTCACTACAGAGTCGTGAGGATCGGAGTGAGATCCAGGTACAAGACCTGCCCCTAGCGAAGCACCTGGCTCTGCGCAGCACCGAGCTCCGTGCCTGGACTTCGGCAGGAGCCGTCAGACCCCGAGAATAGGCTGTGACGAGGTGCTGCTCTTAGGCCCATCCTGCGGGGGAGAAGCAGAGAGAGCTGCCCACCGAGAGCAGAAGCTGACCTGACTGCCCGTCAGAACAAGGGCACTGAGCTGACAGACGGATGGAAGGGTAGCCGCAGGGTCTCCCCAGCCCGAGCCCCGGGACACAGGGAGCTCCCGCCTCTCTGTCCTGCTCTCTGCCAAGTTGGGCAGCAGCTACCGCCCTCAGGCCATGGCCTGTGGCCTCTGGCCTTTCCAGGGCCTGCCCCAGCTATCCCAAGGGCTCCAGCTTCCTCCTCACAGAGTTAGAGAGAGGAAGAGAGAGAAAGTCTTCCATTTGCTGGTTAACCATCACCTCCTCAAATGGCCAGTGCTGGGCCAGGCCAAAGCCAGGAGCTTCCTCCAGTTCTCCCACATGAGTGCTGGTGCCCAAGGACTTGCACTGGTTTCCCAGGTGCAGCAGCAGGGAGCTAGATCAGAAGTGGAGCAGGGGCTGGCACTGTGGTGTAGTGGGTAAAGCTGCCGCCTGCAGTGCTGGGATCCCATATGGGTGCCAGTTCAAGTCCCAGCTGCTCCACTTCTCATCCAGCTCTCTGCTATGGCCTGGGAAAGCAGTAGAAGATGGCCCAGGTCCTTGGGCCCCTGCACCCACATGGGAGATCTGGAAGAAGCTCCTGGCTCCTGGCTTGGGATCAGCACAGCTCCAGCCATTGTGGCCAATTGTGGAGTGAACCAGCGGATGGAAGATCCCCCTCCCCTGCCTCTCTCTGCCTCTCCTTCTTTCTCTGTGTAGCTCTGACTTTCAAATAAGTAAATAAATTTTAAAAAAAGAAAGTGGAACAGCCAAGACTCAAACCTGCACCCACATGGGATGCAGCCCTCCTTGCCACGACGACGTCCTTGTCACTTCTATGTCCCTGGCTCTGCCCATACAGCTCCCCCTGGAGGAAGGTCGTCCCCACCTCTACCATTGCTCACCAGAAAACAACTATGGCAGCACCTCCGCCCACAGCCCTCCCGGTTCCATCCATGCTGCACCCTCAGCCTCCCTGCACTGTCCCTCCTGTCTTTGCTCGCAGATCTTGCTCTCTCATGTGTAGATCTGCCCCTGTGCCTGAAGACCGCCTGCACCCCCGGGATCCAGCATGGGGCCTATTAGGGAGCCGGCAGTTAGGACAGCTAAGGAGGCATCCGATCTGAAAGGGCCACTCCTGGATGGAAAGCCCGCCTGCACACCTGTTCTGGGTAGAGTGGACCTGTCCAAGACCACCATAGCCGTGGTGGCGGAGCTGGGCTTTGCCACGGGCCTCTGGGCTAGGCCCCAGGACAGAGCCTAGCCCCTCACTGCAGCCTAGGCTCAGCTTCCAGCCCAGGCATTGTGAGCATAGGCCCCGCATGAGAGCTTTGCAAAGCCAGGGGCATAAGGAGAGAGGCCACTGGGTAGGTGCCCACTTGGCTGGGTGGGACCGGGGCAGCAGTCCTGGACCATTTGGAACTGACCCCTCCACAGCCCGTGGGTCTCGTCAGGGAAAAGTGGCCACAGAGCCTGAGCCGACCTCTTGGCGGGGTATTGAGCAAGCTGTCTGGCAGTAGGAACTTCAGGGCTAAGGGTGTCTCAGCCTGTCCCCGCCCCCAGCCTCCTTTGGGGTCCCTGTGAAGGAAGGGATAGGGCTGATGGTAGCTGGTACAGGTGCCTATTTAAACTGGGACCTCAGAGAGACGAAGTGCTGTTCCGTTTTTGGTATACAGGTATAACCTGCCCTGAGTTGGCACATACTCAGTTGTTATTTATCTGAAATTCAGGCTCAGTGGGCGTCCTGTGTTTTCATTTGCTAAATCTGGGAAAGAAGAGACACTGCCAGCCTCCCCGGCCAGAGGCGAGGCAGTCTCCTGTCCAGTCCCAGCCTGTCTGAAGGCATCCCCTGTCCAGTCTCAGCCCATCTGAAGGCATCCCCTGTCCAGTCCCAGCCCGTCTGAAGGCAGTCTCCTGTCCAGTCCCAGCCCGTCTGAAGGCATCCCCTGTCCAGTCTCAGCCCATCTGAAGGCATCCCCTGTCCAGTCCCAGCCCGTCTGAAGGCAGTCTCCTGTCCAGTCCCAGCCCGTCTGAAGGCATCCCCTGTCCAGTCTCAGCCCGTCTGAAGGCAGTCTCCTGTCCCGTCCCAGCCCATCTGAGGGCAGTCTCCTGTCCAGTCCCAGCCCATCTGTGGGCAGTCTCCTGTCCAGTCCCAGCCCGTCTGAAGGCAGTCTCCTGTCCCATCCTAGCCCGTCTGAAGGCAGTCTCCTGTCCCATCCTAGCCTATCTGAAGGCATCCCCGTCCAGTCCCAGCCCGTCTGAAGGCAGTCTCCTGTCCAGTCTCAGCCCATCTTGAAGGCATCCCCTGTCCAGTCTCAGCCCGTCTTGAAGGCATCCCCTGTCCAGTCCCAGCCCGTCTGAAGGCAGTCTTCTGTCCCATCCCAGCCCGTCTGAAGGCAGTCTCCTGTCCCATCCTAGCCCGTCTGAAGGCAGTCTCCTGTCCCATCCTAGCCCGTCTGAAGGCAGTCTCCTGTCCAGTCCCAGCCCGTCTGAGGGCAGTCCTGTCCAGTCCCAGCCCATCTGTGGGCAGTCCTGCCCCATCCCAGCCCGTCTGAAGGCAGTCCTGTCCCATCCCAGCCCATCTGAAGGCAGTCCTGTACAGTCCCAGCCCGTCTGAAGGCAGTCTCCTGTCCAGTCCCAGCCCTTCTGAAGGCAGTCCTGTCCCATCCCAGCCCATCTGAAGGCAGTCCTGTACAGTCCCAGCCCGTCTGAAGGCAGTCTCCTGTCCAGTCCCAGCCCGTCTGAAGGCAGCCTCCTGTCCAGTCCCAGCCCATCTGTGGGCAGTCCTGCCCTGTCCCAGCCCCTCTGAAGGCAGCCTCCTGTCCAGTCTCAGCCCTTCTGAAGGCAATCCTGTCCAGTCCCAGCCCATCTGTGGGCAGTCCTGCCCCATCCCAGCCCGTCTGAAGGCAGCCTCCTGCCCTGTCCCAGCCTGTCTGAAGGCAGTTGCTTGTCCAGTCCCAGCCTGTCTGAAGGCAGTCGCTTGTCCAGTCCCAGCCCGTCTGTGGGCAGTCCTGTCCAGTCCCAGCCCGTCTGTGGGCAGTCCTGTCCACTCCCATTCGTCTGGGGGCAGGAGAATGTGCTCTAGGAAGCTGCCCAGTCCTGGGAGAGATTATGGTGACACCTAGTGACCCACCAGGGGAACAGCAGGAGGGGCCAGGGAGGAGCCGCCCTGCCCTGCTCAGGGTGGGGAGCAGGGCGCTGGCCTAGTGGACCAGCCTGTGTTAGGTACCTCCTGCGGCCTGAGGGGGCTGTCAGGGAACTGAGTAGGGGTCCATCCCCTCTTCTCCTAACCTTTAATACTCACAAAAAGGAGATTCGTGTCTCCCCGCTTTGTAGATGAGGAAACCGAGCAAGTCCTCAGACCCTGCGCAGAAGGTAGGGCCAGAATGCACCTGAGAACCTGGGCCATTGAAATTGGCTTGTCTGCCCCAGTGCCCTGGACAGCTCTGCAGACCTTGGCCACTCATCGGCACAGGCTGCACGTGGCCCTCCCAGCTGTCATGGGCTGGACCAACCTCCCATTCATGGAGAAGCCTCCTGGGAGTTCCCAGGCGTGGGGACGGGAGCCAGAGGTCAGAGGCCAGCACTCCGTGCTTCCTAGAAGGCAGGGCCCAGCCAGCTCCTGCTCTTGTGTGGCACCGCCTCGGCTTGTCCGTACATCCATCCGTGTGCACCTGGGCAGCAGCCATGCACACAGGTGTGTTCGCAGACTGAAGACAAGCCTGGCCGAGGTGAGCATACCCTGGCTCTACTCACAGGCGGTGCTTAGCCAAGGTTTACCAAGTGCACGAGTGAGTGTGCGTGGGGAAGGCTGATTGACAGTCCCCAAACTAGGGCAGCACTGCCTTGCAGGCCACCCCTGCCAAGACTGGATGAGCTGGGGTGTCAGGGGTCACCCATGGGCTCTGCGCCGGCTGCTGTGTGGTCCAGGGCACTGCTGTCCTGTGGGCATCGTCTCCTGAATGGGAGATCAGAGGCCTCACCTGGATGCTCCTTCCAGGTCCGGCTTTCCAGAAGGTCCAGCCAGGACGGCTTGTCTTCCTGCACGTGAACATAGGGTGGGACAGTTGCTTCTGGAGCTGGGTCCCATGTCCATAACCAGTGACCTTGTCGGCCAGCTTGCTCAACACCAGCTGCGGGCTTGCCTGTGTGGTAGCCCTGAGAGCAGAGCCAGTGAGGAGTGCAGACCAGGAGCGGCTGGTCTGGAAAGGGCTGCCCCACGTGGAGTCAAGCCGGAGACACGGGGGCAGTCCCGGAATACCTGTGGGAAGGGTGGGCATGGGGTCAAGCAAGCAAGGATGTGGGAAGCTGTGGGAGCCCAGCAGGACCAGGTGTGGGCTGGCATGGCTGGGCTGGCTAGGCCTGGTGCTCGGCAGAGGTGGGGGCCAAGTCCTCTGGGGGGCTCCGGGGGGGCCACTGAGTCCTGTGGGATGAGCTGGGGCATCCCGAATAAGGGCAGGGAAGCTGGGCCTGGGTGACGGGGGGAGCCGTGAGCATGAGCAAGAGCAGCGGGCAGAGTGGACCAGCCTGGGGCAGCCAGGAGGCTCCGAGTCTCCCCAGGGAACCCCCTCCTTCCCAGGCTCCCAGTCTCCCCAGGGAACCCCTCCTTCCCAGGCTCCCAGTCTCCCCGGGGGACCCCTCCTTCCCAGGCTCCGAGTCTCCCCGGGGGACCCCTCCTTCCCAGGCTCAGAGTCTCCCTGGGGGACCCCTCCTTCCCGGCTCCATCCTCTGTGCTGTTCGCCTAGAGAGAGGGGTTGTGGGAAGGACAAGAGCAGCCAAGTCCCACAGGGCTGCCAAACACTGACAGGGCGTGAGGTGAGCATTTGGCCGAAGGGCTGAAGCCCCTGTGGGACTGGTTTTGGGGTGGCCCCTGGGGAGTCGGGTTGGGAGGGCTGGGACACATCTCTCCATCTCTCTGGATGGCAGCTGGGCTGCGGGTGGCCCCAGCACTCGGTCATTGAGATGGTCAGTGAGGGAGGCTGAGAGAGCCTGGCCTGGGCATGGCCCCATGCAGCAGAAGTGGGAGAGCTGCAGCCACTCCCTTCCCAGGAGGGGTGGCCTCTGGGGTGGCTGGGCTCGTGGTCAGCCGGGCTATTCTGGGGCAGTCACTGCTGATGCCCCACCAGGCCTGGGTTTGCCCCAGAGGGGTAACTGGGGGTTGCACGAGGGGAGGCAGAACCCTGCATGTCTGCAGACACTGGGCTGTGTAAGGAGGGACTCTGTGCTCTGCGTGCAGAGCTGCTGGTGTTCCGTGAGTGGCCGTGGGCTACCTGCGTGGTGGCCAGGTGCTGTTGCCTGGGCATTGGCCCTGTTCTCAGGCCCCTCACCAGTGTGGCTGGGTTTAGCAGACTTTTCCTACCATCTGCAGAGCACGGGGACAAAGAAGGGACTTGGGCGTGGGCCCTGCCCCCGAGGAGCCCCGGTCTAGAGAAGGGGGGTGGGGGAAGGGACAGCACATAACCAGACAGTGACAAGGAGACCATCTAGTGCTGTAAGCCAGGGAGGGAAGGTCGGCTTTCCGGAGGAGGTGGCACCCAAGCAGAAGCTCAAATAACTAGTGGGAAATGGCCATTCAAAGGAGCGGGAGTATGTCCAGGCAGACGAAACATGTTGCCAAAAGCACATGCCATTACCTAGGCTCACCTGGGGCAGCAAGGGAGACAGCTTGGAGAGGAGGGGCCGGGGGCCGGGGCCAGGGCACCCCGTCCTGCCTGGGGGCGTTGAACGGGCTTGTTTACAGTGCGAAGACGCAGTCATACTTGCCCTCTAGAAAGTTCCTGTGCTCCTTCAGGAAGACAAACTCCAGTGGCTCAGGTTAAAACTCCCTCCGTCACGGCAGACTGCTCTGTCTCTGCCGTGCCTGTGTGCCGTGGGGTAAAGCTGCCTCCCTGGCAGGGCGGTGTTGGCCCCTGGTCTCTGTGCCCGGATGGGGCTGGGCCCTGGAGAGGTCGAGGTGAAGCTCTCCGTGGATCTGAGGAAACTGGTGATGTTACTCCCTGACTGGGGTGGGGCAAGGTGAGAAACTGGGTGCAGTGGCCGTGGCCTTGGAGAGGAGAGTTTGGCCGGCAGTGGGGTGCTGTGAAGGCCAGCGGCTGGGCCACGCCAGTCCTCACATCCAACCCAGGGAAGCAGAAGGATGAGAAGGGGCAGCATCAGGGCTCCCCTCCCCTCCCCTCTGCACGAAGCTCTCCCAGCCTTACCTCGTCAGGCTCGCGGCCCTCACTGAGTGCGGGTGACTTGGTGCTCGGAAGTGCAGCCTGGAGCTGCTGCCATCCTGCTCCCTTCGGGCCCTGCCCTGGAGCCTGCCCCGCAGCCCCTCGTCACTCACTTCCCTGCACCTCGTGTTCCCGTCTGCGGAGTGGGCATCACACCATGGCGTACCCACCTCCTGGGCTTGTCCTGGGGACAAGTGCAGTGCGCAAAGCAGAGCACGGCACAGACGGTGCAGCCACAATCGTCGCCATCTGTCCCCACGGTCCAGGCCCTGTGGCCCTTCCTGTCTGTGAGCTGATGTTTTCTTTGAATCCCTTGGAAGTTCGTGGGAGCTGTGTTTGTGTTTGTTTTCCCTGCAAGGCCTGGACAGAGGCTGCGGCTGCTCTGGGTGAGGGAGGGCAGCCGCCTCCTGCTCCCCGACCCCCAGCCCTGGCCTCTCTCGGCTCTGCAGTTTCCTGTTGATGAGGTGAAAGGGAGAGGGTCGAGGGAGGGTGGAGCAAGGTCATTGTTCTTTTCCCCCTGCTCTGCCGTTCCCAGCTTGCCGGCCCTTCCTGTGTGCTTAGGGCACATGGAAGTGGAAAGTGAGGTTATTGATGAGGTTGCCATAGCAACAACCCTAGGAGGCACACATTCAGCTTTGTTGTCCAGGCCCTGGAGGCTCCTACAGACAGACAGACAGGGCCTGCCGCCCTGTCTCCTGGCTGCGGACACCCGGGAACTTTGTGCTGCAGAGGGTGGGGTGTTCACAGTGGCCTGGGCCTGGTGGGGGCTGCACCCTCTCTGCACACACATGAGAGGAGTGTCCAGAAGTGACAGGAGGCCTTGGGGGAGAGCAGGCCCTGGTGTGGAAGGGCCGCCAGGGCCTGTTGGGAGTCCTAGGGAAGACAGGGCTCTGGGGGAGGCCTCCCCAACCCAGCCTCTGACCCAGCGTAGCCAGTAGGTCTCCTCTCCAGCCCCCCATCCTCCTGTGCTTGCGTGTGGTACAGGCCGGGCACTGTCCACTCCTTAGGCTTGCTGTGAGGAAGGGCAGTCAGGGCCCACGTCCACACACCTTGCATTGTGGGAACTCAGCTCCAGGCTCTGAAAGGAGCCCAGTCCTGCCCTTCTGCTTCCCTCCTTGTCCTTGTCCCTCTCACCAGCTCCCAGGATAGTGTGCCAGTCTCCCCACTTGTTCTACCACCATCCACGTGGCCCCCTGAGGTCCTCTGATACACGTGTGCCCCTCCCTATTGACGCCATGGCTGCCACCTGCCCAGGATGAAGTCCCACGTCAGCCACACCTGCACCCTCAGCCAGGCGCCTCCTCCCCTGCACAGCGGGAAACAGGCTCAGAGGTCACGGAGCCTGTGGCATCACGTGGCAGAGCCGGAGTTTGGCCCTGATGATGGGCAGCAAAGCATCTGGCCCTCACTGTGCTCTGGACCATCCTGGGCACCACGGCGACACCGCGTCCAAGTTTGCAGAATGTAATTGGGTCTGAATAGGTTAAATCGGATTAGATTCGACCTGGCGGGAGCCTGTGCTGACGGGCACCAGGCTTCTGCATGCTAGAATTTCTGGGAAGGAGTCTGTGATTCCATCTCAGACCCCTCTCGGAGGGCAGGCAGGCAGGACTTCTGCCCAGCTCCTCACTGTGTGTGTCTCCCCGTATCTCAGCCAAGAGAGACGGCAGGGGGCCCCAAGAACAGAGGTGGTGCAGAGCTGGGAGCCACGGGACAGACTCACAGAACCCGGGCCGGGCCTCTGAGGTTAGGGGTGGGTGTGAGTGGGCTCAGCCCTTGCAGCCCCTCCTCTCCTCGGAGCTGACCTGGAGCCGTCCTGGGCACTGTCTGCCAGGCCAGCTCTCCACGGGGTCCTAATTCTCCTCACCCCAGCAAACATTTCTGCCAGCCAGCAGCCTGGGTCCCCGCGGAGAGCCAGGGTGGGAAGGCCACGGCTGGAGGCCCTGCAGCCTGGGTCCCAGTCCTGCCTGTGACCTGGGACGTTCAGCCCCCTCTGAGGGTTCCCTTTCTCCTTCTGTAAGATGGGCCACGAGGGCCAGTGCGGCCCCAGCTTTCCAGGGCTGCTGCAGAGCTGGGGGCCAGGGCAGGAGAGGAGCCGAGTGGTCGGCACGGGGAAGGGAGCTGGGGGCCAGGGCGGAGAGGAGCCGAGTGGTCGGCACCGGGAAGCTGAGGCTGCCCCTTTTCACACATGATGGCGACGCTCGTGCCACCCCGTCCTCGGGGAGAAGCTGCCCCAGAGGCACCCTGGTGGAGCAATGCCAGCCTTGCCCACCCAGGCCACCGTGCAGTGGGCCCAGCTCCCTCCAGCTTGGCTGTGGCAGAACCGCGAAGCTGCCCCCACAGCACCCTCCCCTTGTTTGGAAAATACAGATTTGGGTAAGATAAATTATTTTATTCCCTTGTAATAGTTTTTGATGGTTATTTTTCAGTGAGTTCTAGGTACGTTTCCTTCTGTTCCTTTCTGCTATGGTAGATAACATCAGCTGTAACACAGAAATCCACCTCTGACAGCGAGCAGTGACAGAGCTGTGCTCAGTCGGCTGAGGGTCCCCAGGGCCTGGGGCTGCCGGGCACATGGCAGAGTGTCCAGGAGCCTGCCAGGTCTTGAGTGAGCAGGGGCGGCCAGCCACAGGACCTTGGCTCCTCCCTGGGGTCCTCAGCTGGGGGCTGGAGGCCCAGCCTCTTCCCCCACGGTTACTGAGAGACATAACACAGAGGCCTGTGAGCCACGCTACTGCAGACGGGGACCGCACTCCCCACCTCTGGCTCCCTGCTCAGTGTGGGCTCCTGCACACGACAGCCATGCTAGATTCCTCCCCCAGGTCCTGTGTCACCCGCAGACTCCAGCTGCACCTTCCTGGCTCATCACTAGAGTGACGGCAAGTCTGCGGCAAGGGAGGCCACACCGTTGTTGCTGAAGCTTTGTTCAGCTCAGGGTTCAGGGACGTGTCTGCTCCCCTGTGGCAGAAAGTAAGAGTTACAGAGAGGCAGAGAGAGAGAGAGAGAGGTCTTCCATCCATTGTTTCACTCCACAGTTGGCCACGATGGCTGGAGCTGGGCCAATCCAAAGCCAGGAGCCAGGAGCTTCCTCCAGGTCTCCCATGCGGGTGCAGGGGTCCAAGCACTTGGGCCTTGTTCCACTGCTTTACCAGGCCACAGCAGAGAACGGGATCAGAAGAGGAGCAGCTGGGATAGAACCAGCGCCCGTATGGGATGCCGGTGCTGTAGGCAGAGGATTAACCTATTGTGCCACAGCGCCAGCCCCGCTAGGGTTCCATTTACAGGAGGCAGGAGGAAGAAGAAGGGAGGGATGGTAGGAGGGTGTGGAGTGTGTGTAAGGGTCGGAGTGGGAGAAGCATTCGCCCGAGAACCTCAGCAGTCCTCCGTGCAGGGGGCGAGGGCTGACCGTGGGTGGCAGGCCCACCACTGTCAACGGGCAGGATCCCACCCGCTGCCCGAAGCTTTGCCAGGACAGAGCCCCCGGAGGATGCGCTAAGAGGCTGCACTGTCTCAAGGGCCCTTCGAAAGTCCCTCAACTGCCAGCCTTTGGCAGGCTCCCACAGTGAGGAGCTGCAGGCGCCTGTCCTCCGGCAGCAGGGCCCCACGGAGAGCTGCCCTGTTGGCGAATGCTGCCGCGTGCCTGCCGCTTCCCTGCCCGCTGCAAGAGGCAGACCGTGGCGTGCCCGCTTCACGGTGAGGGCAGAGACGTGCAGTGTCGTCTCAAGGCACTCGGCTGGTCAGGAGGGCGGCTTCGCAGAGACTCGCTGAGAAACGGCTGTCCGGGGGTTGGCTCACCTTGGCTCACGAGGGCCCACTGTGCACGTCTCCTGCCCTTCCACCTTCAGCGATATCCCCTTGGAATATTTACACACAGAATTTGGCAGAATTTGGCTGTAACACACCTCGTCTGCAATTCATGCATCAATCTGGGAATTGGGGGCGCGGGGGTCTTCCCGTGCCTGTGAGACGCAGCCTATGGAAGTGCGTCACTGTTTCCGTCACCAGTCAGGTGGTGGCACTGAGTGTCAGTCCAACCATGAGAGCTGCATAAATGAGAAAGTCCGAGTCCGCGTCTAGTATTAGTGTTAACATCAGGTAGAATCAGGAATTAGGGTGCCGGACAAAACCCAGGCTTCGTTTATTTCCGTTCTTTCTTTCTTTCATTTTAGCTCTAGGAGACTTTTGTCTTTATTCTAGCTGCCAAGGTGTTTTTAATCCTTATATGTTCTAAGTTTCCCCACACCGTGTTAAGAGTGGACAAGGTCAAGGCTGTCCTCACCTTGAAGGAGAGGCCAGTGTGGCCCTGGGGTGGAGGCCACTTGTGCCCATCCCCCCACCTGCAGGAGTCACCTCCTGAGCGTGTGGTGGGTGGAGGCGGCAGCAGGTCACGGGGCC
Organism: Oryctolagus cuniculus; assembly: GCF_964237555.1. NCBI lineage: Eukaryota > Metazoa > Chordata > Mammalia > Lagomorpha > Leporidae > Oryctolagus > Oryctolagus cuniculus. The sequence continues at coordinate 118,825,925 of NC_091442.1, read as the reverse complement.
ACTCTCCCCTTTCGTCCGCCTTTGGTCCCTTGATGGACTTGTGACCTGTAGCCTCTCACTTGACCCTTGACCTCATAAATTCTGGAAAGTCCTCACCAATCACCAGTAAGATAAACACCAGCCAGGCCCAGCGGAAGGAGGCCTGAGCCACACAACAGGCAGACAGGGAGGGGACGTCAAGTGTGCTGGTGGGGGGAGAGGGTTGGACGCCCCAGAACCAAGGATGGCAGAGGGGCCCACTGACTCAGACCTGGAGCTCTGCCTCCACGGGTCCTGGCTGGCTTGTACAGTGTAGCTCACAGACTCTGGACCCAGGTGCTGTGACTGGATTTCCTCCTAAGGGAAACCCAGGTGGAGGCATGGGTGCACACATGCGTGTGTGTGTGTGTGTGCTCCCACGTGCACGTGTACCCACATCTACATGCACGCAGTGGTAGCCCATCTGACAGTTCAGAGGCTGTCTCTTTCCAGCCTGAAATGTTCTCTCCCTCTCTCTCCCTGGTCCCCACCCCGCCCTTGTCTCTCTCCCCAGAGGGTATGAACTGCATGAACAAAGACCACGGCTGTGCCCACATCTGCCGGGAGACGCCCAAAGGTGGGGTAGCCTGTGACTGCAGGCCCGGCTTTGACCTTGCCCCAAACCAGAAGGACTGCACACGTAGGTAGATGGAGGCAAATGGGCCAGACATCCCCACGCGTCTCCTGTTGCCCAGGGTGGGGGAGGGCTGTCAGCCCCACAGGGTGGAGAGAAGGGCAGGGCCCCCTGAGGGGCATGAGGGACAGGTACTGCGATCCACAGACTTGGGGTCTTCACCTGGCCTAGCACCACCTCCACGCCCTCAAGGAGTGGGCGGGGCCTTTGGAAGGGCATTGAACCCAAGCTGTCCAGCAGACGGAAGGGCAGGCACAGAGGTCAGGAAGCCCAGGCTCCGTGCTGAGCAGGCCTTGTCTCTGGGGTCCAAGACCAGAACTTGCAGTCTGACCCCACGGTGCCGACTGCCATGGTAGGAGAGTGGCTGGGGCGGCGCTTTGTGCTGAGCAGGCCTTGTCTCTGGGGTCCAAGACCGGAACTTGCAGTCTGACCCCACCGTGCTTACTGCCACGGTCAGCGCCTGGGAGACCTCTGGCCAAAGGCTGTATTTCAGGACCTGCTTGGACCTGCGGGGCTCAAGTGTCAGCAGCCCCTCGGCAGGGTGTCCAGCTCCCCAGAAAGAATGGGACAGTGGCTGAGTCACTCAGAGCTGCTGCGTGGGAGGCCGCCCAGACCCACATCCCCTCTGCCCCGTGTCTGCAGTGAGCCACGGGAGGCTGCTACGGAGCGCTGCCCTCCACGGCCAGAGACAGTGCTCCGTGCCACGCCCACTTCGATGGAGAAAAGTAGATCAGAGGGGTTCAGACCCAGCTCTCCCAGGAGAGCTGCTGAGAGGGGAGACTGAGGCTGGCCAGCCCTCGTGGAGCGCCGCTCCCACCTGCACTCTGCAGTGGAGACAGCTGGCCCGTGGCCTCGACCGTGGGCGCAGTGACCCCACCGCCACCTGCAGCCCTCCTGTGCTCTTTGCCACAGCTTTACAGTCTGCTCCCCGCGGTCCTCCCTGTGCACCCTCCTGCTCCAGCTGTCCGTGGCCCACACAGTCTCCGGAGCGCAGTTGCTTCCTTCTGGTCCTGAGACGTGGACCGGCCCCGCTCTTCATCTGGCTCTCCGTGGGTCAGCAAAGAGAAGCGTACGTGCCATTGCCAAGGGCGAGCCCGTGAGTGACACTCCACCAGCCAGCAGGGAAGGCGCCAACTCCAGCCTTCCTGTTGCTCACTGCTCGACCTGAATTTCCTTGCGAGAAAGACCGACAGCAAGAAGGCTGGGCCGCCGGCCGGTCGGTCGCCTCGCCAGAAAGCAAGGGTGCTCCTTCGATCAGAAGTCAGGCTGGGTGTCCGTCCTGAGCCAGGCCAGAGCTGGATGCTGGGGACGCCGCCAGCCAGCACGACCAAGGCCATCTTGCTGCCTAGTTCTTTGATCCACCTGGGACACTTTGCTCTGAGGGCCTCTCCTTGGGGACTGGCCTGGTCTGAGAGGTCAGGGCTCCATGAGCAGCTGAGACACCCTACCTCCCCTGCCACCAGCCGCCCCCTCGTCAGAGAAGGGCCAAAGCCTTGCCCTGGTGCTTGCTGGCAGCTGCCGTTGTCAAGACGTGGGGAGCCTGGACGATTTTCAGAGTCGAGGAGTGCGTGGCCGCGAAGGGGCCGCCCAGCCAGTCCGGCTCGGGCTCCTGTGCTGTTGATGAGGCAGGGTCAGCGCCCGGTTAGTGCCGAGACGTCCACTGCGATGGCCCTGAGGTGCACGTTCCGCGTAGGAAGCTGCAGATCTCAAGCTGTGGTGGGCTGAGGCCTGTCTTCCCCGCCTCCCTGGCCGAGGGGGCCACGGGCCCCACACCAGCTCTGTCTCCACTCCAGGGCCAGAGGGGCTTTTCCTCATCCTTTCCCGGAGCTCAAGGCTCAAGCATCTCCCTGTACAGGTGGGCTTCACAGAGTCCGGGGAAACAGAATTCAAGGTAAGTTTATTTTGGTGCAACATCTTTGAAAATCCATGTGCAGCTTTTTCGTACTCTGCATTTCCTGCGAATTTGTCAAAACCCCCTCGCACACACTGAAGACTCTCCGGGTGCTCAACGCTGGCCCTTGGGGGGTCTCTGAGATGCATGAACGTCCTTGTGGATCGAGGAGTGGCCACGGCCTCAGGTGGTCTTTCCAGAACTGCTCCAGGTACTCTCTGGGCAGAGGAGCCCAGGACCTGTGCAGAATGGTGCTCCCACTGCCCCCCCAGCCCCAGCCCTGCCCACTCCCAAATGGGGCTCCTCTGAGTCCCCGAAGACACATGGTGTCCAGCCCTGGGCTCCCCAGCCTGAGATCTGTGCCGAGTGCAGCTTCCAGAGCCCCGGGCTTCCCTGGCTGTCCGCTGGCCAGAGGGCTGAGCTGCTCCTGAGGAGAGAGCGGCCCAGGAGCCCGGCTCCAGCAGCAGTGTGAAGAGAGGAGAGTGCTCAGAGAGGTGGGGGCGGAGTGGTTAGAGCTCCAAGCCCCAGCTGTGCCCCCGGAAGTGGTTTACAGGTCGTCCCTGGGAAGCCAGCAACTCCATGGGAGAGGAGTCAGCCCACTGGCACCCTGGTTGCTGAGGACAGCGTCTGGGGACTAGAAGTGCCCTGTGCCCCTCGGGCCTTTCTCTTTCTAACCTCCTTCGCCAAGCAAGTGAAGAGAGGCGAGGATTCCGGACTCACGGTCAAGGCATCTAAGAGGACACCCGGTCTGCGAGGGCCCGGAGTATCTCGTGCGGCTGCCTCACCAGCCTCATAAAGTGGAGGCTCTCAAACCCAGCACACACAGAGTTTTGGTCACCTTGTCCTCCTCCAGCCTTGAAACTCGCCCCAGAAAATGATGACGTGCTTTCTTTTAAGTAAACTTGAACTTGCAGTTCGTCCTACCTCAGACTGGCTCCTCTGTGTTCAGCCCCTTTTCAGCCAACCGAGGTTGCAGGTGTGAAACATCTTGCAGTTCTGGGCTGCAGGGCACCAGATGTTGCAAACGATGAAACCTGCTTGGGGCCACCACTGAAGCATAGCCGGTAAAGCCATAGCCTGCACCACCAGCGTACCACATGGACACCAGTTCAAGTCCCGGCTGCTCCACCTCCCATCCAGCTCCCTGCTAATGGCCTGGGGAAAGCAGTGGAAGACAGCCCAAGTGTTTGGGCCCTTTCTACCCATGTGGGAGACCCGGATGAAGCTCCTGGCTCTTGGTTTTGGTGTGCAGCCATCTGGAGAATGAACCAGTGGATGGAAGATATCTCTGTGTCTTTCTTTCTCTCTCTCTTTGTAACTCTGACTTTCAAAGTAAACAAATAACAATAATAAAGAGAACCTGCTTTATTTATGTTGTTTCCAATAGTGCACCTCAAGGACACTTTTTGTAGGAGTTCTGTGTGGACATGGCCGGGGTCTGGAGCATGAGGGCTTCGAGGGGTGTTCTGAGATGGCCGCTGGGACAAAGGGTGGACATCTCTGGGGACATCCTCCCACACACCCCAAGGGCACTGCAGAGGGCATCACTTCGAGCCAGGCCTGCGAGCAGCCCTGCCACTGACATGGGCCCCTGGAGACTGGCAGCGGCCAGCGCCGCACAGCCTGGGGAAGGGGAAACCGTCTGGCTTGGCTCTTACTTCGGCTGCCATGGTCTGTGCCCAGCTCCATCCAGAGCCCAGCAGCCTGGAGTCTGTTCTCTGGCCCTCGCCAGTTCACCTGTAAGGGTGGGTGACTCCATCCAGACCCTAGAGGGCTAAGGGGGTGGGTATGTGTAGCGATCGTCTGCAAGCCTCTTGGCCCCGTTCCCCAGTCGTCAGGCCCTCGCTCCCTCCCCCGCCCCTGAAAAGCAGCACCCAACACTGGCAAACTAACGGTCTTTGTTTTCGTTCTGTCTGTACACACGTGTGCACGCTTTGGGCCTAACTAGTAACCTGTAACTATGGGAACGGAGGCTGCCAGCACAGCTGTGAGGACACGGACACGGGCCCCACGTGCGGCTGCCACCAGAAGTACGCTCTGCACTCGGACGGTCGGACGTGCATCGGTGAGTCAGCGGCCTGGCCCTGCCAGCACCGGCCACTTCCCGGTTCCCAGAAGGAAGCTGGAGGGACACAGAGGAGGAGGGCCCATGGCGGCGATGGGGACGGCAGGGTCCCCAAGGAGGGCTTCCGAGGAGACTCCCAGGGCCCTGCAGTCCAGCCGCTGCCCCTCTGCTTTGGGTTCCCTGGCATGGTCTGTCCTGACGGTGGGCTGTGGGGAGGAGGCGGCACGTGCTCTCAGGGCAGCCTCTGGTTACAAGCACCATTTCCTCCCCGGGTGTGGAGAACACAGCCGGGCTATGCAGTGCATCCCAGCCTCTGTTAGGGACACGAGTGCCCATGGCGTCTGGAAAGCCACGTTTTTCTCAGAACATGGCTTTAGGGGAAATGGAAGGCGTGAACCGCGGTGGGGGCGGGGTTTTAACCGCTTCCATTCCACGCTAACAGGGTTCTGCGGGACTTCCTTTCCACCTGCCATCTGCCCTTCTCAGACACACCCCCCCTCAGCTCACCTGTCACACGGATTCTGGATTGAGTCTCCGCCCCCTCCTTCCTCCTGGCCCTTGTTTCCAAGGGGAAGCTTGAGTATTTGTGGTTATTTCATGCCGTAATCACTAAACATAGGGTTTTTTGTCCTCCCTCAAGAATAACAGCAAATTTTTAACTGGAAAAAAAAAAAACAGGAATTTCAAAGTTGGCACCCAGAGTTCACCCTCTTCTTTCTCTACAACATTGGCAAATTTAATTTTTTTAAAAATTTATTTATTTGAAAGGCAGGGGTCGGGGAGAGAAAGTTTCCACCTGCTGGATTCACTCCTCCAAACAGGCAGGGCTGGGCCAGACTGAAGCCAGGAGGCTGGAACTCAGTCCAGGTCTCCCTGTGGGTAGCAGGAACCCGAGCACATGGGCTAACACCTGCTGCCTCCTACGCACATTGGCAGGAAGCAGAGTGGTAAGCAGAGTGGCTGGGGTGAACCAGGCACTCCGAGCTGGGAGGCGGGCATCCCAGGCGGCAGCTTAACCTGCTACGCCACGGCTCCTGCCCGCTTTGTGCAGCAAACCCTGGAGACCCAACGCAAGGCAGTCACCGTGGTTATTATTTTTTTTGAAAAAGAAAGGCCCTGTTTCTTGTTGCCTTAGAAGGTATTTCTTGGGGGACCTTGAAGTGGCTGGAAGGTGTCGGCAAGCAAGCAAAAGCCCGTGGGGCCAGAGCTGCTGTCGCGTTCTGTCCCCGTGGTAGGAGCTGGGGGCCGGGCCGGGCCAGGCGGGGCGCTGGGCCGTCCCTCGGCAGCTGGGCTGTGGTGGCAGGGCGCTGCCTGCGGTGGCTCTCCTTCCGTGTGGTCTCTTTCAGACGACCATGTTTTATTCCATTTGATCTCATTCTTCCTGCCTTTCTGGTGATGGTCCCTGATTGCCTGTCTTGTCTGATAACTGATGTTCGTTAATTTCAGAACCAAAAGCCAAAACCAAACCAACCAACCAATCAGAAAAAAAGCAAATTAAAAGCCAAACCCGGTCTCAGACCAGTGTCTCTATTGCAGCCTGATCCCATCTAGAACTCCTGTTCTCCTGCCTCTGTCCCTCCGCTGTCCTGCTCGGGGCCACCCTGCCTCCTCCCGTCTCGTCTGCTCTGCGTCCCCCTCAGAGTTTGCGTGTCCAGTGGAACCAGCTCTGCAGCCACTGGGCCAGTGCAAACAGCGGCCGGGCCAGACCCCCTGCCTGTGTCTAACACACCTTGTCCGTGTCCACCTCACTCACCCTTTCTCAGTTTTTGTTTTGTTTCTGTCCTGCATGTGAAGGTCCCCGCTTGCATCTGCTTCCTACAGTAGCTCTCCCACCCCTCTCCCACCCTACTCCCACCCCGCTCGGTAGAGAGCATTTCCCGTACCCAGCCTCCCCTGCGGCTGCTTCCACCCTGGCCAGGGTGAGAAACCTTCCGTCTGATTTTGCTCACTGCTCATCAGCTCCCCCTTGGGAGCAGAGGTCCCCACATGCTCCGCGCTGAGCAGAGACGCTCCCAGCAGCTAACCTCCCGCACCCCTGCACCCCTGCACCGCAGCATCCCGACGCTCCCTGCCCGGCCCAGGCCAGCTTCCCTGCCGCACCCTCCTTGCGCCCTAGTGGAGCGCCTGAACGCGTAGCTCTCGTCCTCTATAGACAAGCAGGCAACCAGCACTCCCGAGTCCGTCCCCCGGCGTCTGCACCTTCAGTGGGGTCTGTCCTCGTGTGTGTCCTTCCACGTGGTCTGTTTTAACTTTGCATGAGTGTTTGTGCTTTCCCGTCCTATGACAGGGCATCTGCTGTCCCGGGCCCACCCATCACCGGCCTCACGGCCCTGTCCCCTTGTCCTGTGCCTGTGCTGTGCCTGCCTTCCAGCCCGGGCCATGGGGTCTGTAACGGCTTGTGTCTCGGGGCACCTCGGTGGTGCTGTCTCTGTGGCCTGTCTGCTCTGACCTCAGCCTCCCCTCTTTCTGTCCCTGGGCCCCATGCCCCCTCTGTGTCCTGGGTCATCTCGTGGGCACCCCTTCTTGTCTGCACACGCGCCCATCCTTGCTGCCTCTCCGCTTTGCCCTGGAGGTTCCTGGGATCAGCCCTGGCGAGGACGCCGTGCGGGCCCAGCATGCTGTGTTGGCTGTGTGTCGGGCCGTGGGGAGTGGGCTGCCAGTAACCGCGGGCTCGTGTTTGTCCCTTACTTTGTTTTAGAGAAGGATGAGGCTGCAATTGAGCGCTCTCAGTTCAGTGCCACGTCAGTAGCTGATGTGGACAAGCGGGTGAAACGGCGGCTACTCATGGGTAACACTTTTCTTCCACTTCCTTTGTCCCGCTTGCCCGCGTGTGCGTGTGCGTGGGTGAGCATGGGTGTGCTGGCATGTGTGCCTTTGTGTGCATGCTGGCATGAGGGTGTGTGCTGAAGGTGTGCACGTGTGTGAGTGTGTGCTGGTGTGTGGGTGCCAGCATGTGCATGTGAGCACGTGTGTGTGTGTGTGTGTGTGTGTGTGAGAGTGGGGGGCTCACTCCAGATGGGAACTCACTTTCCTTTTTAAAGTTGTGACCCTCCATCAAACACGCGTGTTTCTTTGTGTGCTTGTAGCCACGCACCCTGAGCCACACCTATGCCTGTGATGAGGCGGTGTTTACAAGCCTCCTGGCGTGCAGTAGGCACCCCCATAAGCAGCCAGGACCCCAGGAAAAGGCTGCACCGAGACTCGGAAGGAGGAGGCACCAGTGTGGGAGGGCCCCGGCAGACAGTCCAGGAAGGGAGTCGCCAACCAGGACCTCTAGCTCTCAGGGAAAGAGCCGCCTGGTGTCAGGTGCCACTTCGGGATTTGGGAGGCCTGCTCACAGGGCTGGCCAGGCCAGTGTGAGGAGGAGGAGGAAGAGAAGGGAGAGAGGCGTGGCAGCCAGTCTGCCTGCTTGTTCCCCAGACCTGTGCCCGTCAGGTGTCCCACTGTTCTTAGGGGCTGGCTTCGGGGCCGCACCAGCCCCCAGGGCCGCCTGAGCTTAGCCTCCTGGAGCTTCACAGCCCCCAGGGCCGCCTGAGCTTAGCCTCCTGGAGCTGTCACAGCCTTCCTGGTGGCACTCCAGTAGCTCACACTAGCCTTGGCAGCTGCGGGGTCAGGTGGTGTGGTCCCCAATTTTCAGAGGAAGAGACTGAAGCTCACTGGGGGACCCTAGCTCGTCCTGCTCAGCCCAGAGGTCATGTCCGTGTCGGCATCTCAAAAGTGTTTGGGGTCACAGGACTCCCCAGGTCAGAGCCTGAGGGTCCTGGAGGAATCGTCTAGTTCTTGGTCCTCAGGTGGACCTCGGAGGGGTCCCAGCAACTAGAGAGGAAGCAAGAGGGAGATCCAGAGGACGGGGTGGGGGGGATGTGGCCTTTGTGCTGGCCTTGGGGCCTGCCCAGCCCTTAGGGCACTGATGAACAGAGATCATAGGCCCGGCTGGTGCTCTGTGAGCCACTGAGTCCGTGCTAGGCAGGGCAGCGATCGCCCTGCTTCTGACATGAGAGCATCAGAGGCGGAGAGGCCAGAGCAGCACGCGGGCACCAGGATGCACTGAGGCCCAGCCTGCCGTCCGTGGGTTCTCGGGGTGCAGCTGGCCCAGCCTGCCGTCCGTGGGTTCTCGGGGTGCGGCTGGCCCAGCCTGCCGTCCGTGGGTTCTCGGGGTGCAGCTGGCCCAGCCTGCCATCCGTGGGTTCTCGGGGTGCGGCTGGCCCAGCCTGCCGTCTGTGGGTTCGCAGGGTGCGGCTGGCCCAGCCTGCCATCCATGGGTTCTCGGTGTGCAGCTGGCCCAGCCTGCCGTCCGTGGGTTCTCGGGGTGCGGCTGGCCCAGCCTGCCGTCCGTGGGTTCTCGGGGTGTGGCTGTCGTGTCGACTTGGGCAGTCTGGTTTGGAAGAGCCAGGAATGGCAGAGAGGGTGGATTTGTGGGGCTCCCGCCTGGGTGTGACCACATCTCCTTGGAAGGTCTGAGTCAGGCAGTGGACCCTCTAGAGGGCGGATGGAGGGGGCAGTGGGAGCCCCAGAATGATCAGCACCCAGAACAGGCAAGACCTGGAGCTGGGGCCCTGGGAAGAGTAGATCGCTCGACAGGGCTGATTGGGGTAGCGTCAAGCAGCTGGGTGATGGCGAGGTGGAGGGGCAGGTGGGGAGGGCCTGTCTGCTCTCATAGTTAGAATCTGTGTGACAGCCCAGAGCCAGACCCTAGAGGTGGATTGGGGAAGGAAGGAGGGAAGTACCAGGAATCCAGGTTGCCCATGCAGGCTTTGGGAGGCAGGGATCTGTGCCAGGCCTCCCTGCATTCTGACCTCTCTGGTTACCAAAACCCCCCGTCCTGCACCCCTGGAGCTGATCTGCCCACAGACGGGAGGGGCCTGCTCTGGTCTCCCTGCAGTACTTAGCACGGGCAGACAGGGCCACCCTCCGGGGCCTTCCACCCAGAACCAGGCAGTCACCCTCAGAGGCTTCCATAAAAGGCCAGTCTTGGGATCCCGAGTCCCGAGCCCAGTTGGGCCTCCAGCTGAAGAGCACCCCTCTCCTCTGAGAGCTGCCCGCATGGCAGACCTGGGATGTTGGACTCAGGCCCTGACTGGCAGCCCCGTGAGAAGCAGCAGCTGCCAGGCCACAGTAATGGAGATAAGGTGTGGAAAATGAGGGAAGCGGCCATCCCATCCTGCCCTGTGCTGAGCAGGGCACATCTGGGCGTGAGGTTAGAGCCTGGCCCTGCATGGAGACAGCAGCCTAGCTGGTGAGGAGTGGGACCTGGGTCAGCCTCACTTGCTGATGCCACCTGGGGGAGGGGTAAGGGCCATTTACCCCACAAGACCCTGGGCCAGCTTGCGGTCTGCGAAGGGAAAAGGAAGAATAGGCGGGGGGTCAACCCAACAGCGGGTGCACGATGAGACCCTGAGAGTCCCACGCAAGGTCAGACCCTGTGTCGCCTGGCTCCACAGTCCATGCCCCCGATGGCCCTGCTGGCCAGCTCCCCGTGGAAAGACAGGGAGCATGCCTGCGTGAGAGGAGACAGGGCAGTCAGCTTGCACTGCAGTGTTCTGACGCTAGCAGGGCCCACAGCAGTTGTGGCACAGGGCTCCTCCATGGCTGGCCAGGCACCTGTGCTACAGGCACAGAGGGGCTGAGATGCCAGTCATCTCCCACGGCCATGGGGCTTCTAGAGTGGGCAGGAAAGGGTGGAGGAGGGCACGAGCTCTGGGCTTGCCAGCCCAGCCCCCAGCCTCGCCGCTCTCCATGGTGCCCACCGTCAGGAGCAGACTTGTCCTGCAGCTTCGGGATGAACCCCCTCTCTTCCCAGTGCGCTCTCCCCTCTCCCCATAAGGTGTCTGGGACACATGCCCGTTCTGGCCGGAGGAGCCACCGGGGCTCAGAGAGAGGAAGCGGCCTGGGAGCCCAGCTCCCTGCTGCCACCGTCCCATTCCAAGGCAGAGAGGTTGGATCTCACATGCTCTTAGCTGTTGCCTCAGAGGTTTTTCATAAATAATCATGCCTGCCAGTCCCATAAATGTCTACAAGTCATTTAATTAACAGCCTGTCTCAGCACAGCCCAGGGCCAGGTCAAAAGCAAACAGAGAACACAGAATGCAGGAACTAAACGAGGCACTTAAGTTGTGTGTGAGCCTCTCTGGTCCTGGCGTGGAACCTGCCTGCTCTGTTGAGCCAGGTCCTAACCTCCCAACTCCAGGTCCCCGAGTTTAGAAGCCAGCACTTATACAAACACCAGCCTTGACCAAACCCTGCAGCGCCCGACAGGAAGGCGCTGGCTGCCTTCCCCAGGACTGCCCGCCACACCAGGCCACAAGGAAGGCCAACGGTGCTGGAAGCCACAGCACGCAGGGGGTTAAGTGGCTTCGCCCTCCCTGCCCTGGTGGAGACAGAGCAGGATTCTGACTTCAAGTGGTGAACAGAGGGAGAAAACCTCGGAGAGCACAGGGACCTGTGGCCTCGCAGGGCGAGCTGGCCCTGCCCCACCCTGCTCTGTAGCGGTTGACAGCAGTCACCCACCCACCAAGAACAGGGCGAGTCACGCTCACTGGACAGAGGCCTCAGAACACGGCAAGTTATGCATGCCCATTAGCATGGGGTCAGGCCTTGGGTTTAAAGAAAAAGCGATAAACGTCGATTATCTGGCAGACTTCCTCATGGGAGGCACCCAGGGCCCAGCTCTGGGTGCACGCCAACACCTCCCGCAGGGCCTGGGACCCTCTCAGCAAGATCCGTGGCTGTGTGAGTCAGACTTGTCAACGCCAGCCTTTAAATCTGTCCCATTCCCAAAAGCAGTCATAGGCTTCCTGTGGCTGCCGCTGACGCGTGACTGTACCCTGCAGCGTCCCAGAACAACGCCAGCGCACTGCCTTCTGTCACTGAGAGTCTTGACAGGAGTGAGGGGTGAGGGTGAGCACGGGGCTAAGCCAGGGCGTGAGCAGCTGTGTCCTCCGGGTCTCAGTCTGAAGCCCTCGCTTCACCTTAGCCAGCTTCCGGAAGTGCCTGGGGCCCCTCCCTCAGGCTCCAGGGCCAGCAGTGGTGTCTCTGACCGGCCCCTTCTGCCTCCCGCTGTCACTTCTGAGGACCCCCCATGTGCCCATGGGGCTCACCCTGGCAACCAGGAGAACTGCCGCCATGTCAGGGTCCCTGCTGTGGTCACCCCTGCGAGTCCCTTTGCCACTCAAGGACCTGGATGTGGGGCTGAGGCCACAGACGTCTTGCAGAGCAGATGATTCAGCTAGGGCCAGCAGCAACCTCCTTAAGGTAGAGCCGCCTCTGCACTGGCTCAGCCCAGGACCACCAAGCTCCCAGCACACGGCAGGGCCTCCCAAACCCTCCTGGAAGCGTGGGATGCACCTGACCCTCTGTCCCCCTCCGTCTCTCAGGCAGCCTCTGTGTGTCTCCAGCCCCTTGCTCTACCTGAGCCCTTGCTTGCCAGTGCTGTGTCCTCACTGCAGTTAGCCAGGTACTTTCTGGTCAGTTCTGCAATGAGGCCCACAGCCCCAGGAGACAGATGTCCCCACCTCACAGGTACAGATCCCGAGGCCCTGAGAGGGGAGGCCACACGGTGTTCAGTAGCCACAGTCTGCCACGGTCTGAGCCCTCTGGACCCGCTAACCCCAAGTAAGGATCAGAGCAGGCCCATGGCTGTCCCAGGCTCTGGCCCGTTCCTAACAGTGCTCTACGGCAGGACCCACACCCAGCCAGTAGTTCCAGTCGGGGCGACCCTCGGTCCCAGCCTTCTCAGGGTCTCGCTCTCTGCCTAGCCCTCGTGTAAACCTCATGGCCACCTGAGAGCTGGTGCAGGCATCGCAGAGAGGCAGCTGGGAACTCCTCCTCATGCCACCACAGCTGGCTCTGCCCCTGCCTGGCGCTGCCCGGGCCTCTCGGCCTCTGCTCAGGGTCTGCGGGTGTGGAGCTCTGTGGTGGTTGGGGAGGGCAGGGCAGTGAGGACAGTGCCTGGACTGAGGCCCAGGCTCTGGCAGGCAGGGACAGAACTCCCTGAAGCCTTAGCTGTCCCTCTGCACCTTGAGGGCAGCCCCTTTGTAGGTATCCCCAGGCCTTTGCCAGACAGGCCTGGGAACAGCCCAAGCATCCACAGGCCTGGGGGAGGAGCCGCACTGAAGGGCAAGTTCCACTTCTCTCTGAGCTGACGGAGTCATACTGGTGTGCACTTCTGGAGCTGTGGGGAGGAGGTGAGCGGACTCGGGAGAGTGTGTAGAGAGCTTGGCACCAAGGCAGCCTTGCGGCGTGTGATTAGCAGACGGCGGGGGCTCAGGGCACCCGTGCGGGGGAGGGAGGTGGCCGGGAGCTCGGCTGCAGGTGAGCATGCGGGGCACAGGGGAATCCCGGGCCTCCTCCCTGGCCCTCCCCTGCTCTGCTTCCCTAGGCTCGTCTCCCTACCCCCCACCTGTCCCGTCCACCTGGCAAGCACTGAGCCTGGGCTCGTGGCCTCCTCAGGACCCACTGAGGGGAGACCCTGCTGCAGCTTTCTGTCAGCCCCAGGCTTCCCACCCATCCAGGGGCGTGACCTGCCAGACTCCAGGGAGCAGAAGAGGAAGGGAAGGCAGGCAGGACAGCGCCGGGAAGGGCCGCCTCGTCCTGAGCGCTCCAGGCAGGGGGCACAGGGCCAGGGAAGAGCGCGGAGAAGGGGCAGTCGTGGTAGTGCGGCAGACACCTAGGGGGTCCCAGCTGTCCACACTGTCCCCAGCCACCTGAGCAGTGCACCTCTACACACACACACTCTCCTGCTTCTCCCCACCCGGCCTAGCCCCGTGCCGGCTCCTCTGTCCATCCAGGGCCCACCTGCGCCTCCTCTTCTACTCCACCAGCCCCAGGCCTGGGTATCCCCTCATTTCACCGAGCTGTGTCCCAGCCTCCTATCTCTGCTGCACACATCCAGGTACCTCCTGGAACCTGTCTCCATCTGCCCCCAGCTCCGGCACATTGAGCCTGTCCTGGGCTTCCTGCCTCCGTGTGTCACACCCCATCACTCTGTACCCGGTGCCATCGGGGAGGGCTCTGCCTCTCAGGCCAACTCTGTCTGACCCCTGCCTCCCCATCCACACTGCTCACCCTTCCTCCGCCAGCACGCCAACAGGCCTCCTGCGCTCGCTCGCTCGCGCGCTCTCCTCTCTCTCTCTGACACACACACACACACTCCCAGGACCGTAGGAGACAGGTTAAGGCCTCAGCTGTGTACAGGGCAGAGTGTGGGAGGATGCAGTGCCAGGAGGGGCTGACGAGAAGAGGAGGGGACAGGCACTGGCTGGCCCCAGATGGGGAGACTGAGGCTTCAAGGGATGTGACAATGGGCAATCCTGGATTCCTGGGCTCAGGCCCGGCTAGAGCGGGCCTCTCTGCCACCCAGCCCCTGTTGGAGAAAGAAGGTGACCATGGCCCCTGCCAGCTTCCCTCACACTTCACCCAGCCCCGAAGGTGTCTTTGGGTTCTTGTTTGCACAGAGGAGTTTGGGCGAGGTTGAAGGCTAGTGCCCTGTGCCTGGCCTCATGGGCCACTTTTCCCATCATCCCCTTCCTTGCTCTTAGCATTACCCCAGGGCTCTGTGCAGAGCCAGTGACACCAGCGCTGGACAGGAGCTGGGAGACCTGGCCTTGCTCAGACCATGCTGCTGGGCTGATAGGAAACTAGAAACCCATGGACGAACGAGCTGACCGGGTGCCCACAGTCCACACCCCCACCAGGGTCCACACAGCTCCCAGACTGAAGCTGGGGGCAGGGAGGGTGGGCATGGGCATGAGTGCCAGCTTCACCCTCCCTGCCCTGTCCCCATGTCACAGGGTTAGGTGTTAGGTGGACATTTGTGCTCAGGCACTGGGCACGCCTCCTGCCCCGGGTGTCCCTGCATACGTCCTCAGCCAAGTTCCCAGGCCAGGAACCTGGAACCTGGAATCAGGAATGGGGCTTGTGCTCCCTGCAGCTAGCTGTCTGCACACCTGGGACACGGTCAATGTTCCCTGCGGCCCCCGGGAGCCGTTCCGTGCTGTAGACGTGGAAACTGAGGGTCAGGGAGAGTGGCCTGCCCAGTTCCCTCGCCACACTGCTCTCCCTCCAGGGCAGGCAGGCGACGGTCCTGCACAGGGCCTGGCCTGGGTGTGCTCCGCGAGTGTGGCCTGCTGTCGGGGGGGTGCTCTGGGCCCCAAGCCCCCCAGTCACATGCAGCTAGCCCCCCCCCCCCACTGTTCAGCATCTGCTGAGGCTCCCTCCCCTCCTGAGCCCCTGCCCCCAACCAAGCCTTCTGTAGAGGGGTCTGCGGGCCCCTCCCCTCCTCTCTGCCGAGGATGGAGCCCCCATTTTGCCCTGAGGTTGTCCACTCCACGGCCAGAGCCCAGGCAGGAATAGACGTGCTGCCGGGGCCTGCCCCACCACTTGCCTTAAGATGCAGCCACACGAGGAAGCCTCTCCTGAGGTCCACGTGTCTCGACCCCTGACCACAGCCTTCTCTCCAGGCCTCCCCAGCCCGCAGGCTCCCCCAGTCCCTTGCTGCAGACCCACATGGCTTCTGCTTCCCAAGCACTGGGAGAAATTGCCCACCTGGCCGGCAGCATGTGAGGGGGTGGCTTGCCACTCTCCCGGCATAGCTGGCGCCCTTGGGAGATAGTTCCACAGAGCCCCGAGCTGGCAGTTCTCGGTAGGTGGAGGTCCCCCGAGGTGGGGCCAGGCCTTGTGTTTCTGCACAGCCAGTCGGCGAGGGCCTTCACGAGCCTCGGAGCTGCTGAGCCTCGTGCTCGGAAGACGGAGCCCAGCACGTAGCTGAGGCCGGCAGCGCGTTGGGCATCGTGGGCGGAGAGGTCCAGCTGGCTTCAGCCAAGAGCAGGGTGCGTGCTGGGCCGGGGCCTCCAGGTGTCCTCTCCCACTTCCCCTTTAGGAGCCCTGACCTTGGCGGTCCTGCAGTCCTGGCCTGCACAGCCCCCCGCCTCCTGCTGCCCTGACCCCCGTCTCCAGCCCCACACACAATCAGCTGCACGTTCCCCAGTGCCTCCGCAGCAAGTGGGCCTTGGGGTGGACACTTGGCCAAGGCAGGATGCCGGGGCAGTGAGGTTAAGGCCAGGCCACTGGCCCTGAGCACCTGCCCTGCTGAGGACATGGCCTGCAGCTCAGTTCTAACAGTGGGCCACAGGGCATGCCCAGAGCCCAGAGGGCCCCTCAGGCAGGGCCACAGTGTGGGCCAGTCACTGAAGGAGGAAGGTCAGGGGTCAGGGTCAACAGGCCAAGAGGACCAGTCACTGCCCCCTTCACAGCTGACTCTAGTGGGAGGAAGGCAGCAGGACTAACCCTGAGGCGGCCTTGACAGGGCACACTCAGAGCCTTCAAGGGCAGGGTGGCCGTGGGCACTAGGCCCACAGGGGACTTACTGGGTGAGAGTCTTGGGGAAGGCCGGCCCTGCACCAGTGAGGAGTCCTCGCTGAGGCTGCAGGTGGGGACCCGGGGCCTGGAGAGGGGAGAACGCTGGACCCAGAGTTCCCTGGTGCAGCTGTGCTAAGCCTGGCGGGCCATCACAGCACTCCACTGTGGCCTGCTTCTGCAGGCGGCTCTGGCTTTCCTCAGCCGGGGACTCAACTGTTCAGCACCCTCCCCCACCCCCCAAGCTCAGCTGCAGCCTCCAGGGCCCTTGACTCTGGCAGGAGCTGGGCCCTTGCTCCATTCCATTCCTGTCCCCACAGGTTACTGGCCTCTGCTGCAGTGGCCCGTGCAGGGCATTGGGCAGGGGGAGCCCTGACGTAGCTCTGGAGGCCGTGCGGTTGATGGGGGAACCACCACGTAGGTAAACCGTGCTGTCCCAGGGGTCAGAGGCCAGGGAGGGGCTCAGAAAATGCCCTTGGGGGAAAAGTGGGCTCTGAGTCCCCAGGCTTAATTATGTCAGGCCGAGGGAGTCATCCCATTGAACCCTGTGGAGCCCCAGTCAGGGCTATGGTAGGGCATGGAGTGGAGGCAGCCGTGTGAGAGATGGGCCCAGTTCTGTGCCTTGCTTTGTCTCCCTGATGAAGTAGACAATGGGGCATGTCAGGTCCAGCTGCAGCTCCCCCACCCGCCCCGGGACTGGCTTCTAGGCGACCAGAGCAGAGCAGTGGATCGGCTTCGGACCCTGGGCTGCCCGGAGAGTGCATGTGGCTCACAGCTGTGTGACAGCCCACACGGCACTGTCACCCTGCTGCTGGACAAGTGGGGGATGGGCCCAAGCTCCCAAGGCTGGCAGTGGAGTCCTGTCTGTCTCTGTAACGCGTGTGTTCTGCAGGATTGTCCTTCGGTGGCCTAGCCCCAGGGGAGGGACTGGGCCTTTTAACTCGTCAGGGTCTCCCCCTCCCTTGTGGAGCCACAGCTGGCCCAGGCTGGCCCTCCCGCCACCCCACCGGGGAAGGCAGGTGTCGCCTGCTGCGGGCTGCCTGCTCTGCCCCCTGGCCTGGTCCTGGCGCTCGCCCGCCTGGCATCGTGCGGCCCTGGGCTCAGGTGCTGGCTCCTGACAGCTGCCAGACGTGGCCAGGGCCCCGGCCTGAGGAGGCCAACTGCTGGTCTGTCTGGAAATTCTCCACGAATGCTGAACAAGGGCCCCTCACTTGTGTTTCTCACTGGGTCCCCCAAGCTGTGCAGCCAGTCCTGCCTGCGTGCACTCCCTAACTTCTCTGAGCCACCCCTGGCTGCTGTGAGGCCTCTGGGGTCAGTGGATGAGAAGTGCTTTCTGGGCTGTCAGGAGCAGGAGGCACGGGAGGGCTCCTGGCTCCCACGGCAGATCCTCCCCCAGAGCCATGGGAGCAAACCCCAGGAGGCCTGCCTACACCCGCCTCCCTGCAGTCCCACTGCCAGCCCTCGAGGCTGTGCTCAGTCCCAGCCCCAGGGTGCCTGTGGAGCCCCATCTGCCTTCAGCCCCCAGGGCCAGTTCCCGTCGCTGTGCCTGGGTGACCCGTGGTGGAGACGCCCACTCAGGAGAGGACAGGGATGTCTGCCCTCTGAGTCCCTGGGAGGCAGCCGTGGCCTCTGGTCTTGGGGGCCAAGTGGCAAGGCTGGGCAGGGCCCCAGGCAGATAGCAAGGGAGCCTGTGCTGGGAAACCTCAGCCCCTCCTGTAGGGGTGGGCTTCAGTCCCCAGCAGACCACCCGGGGAGACTCCATGCTGCTCTGGGTTGTGGGCACACATCTCGGGCTACCCAGAGTGAAGCAGAGGCTGCTGGGATGCAGTGACACGACAGGACAGCAGCCGTCAGAGCGGGGGCTGGAGGAAGCAGTGGACCGGGCCCTGGGCCCCTGGCTGCAGCAGGGGTCCTTGGGGGCTGGGGTACCTGTGTGGTTGTGCAGGCCCCTGAGCAGAGTCGGAGACTTAGGACTGCTGGCAAGCACTGCCCTGACACAGCCGTGGGGCAGTCAGGCCGATGGGGGTCCCATCCACAGTGTAGACTGCCTCTCGGTCTCTACGGCCAGGCACATGGAGGGCCAGGAGCTGTGAGGGTGGGGCACAAAAACGTGGTGTGGGAACCACAACCAGGCATGGTGCATGGCTGCTCAGCACCCAGGAAGTCCCCAGGGCCCTGCCTGGGGTTCAGGAGCCCAGAACCCCTTTCTTTGAAGTTGATGTTCTGACCACTAGACAGGACCACACAGGGAGACCAGAGCTGCCCACTGCAGGGAGAGAGTCATGCAGTGGGCGACCTTTCAGGCCCGGCCCCAGCCCCCTCTCTCCATCCAATGGGCAGGCAGGGCCAGCAGGCCCCCGGGAGCCCCTTGGCTCTGGAAGGTCAGATTCCAAGTCCCATCAGGCGTCTAACGGTGGACGGGAGCTGCGGACTCCTTGGAGACCCAGCCCAGTGCCTGCATGCACCCTGCCCCCACCACTAAAGAGGCCCGGCACCCAGTGCCTGCTCCCTCGCCGCCACACACACACAGTTCCCGCTCCCTGCCGAGGCCAGAGCCTTGACTACCTGCACCTGGCGCGCAGGCCCACTCTCCCTCCTCATCCCCGCCCCGGGAAGGGGCCGTCCCACGTGAGAGGCTGCGAAGGCCCTGTTGGGGCAGTGGGGGTGCACTAGCTCTTCTGCTCAGCAGTGGGAGGCAGGGCCCTCTGTGCGGTGGGTCCAGGCGAGGAGACCAGCATTTGTTGAACAACTATTCTGGGCCAGGAGCTTTTAAGCTGGGAGTGTATTCCATCCCCCAGTGTGGGTGCTGCGAGTGACAGCTGAGGTCGGTTCCCTGGCCTGCCACCCCCGTTGTCCAACGGGGATCAGCGGGCCAGGTGCCAGTCAGATCTTGGCATGGAGACCCTCCCGTCCAAGTCCAGGGAGGGCCTTGGTCTCCGTATCTGGGGCCCCAGGGAGGCTCCTTGTAGTGGTGCCCGTGAGCAGGGCATTGGGTGAACAGGGACAAGGCCTCCAGCCACAGAACAGCACGCTGCAGGACAGGGCACCAGGTGAGGGTTTGTGGGGACGCTGAGGGGCCAAGGAGCCCCGCCTTTCAGCAGCGCCCACGACGGGAAAGAGTAGCCACGAGCAGGCCACTGGCCACAGCTGAGCCACAGACACCAGGTCCCTGCACTGCCCAAGGTGAAGTTCCAAGGACGCCACCGTGAATTCCAAGTAAGCAGCAGGGACTCCTGGCAGCCGAGGGTGTTTCCATGTGTTCATCCCAAGCACATCCCAGAGAGGGCAGTGCCTGGCAGCGGGACCGGCGAGGAGGTTCAGGGAGGAGCTGCGCCAGGCCGGGCACCGCGGTGAGCCCGGGAGTCAGGTCCAGTCTGAGGGGAGGGGAGTGCGCTCGGGCGCAGCGTCTGCCGGGTGCTGGGGAGGGTCCAGATGCAAGGCTGAGGTCTGGAAGAGGGGCTCCTGGGGCAGCCGCTCTGCCGGGCCTGGAGAGGATCGCTCTCACCACACAGCGACTGCCGTGACCCGAGTTAGCCCCCGGCCACTCCAGCCCTTTGAATTTTGAAAAAGAAAAAAAGAGCACTAGACAGGTGTCAAGTGGACAGAGAGCAGCTGCCTCGGCTCCCCACTCAGTGAGGACAGATGTGGGGCCGAGAGCCACATCAAGGGGGCGGATGGGGCGGGGCTGAGAACCTCCCTTGGGGCCAGAGCCCTGTTGTAGGAATCTGGCCCTGGGCAGCTAAATAGCAGCCAGCCCATGTTCAGTGCTGGCCTCAAGAGTGACTGGGGCCCCGGATGTGAGCCCCGGCCTCTGCAGCCTCACCAGCAGCCCCACGGCTCCACAGCTGGGGAGCCGGCAGCCTAGAGAGGCAGTTGGAACCCAGGTCTCGTGTCCCCATGCATGGGGTGGCGATGGCTGCCGCAGCGGGGGAGTGAGCGTCTGTGTCTTTCCCTCCCCAGAGACGTGTGCGGTCAACAACGGAGGCTGCGACCGGACATGCAAGGACACGGCCACGGGCGTGCGGTGCAGCTGTCCGGTTGGATTCACACTGCAGCCAGATGGGAAGACTTGCAAAGGTCAGCCGTGCGGAGCTGGGCCCTGTGCGCACAGCCGGGCGCGACACTCAGCAGCCACCCACGTGGCTGAGGGGAGGCCGGGGAGCCCCAGGTCCCCAGCAGGGTTCCTGAGCACAGCAGCGGGCCCCAGGCTGCCAAGGGGCGGACAGGAGAGTTTGGCTGCACGGTGGGGTTAACAGGCAGGACGTCCTGGGCCTCCGGGGCCTTGGGCTCCCCAAGGTGTGGAGTGTGGCACGCTTCCTTGTCTGTGGCTGCTCTTACAGAGCTGGCAGGGACTGCCGGGAAAGCTGAGGACGCCGTGTGGCAGTGGCCCGGTGGGGTGGAGTGGGGTGGGGTGGGGTTCCCCAGAGGGGCAGGGGCAGAAGGACTCTGCATGCTATAGAGGGAGTGAGGGGGCCTGGGGGTGGCTGCTACGGTGAGAGGAAGGGGAGATTTATAGTCCCCTCATCCCCCACAGAATACTGGGTGCCCCTGGGGTGACAGGGACCCTCAGGGAGGAGGAGGCTGGCTGAGCTCCAGGGCTGGGCGCTCGGGGAGAAAGGGACCAGCCCTGCAGGGGGCCAGGACCAGCGACTCAAGAACCGGGCCAGGCAAAGGGGGGCAGACTGGGGACCCCCAAGAAGCCCAGGCCCTTAGGGCAGGGGGTTGGGCACGAACACCAAGGCCCCTGCTCGGGGGGAGTTGGGTGCAGCCACTCGGCGCTGCCTGCGCCTCCACCAGCCTCCAGCGCCCCTCCAGCCCTGGCCCCTGCTCCCTGTCACCTTGCAGGAAAGGGCATGGGGCCAGGGGGCAGAAGAGGAGAGGACCTCGGGCTTCCAGAGCCCAGGCCGTGGAATGTCAGAAGTGGAGGTTCCGGGAGACTTAAAGTGGTTCCAGGTGGGCTTGTGCGAGCCTGTAGCAGCGAGCAGACGCGTGGGACTCCTCCCTGCCCGTTTGCTGGGGAGGACCTGGCGGCCACTGACAGAAATCACAGTTCTTCCGCCTGTCTATCTGAAAATAAAGCCCTTCTGTAAGCACTGTGCGGCCTGTTAGTAGCCGGGGCGCCTCCCTGGCAGGCGGACAGGCAGGTGGGTGGCATCCGAGTCCTCGCCACAGGCACCTGGTGCCAAGGGCGCTGTGGGTCTGGCAGCCCCACCACCCAGTGAAGTCACGGCAGGCCGGCTGCTCGCCCAGGACCCTGGGCCAGAAGAGGGTGGCACTGGCCAGGCCGCCTCCCTCTGAGGTGCAGGCCTGACCCAGAGCCAGAGGGACAGGGCCGAGCTGGATTCCTGAGGGCAGGGCCAGGGCGCCGGGAATGAGGAGTTGGAAGCCAGGGGCTCACCGCTGGGAGCCAACCTGTCTGGGCCAGAAAGAGGCTGGGCGGGCATCCTGCCCCCACCCCACCCCTGCTGGCCCAGGCGACGCTCACTGACTGCCACACCACACCCCATTCCCAAGCCCCCAGCTGCGGCCCCGCCACCCCATGGCTCTTCCTGAAACAGCAGGGCCTGTGACCAGGCTCCGCTGCTCAGCTCTCAGGCCAGCTCCCAGGGCTTGGACGCGGAGCCCTGGCCCTGCTGCAGCCACTGCGCTCCTTGGGGCCTCACTGCCGCTGGCCTGGGTCCGGAGGTGGTGCTCCTGTGGCAGGTGGGTTTTCCCGGCTCTTGTGGGGTGCAGGTGCAGGGGAGCTGGGTGAATAAGAGACCCCAGACCCCAGAGAGTTCCTGAGTACAGAAGACAGACCCGAATGTTAGAAATGATGAGATAAAGCTGCACTACAGACGGCTTCGTGGTGGGCAGAGAAGGGCAGCAGGGCAGGCGGGCACGGGCCAGGCCTGCCCTGGGCTGCGGGCTGGGGCGGGCAGGGAGGCCCTGGGGCTGACACAGGAATTGGGGTGGGGGAGCCTGAGCAGCACTTCCCGGCTGTGGCTGCTGATAGGGCCTGCGAGCCAGGCGAGAGGCCGGCCAGCCCCCAGTGGTGCCGGGTGGAGGTGGTGCCAGCCAGGTTTTCGTTTGCAAACCTTCCCTGGCCACCGCCAGGGCAGCAGCCTCTGAGCAGGGTCTGCAGCGGCAGTGAGGCCTGGCCAGGGGGCACAGTGCTCGGGCAAGGGTGGCAGTGGGGGGCGAGGAGGCGGTGGCGATGCTCTGCGGGTGTCAAGAGTGAGGGTTGAGGAGCTGGCCTAGAGCTGCAGGGCCAGGTGGTCTCCGGGCTGCTTTGGGGTCTCCTGGCCCTGGCTGGAGAGGCGCAGGCAGGGTGCAGGGCCTTGGCCGGGGCAAGCCCAGTAGGGGATTCCCAGTGAGCCCGCGGCCCCGGCCCGCAGGGTCTGGGCTGCACAATGAGAGTGCACACCCTGAACTTGGCAGGGCTCCAGGGGAGATATCAAAGGTTCGGTGTTTTCTGGAAGCCCAGAAGTCATTGTCAAGCAGATGGAGGGCAGGAGGGGCATAGCAGAAGGCTTGGGAAACCCAGAGCTCAGGGCCCTGGGCGGGCGGGGAGGGCGAGAGCAGGTGGAGCGGGTGGAAGGCAGTGTTCCCTCAGCGCCAAGGACGCGGCCGAGCCCGAGCTCTGTTTGCAGAGTGGACCAGGCAGGGGTCCGGTCCCGAGCCTCCTGTTTGGTGTCGTGGATTCTTGATATTGGAGGTGGGCACCTCGCTAACTGATCCTTCTAGGAATTCAACCCCCCTGGTTCTCCCTCAGGGAAAACCTTCCAGAACAGTCTGGGAGAACCCCCGCCCACTGCTTCCTGCCCCCCCTCCCCAAGGCCCCGGGCCAGGCGGGCGACCTGCCGGGGCTTTTCTCTGGGGGAGGGTGGAGGTGCCCTCGCCTGCCCTCCACCTGGCTAGGCCAGCCCAGCATCTCGCCCGCCCCGCTGGGCGCTCCACAGCAGCGCTGCCCTTGGCCCCCGTTGCCAGGCTGTTCCCCCTTAGGAGGATGGGTGGAAGGGAGCAGTCTGTCGGCCTCTCCTGCATTCCTGCAGCTCACCCCATTACCCTGCACCGCACAACGCATGCTCCAGCGTTGGGGTGCACTCAGCTTCCACCCCAGGGCTCAAGAGCCTTCCTCGGGTTGGCAGGTCCTCCCCGTGGTCTGGGGTCACCCGGACTCGCGCATTCACTCGGGACCCTCCTAGGCCCTAGGGCACCAACAGGAGCAGGTCCCCTGTGTCATCTCAGGGCTGGGTGGGGTGGCCAGGTCCCAGCTGCCGGGCCAGGAGCCGAACCTGTGCACGAGGAGGCAAGGCAGCTGGGCCCGCACTGTGAGCCCCTGCGCGGGAGCTGGCCCTCCATCCTGGGGCCCGGACCTCTGCAGACGTGTCAGCAGGTAGGGGCGCGGCCATGTTTACTGGGGAAGGTGCAGCTGGCAGCCTGCCTTGGGGAGCTGGAGAGGGGCAAGAGCTGCATCCCTGGGGGGCTGTTGGAAGGAGGCCCAAGGGCCTTGAGCCCCGCAGACCCCCTCTGTGTGGCTGGAGGAGGGGCTCCCCCACTCTGACCCCAGGCCGCCGGCCACCCCAGCCTGGGCCCGAGCAAACATGCCTGCCTCTCCCGTCTGGTTGCCATGACAGCCCGGTAGCAGACAGGCTCTGCCGGGGAAGGGGCAGGGACAGGAGCTTCCGGAAGGCCTGCGGCATTCCCGAGGAGGCAGGTGTTAGGTAGTGACCCCTTTCATCTTAGTAGGAAGTGATGAGAGGCCGTGCTAGGAAAGGCACCGCACAGCTGAGCCAAGCTGTTCTCTGTTCTGCTGCAGCTAGGGACTCCGCAGCTTCCTGTGATCCTGGGGTCCCCCGGCCCCGGCCCCAGACCAGGCCACACGGCTCATCAGCCTCCCGTCTTAAGAGACGGGCAGGGCTGGGTGTGGTTCTGTGACCCCATCTGCAGAAGGGGGTCTCTGCTCTCCAGCCGAGGGGATGATCACATGTTTGCCAGAAAGCCCCTGGCATGGCCACCTCCACGGGTGCCAGGATGCCCATGCGGGACCCCCGGCCCTCCACCAGCCTGCGTGGTTTGGGGAGAGGCTCCGTGCAGGACAGAGTCGCTATCTCTGGGGCACAGTCCCCCCACCTGTCAAGTGGGCACATTTTCCTCGGGGGCACTGCCCATCACTGTGGCCCAGCACGCACCCGCAGGACGGGCTCACAGGCTCAGCGTGGCTGGGACCTCCAGCCAGCAGCCAGCAGGGGGAGGTGCTGCCCATCACGTTCTTTTTCCTGCTCCAAACCAGCATGAGACCACTGTCATGAAGGTCGTCTCTCACTGTCGCCGAGCGCAGGCCTGTGTCTGGAGCGGTGACTGGCGTGGGGGCCTGGCACCCCAGGGGATACCTGGACTGTGTCTCTGGTGAGGAGGTCCCTGGGGGACCAGACCTCCAGGGGCACAGATGCCAAGCTGGCCTGGGGCCCCCCAGGCAAAGCCTGAGGGAGCAGTGTGGGGGTGTGGGGGAGGGGTGCACAGGGGTCATGGCTGTGCTCAGGCCTGGATGCGTGGATGCGTGGCGTGTCCGCCAGCAGGCCAGGCTGTGCGGGAGAAAGCTCCCCGTCTCTAGAGGTATGCAAGCAGAGGCCGACTGGCGGGGTGCTCAGGAAGTGCATTTGTCCCAGGGGATTAGGGCCAGGTGACCTTCAGAGCTAGCCACGGCCGCCTGCTGAGTGAAGAGGCTGCCGAAAGGCCGGTGGGGGCCGGCACGGGGCCGGGCGGTCAGTAAGGCCTGCGGCAGCCCAGCTTCCCGCTCACCAGCTGGCCCAGGCCCTCCTTCCTGGATCCAGCTCTCCCCGCTTCCTGTGGCCTCCCGACTGCTCAGTGGGGCACACAGGAGGCTTCCGGGGGTCCTCACCCGCTGCAGCCTCCCTGCCCCCCGGCAGCCGCCCTGGGTGTGCAGATGAAGGACCGGGGCCGCCCCGTCCCGGCTGCTTTGCCCGGCACAGCAGATCCCAGGCCCTGTGTTCTGGGCAGTGACGCCGAGCTCTCCATGTCTCAGGCGAGGTGGTGGGGCGTGGGGCAGCGGGGCCTTCCCGGGGCAGCCCAGCCCCCGGCCCCGTGTCTGTGAGTCAGTTGGGGTCCTGAGGCCAGCTCTGAGCGGGCAAGTCAGGTGTGGGGCCATCCCAGCCGGGCACCGGCTCAGTCTCTGCCGCACGCCTGCCCCTCGCTCCCGCAGACATCAACGAGTGCCTGACCAACAACGGGGGCTGCGACCACTTCTGCAGGAACACCGTGGGCAGCTTCGAGTGCGGCTGCCGCAAGGGCTACAAGCTGCTGACCGACGAGCGGACGTGCCAAGGTGAGCGCCCGGGGCTGGGACGTCGGCTCGGGCACCTCTCAGGAGAGAAGTGTACTCATAGGGCTGGCCGCTCTTGCGGGGCTGGGCCTTGGTTTCCAGTCCTCAGCATGTGCTCCTGCCCACCCTGCCTGCCTTGTCCATATGACTCAAGAGGCTCTCCAGGGAGCCATCAGCACAGGTCCAGGTCCTCACCCCTGTCCCACCCCTGCCCTGCCTGGTGCCCCTGGGCCTCTTCCAGGCTCGTGGTATGTGATGCTGCCACCTGGTGGCAGCATTACACATTGCAGGTGCTCGCCAACACGCCTTCCTTAGGGTTCCCGGGCACCCGCTAGGAACAGGTATCAGGAAGAGAGGTCTGGGCAGAAGCCAGGAACCACAGCCCAGAGCAAGTCCAGCAGACAAGTGGGATGCAGCAGGAGCCCTGGATGTGGACAGGGAGGGCTTCCCAGGGAGGGATCGAGGGAAGGTGAGAGCAGGAGGCTGGCGGGGAGGGGCTGGGATGTGACCAGGCTCAGCATCTTCATCCATGGTGGGCGTTGCAGTGCTGTCCCCCTCCGGGGCAGGAGGGTCAGCAGGAGCACCGTGTCTGTCCAGGCCTGGTCAGGGCTGCTCTGGACTTTGCTTCTTGGCCGGCCTCACCCAGTTCTGCAGAAGGCTAGGAGGGCCCTTGCCCTTGCATCCCCACCCCCCCCACACACAGCAGGGCCCTGGGCCAGGGCTCTCCCTTCCAGCCCTGCAGCCCTGCCTGTGTCTTCTCCCCCCTCCCCTCACCCTGCTGAGGCTCTGGCCCTGGGCTCCCCAGGTCCAGCAAGCAGGGCTCCAGGCTCCAGGCCCCCAGGGTGGGGACCTCAGTGACCTCCCCAGACCCCTGGAACACCTCACAGTCCCCTGGGTGCCCCGAGCTGCCACCTCCCAGCCTCTGCTTGGGTCACCCTCCCTCCAGCCTCATTCCCTCGGCCCAAGCTGGCCCATCCTGCAGGTGTGGCCAGGAGGTCTGCCCAGCCACCCCAGGAGGCCACGCCCTCCCTGAGCGCCCACAGCGCAGCTGCCTCCTTGGATTCTGCTTCTGAACACGCCTGTGTGGTGTGTGTGTGACGTCACGGAGCTGCGTGTTCAGGGAACGCGCTCTGAGTGGCGAGGGAGGTCAGCTCAGTGCTTGCTTGGCCGTGTGGTCTCACAGAGGCCGTTTTCCCCAGAATCCGTGTCCAGCGCAGCGTTGTCTGCGAGCTGCGGGTTGGGTCCTCTGCCCAGGAGCACGCGCTCTGCGGCCAGCCCTCGTTCCCTCTGCCCTTGGCGGTCAGTGCACGTCCTGCCGTCCTGCGGGTGGCCCAGCCTCCCGCCCACTGCCTCCCTGCGTGTGCTGCTTTCCTCGTTTTCTGAGACGTCCTAGGGCGATGGGAAGCAGCGGTCGGCACCCCGGAGGCCTGGTCCCACTTCCCAGCTTCTTCAGAGCCCTCGGGCAGGCCCCAGGAGAGAAGTGAGGTGGCTGTGAACCCAGCAACCGCGGAAAACCAGGCAGCCGTGGGAGGCCCGCACCGCGCAGCCCTGCAGCCCCGCCCCGCTCTGTCTCCCTGTGGCCACAGACATCGACGAGTGCTCCTTCGAGAGGACCTGCGACCACGACTGCATCAACTCCCCGGGCGGCTTCCAGTGCCTGTGCCACCGCGGCTACGCGCTCTACGGGACGGCCCACTGCGGAGGTCTGCAGCCCGCCCGCCAGGGCCACCGCGCCCTCGAGGCACGCGCCTGGCCGCAAGGCCACCTGCACCGCACCCCGGGGGGGCCGGGACTGGTGGGCAGAGGGGTCAGGCAACGGCGTCAGGGAGTGATGGGGCACGGGAGGGGGGGCACTGATACGTGTGGGGCCAGGCCCAGCTCCTCGTGGACTGGAGAAGCCCAGTGCAGGAAGAGGGCCGGCAGTGTCCCGGGATCCCACCGCAAGTCCTGGCAGCGGGAGGGGCATCCCCCAGGGGGACGTTCGGTCCAGACAGGGAGGCACTGCAGAGGGGTTTGTGTGTGCAGAGGCGCTGAGGCCAGAGGTAGAGCAGTGGGCCCAGGGCAGCTCCTGCGGCTGGAGCCGGGAGAGAAGGGGCTCGGGCAGAAGCTAGTGGTGCAGCTGAGCCTCAGGGGCCGCCAGGGTCTGTTCTGTGCGGTGGGGAGCCCTGGCCAGCTTCAGCATGGGCGACCCCGACGCCTGTGGGGGCACAGCTGCAGGTGCCGGCGCGGAGGGCACTGCTAGGCCTACGGAGGAGCGGAGCTGCGCGCTGAGTAGGGCAGGCGTGACAGTGAGCCTGGGGCCTGCACACTCACTTTCCCGGGCAGCTCGAAGCTCCGGGGCGGCAGCTGCAGGTGGCTGTGGTCTTCTGGGAGGAGCCTCAGACCCTGGGCACCGCCCCTGGCGTCGGGCAGCTGAGCGCTCAGAGCGTGGGGCCCAGCGGGCACAGGCCGGGAGACCGGCTGGGAAGAGGACGTACCCAGAGTCTCCCCGCAATATGTGCCCAGCAAACCCTGGGCCGGGGCTCTCGCCCGGGGGGCGTCTGTGAGGAGCCTCCTGCCCATGTGTGTGCGTGTGCACGGTGCATGTGTAACCAGTGGCTCTGTGCCTGCGTTGCCTGACGGGGTCAGGAGCTTCCTGGCCCTCTGTCCCGGGCAGCCCCGCCCTCCTGCATCCTGCGGGTGTGGCCCCCCGCCCTCACTCGCACCCCTGCTTCCAGATGTGGACGAGTGCAGCATGGACAACGGCAGCTGCGAGCAGGGCTGCGTCAACACCAGGGGCGGCTACGAGTGCGTCTGCCCAGCAGGGAGGCGGCTCCACTGGAACAGAAAGGACTGCGTGGGTGAGTGGGGCGCCCTGCGGGGGCGGGGCCAGCCTGCGTGGGGGAGTAGGGTGCCCAGCGAGGGCGGGGCAGCCTGCAGGGGTGAGTGGGGCACCCTGTGGGGGGCGGGGCCAGCCTGCGGGGGTGAGTGGGGCATGCTGCGGGGGCGGGGCAGCCTGCAGGGGTGAGTGGGGCACCCTGCGGGGGGCGGGGCCAGCCTGCGGGGGTGAGTGGGGCGCCCTGCGGGGCCGGGGCAGC
Organism: Oryctolagus cuniculus; assembly: GCF_964237555.1. Classification (NCBI taxonomy): domain Eukaryota; kingdom Metazoa; phylum Chordata; class Mammalia; order Lagomorpha; family Leporidae; genus Oryctolagus; species Oryctolagus cuniculus. Next base: position 118,797,563 of record NC_091442.1, on the reverse strand, counting down.
CTGCAGGGGTGAGTGGGGCACCCTGCGGGGGCAGGGCAACCTTCAGGGGTAAGTGGGGCGCCCTGCGGGGGCAGAGCCAGCCTGTGTGGGTGAGTGGGGCACCCAGCAGGGGCAGGGCCAGCCTGCGGGGGTGAGTGGGGCACCCTGCGGGGGGGCGGGGCTGGCCTGCAGGGGTGAGTGGGGCACCCTGCGGGGGGCGGGGCCGGCCTGTGGTGGGGGAGAGGGGCCAGCCTGCAGGGAGGGGTTGGGGGTGGAGGCCAGGCCCCCCACGGGCAGCAGCACCAGCTCAGTGTCTGCCCGAGGCCCGGAAGCGCAGGCTGAGGGGGAGGCGGGAGGCGGGAGGCGGGAGGGTGTGCTCTTGCTGGTGCTGCAGGGCTGGGGGCTCGGGTGGGTGTGGGGCCCACGGTCCTAGCCGCCTGCTCGGGTGCACCGGGCGCCGTGGGTGAGTGCAGGTCGAGTCCTGGCTCGGGTGCGCCGGGCGCCATGGGTGTGTGCAGGTCAAGTTCTGGCCGACGCCTGCAGTCCCTGGCCGCGGCAGTGCTGGCTGACCTCCCGTGTGCCGGGCTCTGTTCTGGGCACCGGGGCCACGTGCCTGCCCTTCGAGAGCCTGGGCTCCTGCCCTGCTGTGCTCTGAGGCCCAGGACAGCCAGCCTGCGTCTCCAGAAACTGCAAGTCCCCACATTCTCAGGGTGGCCGAAGGCTGCCGCCGCCCGGCCTGGTGGCTCCCACCGTCCCTCGTCTACTCCCCGCCAGCCTCGCCGGCCTCGCCGTGACCCCAGCCACCCTCCTCCAGCTCCTCTCCTGGCCGGCACGGCGCTCCCCCAGCCCTCCTGTTCCCCTGACCGCCCGCCTCTGCACCTGCTCCCGGCCTCTCACTTTCCAGCTTCCTCTCGCTGTCCGGCACTTGGAGCCGACAGCCCTAACCGGCCTCCCGCAGGCTCGCGTTGGTGTGCGCCCGTCGTCTGCTTCACCAGGACCCGAGCCTCCCGCTGTCCAGTGCCCCGCTGTGGCCCAGCACACAGCACAGAGCCTGGCCGTGGCGGGCACTGAGCGTTTGTGGAGTGAATGAAGAAGGGAGGCCGGCAGTTAGTGTCTGAGATCAAACAGCCAAGGTCACTGCTTGCTCGTCTGTGAGCCATGGAGGGTGCAGGGCAGGGCTGGGTTACGCGCCTGCCCTGGAAGCCGTTCGGCTGGAGTGCGACTGAGTGACGGCGGGGTGGCCTTGCTGGACTGAGCGCCGGGCTAGCTCTGGGATTCCCTGCTGTGGTAGCTGTGGGGCGGGCCGTCTCTGTAAGGGTGTCGGCAGGCGCTGTTCTGTGTTCTTCCCCTCCGTCCTCAGAGCTGTAGGAGCAGCCACAGGGCTGCCCAGGTGCTCACTGTCCCCAGCCTTCCACCAGGTCGTGTAGGGGTCAGCATGATGCGACCCCGTTGCTTTAAAGTTTATTTTTGTTTATTTGAAAAGCGGAGTGAGACAGAGAGAGAGAGCGAGAGAGCGCTCTTCCATCCACTGGTTCACTCCCACATGCCTACATCCGCCAGGGCTGGGCCAAGCCAAAACCAGGGCCAGGAACTCCATCCAGGTCATCCACGTGGGTGGCAGGGGCCCAAGCGTTTGAGCCATCACCTGCCTCCTCCCAGGGCACATGTGAGCAGGAGGCTGGACCAGAAGTGGAGGAGCAGGACTCAAACCAGGCACTCTGATGTGCAGTTCAGGCTTCCCAAGCAGCAGCGTACCTCGCTCCACCACAACACCCACCCACTCCGGTTGTTTGTTGTTGTTTTAAGATTTATTTATTTGAGAGGCAGAGTTAGAGAGAGAGGGAGAGACAGAGAGGTCTTCCATCTGCTGGTTCACTCTCCAAATGGCTGCAACTTGCTGGAGCCGGGCCATTCGAAGCCAGGAGCTTCTTCCATGTCTCCCACGTGGATGCAAGGGCCCAAGCCCTCGGACCATCTTGCACTGCTTTCCCAGGCCATTAGCAGGGAGCTGGATCAAAAGTGGAGCAGCCAGGACTCGAACCAGCACCCGTATAGGATGCTGGTGCCACAGGTGTGGGCTTAGCCCACTGCGTCACAGCACTGGCCCTGAGGGTACAGTGTGCCCACCCCTTGATCCCTTTTGCCTCTCAGTCATCCCTGGCTACAGCAAGTCTCTGACGTTGTGGGCCGTAAACCTGGCATGACTGAGACAAACAGGTGGAAATAAGGTGCTGGGAGAAGATGCTGGAAGGCCCTGGAGAACCACGACCTGAGGGGTCCCAAGCTGCCATGGCCTCCCTCTGACTAGAAGGGGTGCAGACTGCCCTCTGCTGGTCAAAAGGAAATCAAGGCTGTGGATTGGCGACCACTTGGACCAGCAAGCGGGGTGGTGTGTGGAGCCTCACCCCGGCCTCGGCTTGCTGCGTGCCGTGTCACTCGAGGGGGGCAGGCCTCCTGTGAGCACTTTGTCCAGTACCCACAGCACTCTGTCTGCCCTGTCACCCACAGCCCTGGCGAGCCCCCCTCTGGACGTGACACTGCTGAGGCGGGGGTGGGGCCGTGGGCAGAACCGGCAGGGTGCGCATCAGTCCTTTACGGCGTTTTCTCTGATTGGCCACACTAGCACTAGCTTGGGAGAGCTGACGCCTGGAATTAGGAGAGCGGTTATCCCCAGTGCAGGCAGTCTCTGAGTGAGTTCGTGTTTGCCAGGAAAGCAGGATAGGTTAAGTGGCACAGCGCACAGTCTCAGCTCCCTAAGATGGAGGGCATGACCAGAGGTCTCAGTAACAGAAGTGTGAGTGTGCAGGGGAGGGCTCCGGCACGCAGGCGCGGTTACTCAGGGGTCTGCTCTGGGAGCTTGGGGACGAACCCCAGGGTAAGGCCTCTTTGTGGGAAGCTTACGGTTCTGGGAAATTCATTCCTAATCTTCCAAAGGAGTGGAGTAGTGAAGACACTGAAACTCCTGGGCAGTCCACGAACAGCCTCACCGTGAAGTGTCTGTGCGTTCCTAAGCGACCAGGGAGCACGCGCTGGGGTGTCTTAGCCCTGGCACACTGCGTTCTCCCATCCCAGCCCTAACCCGGCCCAACCCCGCCTGGCTCCCGAGAGGAGACGATTGGGCGTGTTTGGGGGATGTGGCCGCAGGCTAGCGCTGTGTCCTCGGTAAGGAGCTGCTCCAGTTCGTCCAGAAAGTCAGCGCTGTCACCAGCACGTGCAGGGGGCCAGCAGGGAGTCTGGGGAGAACGCAATGGAAAGGTAAGCTTATTTGGGTGCAAAAAGAAATCGGAGAGCCGTGCCTGGTTTTCTCACGTGTGCGTCTCCTGGACTTCCTGAAAGCCCCTCGTATTCGAGGCTTCCAAAGTGCTCTGCACCCAGATACACTCTGTGGGTTTTTGAGATTTTGAAAGGCAGAGTTAGAGAGGATTTCCATCTGCTGGTTCACTCCCCAAACGGCTGCGACTACTGGAGCTGGGCCAGGCTGGAGCCAGGCGCTTCTTCCGGGCCTCCCACGTGGCTGCCGGTCCTCCTGTTCCGGGCCCTTCCTGCCTCCTGCACGGGGGTCCTCGCCCGCAGGCTCTGGGTTCCTAGCAGGAGAGCACCTCGGTTTTGTGTCTGGTTGGGCCAGAAGTTTCTGCCGGGAGAACCGTGATTTGGCTTGTTTGTTCGCATCTAGGTCGTTCTCTTCCTAAGACTTCCTGAAAACATTCAGTCTTGAAGATCTTCTAAACTGGCAGTTTCCTGTTCTAATTCACTTTTCCAACCGACTCCCAGGTGTGAGCCCACTTACAAAAATAAAGGATAAGACCCCCTTTATCTTAGGTTTGGGTCTACTCAGACACAGTTTCTTAGGTTTGGGTCTACTCAGACACAGTTTCAAAGTTTGAAATCTTTTTGGTTTTTGTTTGAGGGGCAGAAAGACACAGACACAGACAAACCGAGCCCTCTGGCTCACTCCCCCAATGGCCACGACGCCCAGGGCTGAGCCAAAGCCAGGCCTGGGAAGTTGGTCCGGGTCTCCCGTGTGGACGGCAGGGACCTGCTGCCTCCCAGGGTCTGTGTGAACAGGAGCTGGAGCTGGGGCTGGGTGCCAGACGCAGGCACTGTGCTGGTCTGTCCCAGCTGCTGCACATGCAACGTTGCTCCTCGCTCTTGGCTGAGAAGGCAGCAGATGACATGCTTGGGCCTCTGCCACCTACGTGGAGACCCAGATGAAGTTCCTGGCTCCCGGCTTAAGCCTGGCCCAATCCAGGCCATTGCAACCACTTGGGGAGTGAACCAGTGGACAGTCGGTCTCTCTCTCTCTCTCTCTCTCTCTCTCCCTCTCTCTCTCTGCCACTCTGCCTTCAGATCAGTAAATATTGAACAAGCACAGGGGCCGGCACTGTGGTATAGTGGGCTAAACTCCCGCCTGCCGTGCCGGCATCCCACATGGGCACTAGTTCTAGTCCCGGCTGCTCCACTTCAGTCCAGCTCTCTGCTTTGGCCTGGGAAAGCAGTAGAAGATGGCCCAAGTCCTTGGGCCCCTGCATCCCCATGGGAGACCCAGAAGAAGCTCCTGGCTCCTGGCTCCTGGCTCCTGGCTTTGGATCAGCCCAGCCCCAGCCATTGCGGCCTTTTGGGGAGTAAACCAGCAGATGGAAGATTTTCTCTCTGTCTCTTCCTCTCTCTGTCTGTAACTGCCTCTCAAATAAATAAATAAAATCTTAAAAAGAAAAAAGCAAAAGCACAATTCAGGCACTGTGGGTGGGACACTGGCGTCCCAGCGCTAGGCTGACCGCTGCTTCTGTTTGAAGTCTCCTGTTGCGTCAGATCTGTTATTCCATGTGCAGTGTTGAATGTCCCATTTTTTTCTGAGGGGAAAGCTGCCCACGCGACCTCACTGCCGCAGCACTGTTCCTCTTGTGCTCAGCCTGGGGTCTGCACCTCCCTCTGGTCTTTTCCCCCTGCTGCTGGCCTTCTTCCCATCCAGACCCCAGCAATGGCGGGAACTCTGCGGCACAGCCGCGCTCCCCCAGGACAGTAACTGCCCGACAAAGTCCTGGACCCCACAGCAAGCGCCGGCCCGCCTCCTGACGTCCACGCGGAGCTCACTGGGCGCCCAGCGGGGCCGTAGCGCGGGCGTGAGGTCCAGCACACAGATCTGCTTTCCCATTCAGTAATTTCAGCGGAACACCGTGCAGGGTGCCGCCGGTCTCCTGAGATGACCCCTAAGGAAGGGCTTGCCTGTGGAAAGGCGGGGGCGGGCGGGCGGGTGGGGTGGGGTGGACAGGAGGGGCTCTTAAAGATGGAGCGGGGTGGGAGCCGCAGCAGGTGGGGCTCCAGAGGGTCTGGGCGGGCGGAAGCTGGCCGTGTGGATTCTGCCAGTCCGAGCTGCCACAGTGAGCAGTGTTAGTGCTGGAGAGGTGCTGTTGGTTTCCTTTTGGGGGGGCAGGGCAGTGTGCCACCCCCAAACACGCACAGGGGCAGGATTGTCGTCCGCGGATGCCTTCCCAGGCCCCTGTGGCTCTGGCATGACTTAGGGTCATCGCGAGAACTGATCTCGAGGGCACGCTCGCCCGAGAAGGCGTCCAGGGGAGCCGGGAAGGGCGGCGCTGACCTGCGCACACAGCCGTTACCCAGAATCCCGAGAGAAGAGCGCGCCCTCCTCACGCGGGTGGAGAAGTCCTCCTGGCCTGCGGTCTGACGGCCCCGGCTGGGCCGGGGGTGCGCAGGCCCTGTGCGGCCATCGGCACGTTCAGCAGACACGAGACGAGTCCGAGCGGGACAGAGCACGGGAGGGCGAAGCAAACGCAGCTGCCGAGTGCGGGGCTCGGGGTGCGTCGCCCTCCGTAGCAGTGAATTCGCGAGAGCGCGCCGTGCAGTGCGTGAGAGCCCAGGCCAGGCCCGCTCTCCCGGACATGAGTCGGGAGGACAGGCCAGCGGGGGCGCGGGGCTCAGCTTGCCGTTGCTGCAACATGCTGAGGCAGCCCACCGTGGTAAAGAAAGGGGAGGTCTCGGCCGGGTTCTGGGAGTGCAGGGCGGGGGCTTCGTCTGCCTTCCTGCCGGCAGTCCTGAGGCGGCCCGGGACATGGCACGGCGTGAGACGGGGCCACCTGAGTCTGTGGCCTCTCTCCGGATAAAGCCGCCAGAATTCAGTCACGGGGGCTCTCTACCTTCACCGTCTAATCCAATTTCATTATTTCCCAAAGACCCTGCCTCTGGACATCAGAATTGGTACCCCAGTAGTACCACCAATACCCCGTTATCACCACCAACACCTCCATTATCACTATAACACCCTCCTTAACACCCCCCTGCCCCTGTTACCACCAACACCCCCTTAACACCCCTCACCCCTGTTATCACCAACACCCCATTATCACCACCAACACCTCCATTATCACTATAACAGCCTCCTTAACACCCCCCTGCCCATTATCACCAACACCCCATTATCACCACCAACACCTCCATTATCACTATAACACCCTCCTTAACACCCCCCTGCCCCTGTTATCACCAACACCCCCTTAACACCCCCTGCCCCTGTTATCACCAACACCCCATTATCACCACCACCATTCTTGTTATCACCAGCACCTCCCCTTACCACCACCCATACCCCTATTATCACCACCAACAACTCCTTTAACACCCCATACCCCTGTTACCACCAACACCCCACTACCACCAACAACACCCTTGTTATCACTAACACCTCCCCTTATCACCACCAGCACCCCCGTTATCACCACCAATACCCTATTAGCACCATGAGAAGACTGGGGGGTGGGGAGAAAGTATTCAAAACACAGCGGACAGCTGAGGGCCCAAGGCCCCCCTCCTCTGAGGCCATCTCGGAGGCACCCCCATAACTACCAAAGGTGTCTCAGACCTGTGCTGACTGCAAAGCAAACGGCTCCTCTTTCCATGGGATCTGGGGAGCTATCTCCTGAGGCTGTGTGGGGACACTGCTAACAAGGGGAGCAGGGAGCGAGTGACCCAGCTGGGCCCAGCAGCCTGTGGCTGGGTGACTGCCCGCTGCAGGCTCACGAAACGCCTGTCAAGTCGTTCCGGTGTTCGCCCTGGCTGGGGAACTGTCAGCCACTCCTAGGGGAGGAGGTCTGGAGATTCCTAATCCTCCAACAGCTAACCTGTGACAACTCTGAGGAGCTCCGTTTGGGACAGCGGCAGCCCTCGTGGACGTGTTGGGGTGCCCAGGGAGCCCACCCCATCCCCTGGGGCACAGGTCACTACCATGGAGCCCGTGCTCATGTAGTCATGCTTTCCCGAGACGGGCCAGCCACCTGCCCTGGAGCACCCAGGGGGACATGGAGCTCCTGCACACGGCTGGGACGGGAGGAAGCCAGCCCCTGGGCCCCCGGGTGCTGCCGTCCCCAGGCCGCATCCCGCCGAGACAGGCTGGCCACGGGAGGGAGGGCAGGTGGCCTCTCTCAGCCCCTCTCTCTCCCCTCTCCGCAGACACAGGCAAGTGCCTCTCCCGGGTGCAGACCTCGCTGCGGGCGCAGCTGTCCTGCAGCAGGGTGGGCGGCGTGGAGCGCTGCTTCCTTTCCTGCCCAGCCCACACCCTCTTCATGCCAGGTAACCCCAGGGCACCTTGGGAACGGGATGGGCGGCTTCTTCCCTGGGTCCAGCCCCTGCTCCCTCCAGGAACGAGAGGCCTCGACCACTGGGCACTCCGGTTCCCTGGGAATCCCAGTCCTTAATGCACATGGCAGGCTCCTGCCTGCCCGGCCATCGACCTGTGGGCGTGTGTTAGAAACAGTGACGTGAGGGTCAGCCTTGGCCTTCATCTCATTCCACTACCGCTCTGAGATCCCAAGAATCTGGGGGTCCTGGAAGGGAGGAGCACCAGGCCCACCTCACCTCTGGCCTCTCCCCAGACTCAGAAAACAGCTACCTGCTGAGCTGCGGCAGTCCAGGCCTCCAGGGCAAGACATCTCCGAGACGCAACGGCACCAGCTCCGGCACCGGGCCCAGCTGCTCAGGTAGCCCCTGGCTGTGCCAGGCTGCACACGGCTGGGCAGGGCCTGGCAGGGGCTACTGGCTGAGGGCCTAGTGAGGGCCCTTCCAGCTCCTAGGTCACGGCCCCAGGGTGGCTTGGTGACTGAAATGTTGGGAGGCCCCTCTGCTGCGGCTTCCGGAGTCACAGCTGCCCCCAGGAAGTGCCAGGAACAGCCGCTGCCCACACCTGGGGGCCAGCCCTGCGGGGCCCGGCCAGCTCAGGAGCTGGGTGGTATCTGGAACAGGTGTTTCCCTGCTCCAGAGGCCCGGATGTGCTCGGAGCTTCCATGCTTGTAGCGCTGAGAGCTGTGACTTGCTCTTGACAGCCGCAGTGACCCCAGGCATCTGTAACTTGACAGGTCCCCTCCCTTCCTCATGCCCCTCCTTCTGTCCCCGTTCGCAAAAGCCCGAGCCACGCCACTAGCTTTGCTGTAGGGGAGGCCACAGCCAGTCCCTTCCCTGTCCAGAGCCCAGGCCGCACGGCCCTGGCCTTGGGCAAAACCCCACGGCCCACGCAGTCACCATGTGCAGGCCTGGCAGGGAGAAGAAATGGGGCAGGGGAGGTTTCCCACCTGGGGTGCTTCAGGGCCGAGAAGCCCGTTCCCCGCAGCCCCCGGCCCCCACCGCCTCCTCGCCCGCAGGAGAGGCCACTGCGGGAGTTTTGGCTTTCCCTTTCCGCAGGTGCCCCCGGCACCCCCGTGAAGCAGAAGGCCCGCTTCAAGGTCAGAGATGCCAAGTGCCATCTGCGGCCCCACAGCCGCGAGCCCGCCAAGGAGACGCCAAGGCAGCTGCTGCTGGGTGAGCGGGCCACCCTGCACCCACACCCCCAGGGGCAGTGGGAGCTGGAGCCACTGTGTGTCCTCACCACCATGGTGCCGGGGGCACTGCAGACAGCGGGCAGTGTCTCTCGGGAAAACCTGGCTCCCCCCACCTCCCTGGGGGCCACCGTCCTAGCCCCCCAGAGCCAGAGTCTTCTTCCGGGCCTGGGTATGACCAGAGGAGCCACAGGCCTCACTCCACAGCTCGCACCTGAGGAATGGGGCCAAGGAGGCCGTTCCTGTGGGAGGGCCAAAGGGAAGCCTGCCAAAGCCTGCAGCCCACAGCTCAGCCTGGGGCCCGGCTCCCCACAGCCCAAACCCCCAGCAGGGCCTGAGCAGAGGGAGGGTGCCCCCTCCTTGATGAGTAGGGGCCAGGGCTGCCACACACAGGAGCACTCAGGGGGCCGGGTGCGGGAGCACTCGGAGGGCCGGGTGCGGGAGCACTCAGAGGGCCGGGTGCGGGAGCACTCAGAGGGCCGGGTGCGGGACCCTGCTCAGGGGGCCGGGTGCGGGACCCTGCTTAGCCCCCACCCCTCACGGCCCCAGCCAGCCCCGCCTTCTCCCGCCTGTCCCCTCACCGGTACCGTGACTGTTGAACACAGGGAGCCTGTGTAGAGCTGGCCCCCCGGTCCCCCTGGCCACAGCGCTCCCTTCCTTGTCCAGACAACTGCCACGTGACCTCCGTGACCCTCAAGTGCGACTCCTCCAAGAAGAGGCGCCGTGGCCGCAAGTCGCCCTCCAAGGAGGTGTCCCACATCACGGCCGAGTTTGAGGTGGAGACGAGGATGGAGGAGGCCTCAGGTGGGCGAGGGCCGGAGGGTGGCAGATGTGCAGTGCTGGGGGCTGCTGGCGTGGAGCTGGAGCAGAGGGGGCGGGGCAGCGCCTGTAGCCAGGACGGCCAGAGCAGGGCCCAGGGTGAGGCTGGCCTGTGGTGGGCGGGGGGCAACGAGCAGCTGAGACCCGGCCGCACATGTGTGCAGCATGAGCCTGGCCCTGGCGCACAGACCGTGTTCCCTGCCCTGGGGACCCTTCCAACCACCCGGCGCTGGGGAGACCACGTGTGGCAGGGGCATGAGAAGAAACGGCGTGGAGCTGAGGTCCCTCCCAAGGCAAAGGCTCAGGCAGCCTTCCCAGGAGAGGCACCGTCTGAATCAGAGCTTGAAATCGAGGTCCACAGTTCAGAGCGGAGCGGGGAGAAGTGGCAAGGAATGGCGTGTGGGCAGAGGGAACAGAACAGGCGAAGGCTCAGAGCTCAGAGTCTGCTGTGTCCAGGAAGCCATGAGTAGGCAGAGTGGAGTCCACAGTGAGTGTGCAGTGTTACAGGTGGAGGCTGGCCCTGAGGGACCTTGCATTCAAGGCAGAGAACAGGGCAGTCTCCTGGGGACAGTGGCTGTCCTCCAGGGTGTTTGAGTGGCAGGAAGCAGCCCCACCCAGGGTTGTGCCCGGTGAGGGGTGTGACGTGGCAGAGGCCTGGTTTGTATTCCCATGTGCCAGGTGGCCTTGGGCAGGTCACCCCTCTCACATTGTCGGTGTCACCTGTCAGAGGGTCGCTGGCCCGGGGCTGCCGTGAGAACACAGGGCGGGCAGGCCCAGCAGAGGCGCAGCCAGGCGGGCCCGGCGGCCCTGTGAGCTCCTCTCGTTCGGTGTCCCCGGCCCCGCAGACGCCTGCGACGCGGACTGCGCCCGGAAGCGCGCGGAGCAGAGTTTGCAGGCCGCCGTCAAGACCCTGCGCAAGGCCATCAGCCGGCACCAGTTCTACATCCAAGTCTCAGACACCGAGTATGAGGTGGCCCAGCGGCCAGCCAAGGCCCCCGAGGGGCAGGGGACATGCACCACGGGCCAGGTGCTGCAGGACGGCAAATGCAGTAAGTCCCCACCGTGGCCGCCAGATGTCCACCCAGCGAACTTCCCCCATCTGCATGGGCACGTGGAGCAGACAGCACACGCTGGGGACAGAGGCATCAGAGCCCTGCCCGGGAGGGGAGCACGGCACTCGCCATCGCTGTCACCCCGGGTGCTGGCCCTGGACCCTGGACCCTCCCTGCCTGGACCCCGGCGTCAGCGAATTTCCAAGTTTCCTTTGAGAGCAGGATGACATGCAGAAGCCAAGGTCATTGCCGCTGGAGCGTGTGGGTGCGTGCACTCACACGTGTGCCTGCGCCCGCACTGCCGGGCGAGTGTGCAGTAAAACCGTGAGTCCCACTGGTAGCTCCAGGCCAGCTCCTCGGGGCTCTCTGACCCTCCAGTCCCCAGCAGAGCGACGCCCGGCTCCCCGTCCAGTCCCTCATCATCCCCGCATCTGCTCCACGGGCAGGCTCCAAAGGCTTCCCGGCCTCGCTCCGCGTCGTCTCGCACGGCTCCCGTCCTCTGGCTCGTGGCCCAGCGCTGGGATGAGATGGCTGTGGGCACTGGGAGAGCTTATAAATGGGCTGACAGCTGAGGCTGGGTGCAGCAGTGCAGGAGAGGGAGCGTAGATCTGGACAGAGCCGGGGCCCAGGCGCAGGTTGGGGGTCTGCAGGGGGCTACAGGGGGGAGCAGCCAAGGGGCCCGAGACCTGAGTCCTCACAGTCAGCTGCCACACTGGGCTCTTCTGGGAAAGGACTGGGTTCAACTTGTGGAGCGCAGGACCCAGGGCTGTGCCGCACCTGAGGGAGGGAGCCGGGCCCGGGGCTGTGCCGTACCTGAGGGAGGGAGCCGGGGCCCAGGGCTGTGCCGTACCTGTAGGAGGCCCCGGGGCTGTGCTGTACCTGTAGGAGGGAGCCAGGGCCCAGGGCTGTGCCGTACCTGTAGGAGGGAGCCGGGGCCCAGGGCTGTGCCGTACCTGTAGGAGGGCCCTGGGGCTGTGCCGTACCTGTAGGAGGGAGCCAGGGCCCGGGGCTGTGCAGTACCTGTAGGAGGCCCCAGGGCTGTGCCATCCCTGAGGGAGGGAGCCGGGCCCCGGGGCTGTGCCGTACCTCTAGGAGGGAGCCGGGGCTGTACTGTACCTGTGGGAGGGCCCTTGGCTGTGCCGTACCTGTGGGAGGGCCTGGGGCTGTGCTGTACCTGTAGGAGGGAGCCGGGGCTGTACTGTACCTGTGGGAGGGCCCTGGGGCTGTGCCGTACCTGAGGGAGGGAGCCGGGGCCCAGGGCTGTGCCGTACCTGTAGGAGGGAGCCAGGGCCCAGGGCTGTGCCGTACCTGAGGGAGGGATCCGGGGCCCAGGGCTGTGCCGTACCTGAGGGAGGGAGCCGGGCCCCGGGGCTGTGCCGTACCTGTAGGAGGCCCCGGGGCTGTGCTGTACCTGTAGGAGGGAGCCAGGGCCCAGGGCTGTGCCGTACCTGTAGGAGGGAGCCGGGGCCCAGGGCTGTGCCGTACCTGTAGGAGGGAGCCAGGGCCCTGGGCTGTGCCGTACCTGAGGGAGGGAGCCGGGGCCCGGGGCTGTGCCGTACCTGAGGGAGGGAGCCGGGGCCCGGGGCTGTGCCGTACCTGAGGGAGGGAGCCTGAGTTGAGCCCTGAGAGCTGACCACCAGCCCCATGCCCCATCCTCGCTCCAGCCACTCCACTTTGCCTCCGCAGCGGCCTGTGGTCCTGGCACCTACTTCAGCGGCGAGCCCAGCCAGTGTGTGCCGTGTCCATCGGGGACCTACCAGGACATGGAAGGCCAACTCAGTTGCACACCATGCCCCAGCAGCGATGGGCTGGGTCTGGCTGGTGCCCACAATGTTTCCCAGTGTGGAGGCAAGTATGGGTGCCCTGGGAGGAGAGGCCAGGGTGGGGAGGGGGCCCAGGGCCAGGGCTCCTCATGTCTGCCCACAAGCCTGTGGAGTGGACTGTGCTGGGGGGCTCTGCGGCTGAGCACGGCTACGGCACACCCCCTCGAGACGTTTCAGAGTGGCGCTCCCCTCGCCCCTCACGAAGGCTGCCACTTGCCTCTGAGGGGCTGAGAACCCTTTCCTCCACGTCCAGCCATCACGTGATCTGCGGAAAGCATTTCTGTTTGCACAGCCCCTGAGTCCCTCGCGGGAGATGGGCTGCCTCCCCATCAGCCTCTCCTGGGCCGCGTGGAGCCCCCCAGAGAACCCGGGAGAGGAGACCACCCCCCTTCCCCAGGCCGGAGAGCCCAGAGCCCGGCCCTGAGCCCCTGCAGGCTGCCCCTCCCGGGTGTGGTCTCCACCCCGAGGGGAGTGGGGCTGAGAGGCCACAGGCTTGGGAGCCGAGAACCCCAGGGTCTGGGCGGAGAGGGCACCAAACCCAGCTCTCCCTCCGGGCTGGTTCCCTCTGCCTCTGGCCTCTCGGCAGGAATCCTAGCGCGTTCTTCATGCCCCGTGCTCTGGGGTCGCCGTTCCTGTGGTCCTCTCTGCCCCATGGTGCCCCTGGGGACCTCAGAGCCCCACCCAGACCCTCTTCCCTCTGCTGTGGCCAGCCCTGCTGAGAGGCCAGCATCCGCCCAGGGCGTAGTGGGCCAGTCCGTCCAGCAAAGACACCATGCCACCTGCCCCCACACACGTGCGGGTCCCGCTCCCCAGCCACTTGCTCTTCAACCCTGGCTAGAGCTGCCCGGGCCCCTCCGTGAGCCCCCGGCCGCACAGGCACACGCAGGGCTGCCGTGTCCACCCCCCCGCCCAGCACCCTTCCCAGGCCTGGGGCCACTCAGCACCCCCTGCAGCCTGAGTGTGCCCTCTGACTTGCAGGCCAGTGCCCCCCGGGGTTTTTCTCTGCTGATGGCTTCAAGCCCTGCCAGGCCTGCCCCGTGGGCACGTACCAGCCCGAGCCCGGGCGCACCGGCTGCTTCCCCTGCGGAGGGGGGCTGCTCACCAAGCACGAGGGCACCGCCTCCTTCCAGGACTGTGAGACCAAAGGTGAGGACACACCCCCAGCCACCCAAGGGGTGGGGCGGGGCCGCGCAGGGGGTCTTCCTGAACACCTCTCACCTCCTCCACGGGGAAATCTCCCAGGCCAGGAGGAGCCCGGAGCCCTCAGGTGGTGGCCGTGGGTGTCCGGTGCTGTGCCACCCACCAGGACAGCACAGCAGTGGGCAGGAGATCCTGAGGGCACTGGGAGGGCTCTGGGCACAGGACGTGCCTGGTGGTGTCTCTGACCTGGAGGCTGCGGCCCAGGCCCACTGACGTCCGCAGCAGTCACCCCCCCCCCCCACCGTGGGCCCGGGTCTCCCCAGGTGACCCTGCCCGCCTCCCTCACGCCCCCTCTCAGCAGCTGTCAGGCTGTGCTGCGCGGCCACGCGATCCCCAGCCACGCCCACTGCTCCAAACTCTGCACTCCGACAGGCGCCGCCTGGCCGGGCCCCTTGCCCACCACCTTCCTCCCCTCCCTGTCTCCCCTGGGCCCCTCCTGTCACCTGTCTCTCCACTGCTCCCTGAAAACTCAGTGCCCGTGGCCATGTGGTCCTTAGGCTGCTGGAGCCAGCGAACCTTCTGGGCCTGCGTCTGGGGGAGGCCTGGGTGCGCTCTCGCTGGCCTCGGGCGTGCAGCCCTGCCGTGTGTGCAGGCAGGGCCTTGGACTCTGTGCTGGCACGGGCCTCAGGAGCAGGTCCTCCCCCGGGAGGAGCCCCCTGCCCTTTCCCACCGGCACCCCCGCGGCCCCTCCCCGCAGTGCACTGCTCCCCTGGCCACCACTACAACACCAGCACCCACCGGTGTATCCGCTGCCCCGTGGGCACCTACCAGCCCGAGTTCGGCCAGAACCACTGCATCACCTGTCCTGGCAACACCAGCACCGACTTCGACGGCTCCACCAACGTCACACACTGCAAAAGTAGGTGTTGCTCCCTGCAGCGGGGGGCTGGGGTGGGAGGGGCCGTGAGGACACCGCTGACCCCGCCTGCGCAGTCGCCTTTGGGACGCTCTTGGGAGCCCCCATGGTCTTGAGCAGTGTGGGTGTACCGTCGTCATCAGCGCCTGTTGCTCGCCACACGCAACCTGAGCCTTGGCCCGAGCCGGGTCCTGTCGTTCCTGGGCCCCGGGAGAGGGAGGCCAAGCGCCGGCCAGGGCCAGCAGGCAGAGGCTTCCAGGGGGGGAGGGCAGCAGCCCAGACGGACGCTGAAGCGTGAGAGGCTGTGTGAGCCGGGAGAAACGCGGCACCTGAGAGAACGGGGCGCGGACCCCCCCCCACAGCGCGACAGGGCAGGCTCCTCGGACCTGGGTGCTTTGACCTTACTTTCCTGAGTCCCTCGGGCCCGGTTTCCAGGTGTTCACCTTTTCCTGCCACTCTTCGGTCAGCTCCGCCTCCCCAGGGCTGATGGTGTGCCAGGAGCGGCCTAAAAGCCGAGACTGTGAGATCAGGGCTCGGGCCGCAAGGGGCGCTCGGCCCCCTGCCCCTGGCTGGCAGACGTGCAAGCCCAGAGGAGGGCTAGTGTCCTCACGGGTAAAAGCAGGGAACCCAGCTGGGGCGGAAGCTTCTGGAACACCAGGCGGGTGTGACGTGTTCCCCAGAAGTTTCGGAGGGAGAGGATATTTGGGGGAAAGTCACGGGGACGTGAGGTAGTTAAGCCTTTCCATTCAGGCTCCTTGCAAAGCTCAGGTGATGTCCCTTAGAGTTTAGAGCTAGGAACAGTTTGGCTCAGAACAGTCACGTTTGGCTTCAGGGAAAGAAAGGAGGGTGTGGGCTCACCCTCCCTTGCGGATGCCTGCCTGTCCCTGCTGCCTGCCTGTCCCTGAGCCGCCCGCCCCGGCCCCTCAGCCCCTCGACTGAGAGCGGCCAGGGAAGACTGTGCAAGGGGGGCTTCGCTCCAGCACCCCCACCTGTGGCTGGGCTGAGTTCAGTGAGGAGCAGCAGGGCCGGCGGGGGAGGGGACAGTCTATGGGCGTGCTGAGAAGCCTGCTGGACCCCGGCACGGCCAGCCAGAGAGCGGTGGCGTGGGCTCGCGCTGGGCGGGGCAGCCCAGGGGGGCATTGCTGGAGCTGGGCCTCAGGGAACAACGGGCCTGACCGGGGACCTGCCCGTCCTTGGGAAGGGCAGCCCGGGGCCTGGCCAGCTGGCACAGGAGGGCCAAGGAAGGGACAGCAGCACCTGCTAGCCCCCCTGGGCCTCCAGCCCGGCTGGCCGGAGAATCTGACCAGGGCTGGGGCCACACTGCCCACAGACCAGCACTGCGGCGGCGAGCTTGGCGACTACACGGGCTACATCGAGTCCCCCAACTACCCCGGCGACTACCCGGCCAATGCCGAGTGCGTGTGGCACATCTCGCCACCCCCCAAGCGCAGGATCCTCATCGTGGTCCCCGAGATCTTCCTGCCCATCGAGGACGAGTGCGGCGACGCCCTGGTCATGAGGAAGAGCGGTGCGTGCCGGGCTCGGGCGGCCGGCGGGGCCAGGCCAGGACCGCTGCCCGGCCCAGGGGAGGCAGTCACTCCGCGTCCAGCTGCCGAGGCTGCCTGTGTGACCTGGGCTTTACCAAGCTCGTGGAAAGGCCCAGAAAGCTGACACGTGCCTGAAGCGTGCGACCCAGGACCGGACCAGGTCCCCTCTCAGCTCTGGCCCGAGTCAGTCCTCACCCCTCGTCACCCCTGCTGGGCTGCAGTGCCCATTCTCCCGCTTCCTGTCCACCACGCCTGCTGGGCTGCAGTGCCCATTCTCCCGCTTCCTGTCCACCACGCCTGCTGGGCTGCAGTGCCCATTCTCCCCGCTTCCTGTCCACCACCCCTGCTGGGCTGCAGTGCCCATTCTCCCGCTTCCTGTCCACCACCCGAGTGGGGCCCCGGGCACTGTGCTCCTCAACAGGCCTCCCAGACTGTGCGTGCGCGCACACACACACACACACACACACACACCAGGCAGCCCATCCCCTCCCCTCCTCCGCTGAGACACACACACACACACCAGGCAGCCCATCCCCTCCCCTCCTCCGCTGAGACACACACACACCAGGCAGCCCATCCCCTCCCCTCCTCCGCTGAGACACACACACACCAGGCAGCCCATCCCCTCCCCTGCTCCGCTGAGCCCCAGACCCCAGGCCTGCAGCCGGCAGCTGAGTGCAGGGTGACACAGGACCAGCAGAGGGCGCCCCTCGGCGGTGGGTGTAGACAAACGTGTGCCGGGATGGCCTGGACAGCAGGAGGGTGCGGGGCAGCTCCTGAGCACCGCAGGGGCCTGGTTCCTTCCTCACACTGACCCGGGTCAGAGCTCCTAGCAGCAGTGTTAGGGAGAAGGCCAGGAACCCGACAGGCCCCCGGACGCCCGTGGGGAGACCTGTGGGTGCTCAGAGACTGGCAGCAGACAGGCATGCAGGAGGGTTGCTGCTGCTGCTGTTCACTCCACCGTGTTCCGTGGACACTTAGTGCCACACGCGGGCAGCACCCACACGGTGTGCAAATGGGGGCTGCCCAGGGTCCAGGACCACCCGCCCTGTCCGTGTCCATCACCAGCCCCACCGGCAGCTCAGCCTTTTCCTTCACTGCCCCCCAGGGCCTCAGGGCACCCAGGCCAAGCTCCCCCAGAGGCAGCAGGCTCACCTGCGCCTTCACTCACAGGGCGGGGCGGGGAGGACTTCCTGGACCTGAGTCCCCTCTGCCCCCAGCAGTGTGCGCTGCCGCCTGTACCTGACCGGAGCTGCGGACAGTGCTGGCTGTGGGCGGGGCCCTCTAGGCCGGAGGGAGACAGAGAACTCAGCAGGGTTGGCAGGGAGCAGGCCAGGAAGCTCCCTGGAGGAGGGGCCCCGGAAATGCACTTCAGTGGAAGGCAGGGAAGGGCACTTGAGGCTGAGGGAACAGCGGGGAGACTGGAGAGCTGCGTGCTGGGGCCAGACATGGAGGGTGCCGGTGGCTGGCGCGGGGGAGAGAGGCCACAGGCAGGAGGACAGGGCCAGTGGGCGCTCGGCTCTGCGGGCAGCCGAGCAATGGCGCGGTGCCCCCACAGCCTCGCCCACGTCTGTCACCACCTATGAGACCTGCCAGACGTACGAGAGGCCCATTGCCTTCACCTCCCGCTCCCGGAAGCTCTGGATCCAGTTCAAGTCCAACGAAGGCAACAGTGGCAAAGGCTTCCAAGTGCCCTACGTCACCTACGATGGTGAGGCCTCCACCCAGGCGCAGCCAGGCTGGGGCGGGGGGCGGGTGCCAGCTGGTGCAGACGAGGGAGCCACGGGTGGTGTCTGCAGGCCTCTGTGTGAGGCCAAACAGGGCTTTGAAGATGGAACAGGAGTTTTCTGAGGAGCTGCCCCCAGGGCCAGCGCAGGTGCAGGGCGCACAGGCAGAGCTGCGTCTGGTCTCCCCTGCAGCCCGGGGCTGGGGGGG